>NW_027492857.1:0-365000 GCF_021521415.1 Bidens hawaiensis | reverse complement strand
AAACCGAAATTTTGGTTTTTGGATATTTTGAAACCGCTCCGTTTTGGTTTTTAAGCTTTTTTTTTTTTAAAATTTTGGTTTTGGTTCGGTTTTAATTTATTCGATTTTTACCATTTGAGATTGAAAATATTATGGCGAAAAAAAAATAGTTGGCAAATATAATGAATTTAGGTATAAATAATTTTGTTAATTGTTAACTAATGTTGTATTACATCTGGTAAAAAATATTTAAATTACATATTTCTTAAATTCTTGTAAATTATTTAAAATAAAAATTTAGGAATTCGGTTCGGTTCAGTTTTTTCAGTTTTTATTACATGAAAATTTTTACAAAAACATAAAACCAAACTCTCGGTTTTTGATTCGGTTCAGTTTTGTGGGTTTGGATTTTTTGATTTAAAAAAATACACAAATAAAAATTTAGGGATTCGGTTCGGTTCGGTTCAGTTTTTTCGGTTTTTATTACATGAAATTTTTTACAAAAACATAAAAAAAACACTTGGTTTTTGTTTCATTTCTGTGTTGTGGGTTTGGATGTTTTGATTTTTTTTTTGTTTCGGGTCGGTTTATTCGGTTTCATGTCGGTTTTTTCGGTTGCTTGCACACCTCGTCCTAGGCTTAGTCTGGGGTGTGCGCAGTTGGTATTTTAGTCAGTGGCGGATCAAGAATTTTTTTTCTATGGGTTCACCTTTTCTCGATGGTCGGATATTTGACAACCAAACGTTAAAATTTTCGGGCCGGGTCATTGGATCGGGTTAGGTGAACATTTCGGTTATGCTTATCTAAATCATACAAACAAATAAAATACAAAATTAGATTAAAGAAAAGAAATAGAAAATGAAGAACCTGACAATAAATTGTATGAATGATATTCACTGAACATGATCACTTCACTTGCTACTCTCACTGAAAGAGAGCAAATTGATCAAATTCTAAAGAGAATCATCTAAGAAGTAGCAAAAATATGTGATATATAAACTTCACCGATTGCAAACTGCGAAAGGCAGCGATAGTTCTAAAAACAAGCCACATGCTATAACACATACAAAGATAATTTGCAAATGCATGAATTAAAAAGAACATCATATCTGTTGTAACTAACATGATCTATGAAGAGGTATGCACCCGCCTTAACATCGAGCGGGGCGGGTCAACCCACAAGATATAGACAAGAGGCTTGAAATCAGGATGTCATGAAGACACAAAGCCAAAACCTATGCGCATGGCGCATATCACATATGCTCACTAGTATCACATATGCTCACGCGTATCACATATGCTCACGCATCATATATGCTCACGCATATCACATCTGCGCGTGGCGCATCTGCGTGTGGCGCATATCACATATGCTCATGCATCATATATGCTCACGCATATCACATCTGCGCATGGCGCATATCACATATGCTCACGCATATTACATATGCTTGCGCATATCACATCTGCGCATGAAACATCTGCGCGTGAGAATAAAGAGAAGACCTCGCGCATCCCCAGGATAGGCGCATATCACACATGCACATAATCAACCACGTCCTTATCCAAATCAGGATAAGGACAACCATGATTGTGCTCATCAGACAACCTTCCAGAAGGTATCCTTTAAGGAATAAAGAATATGCTGATGTTGACAGCTGCCAATGAAAGGTGGACAACTCAGCAAAACCCAAGTGCTACCACGTGATTGCACATGGGTCAGGTGAAATACCTTGGTCAGAGAATAATCAATGAAAAAGCACCAGGTGTCCTAAGGACACGTGGCGCGAAGCAATAGGAGGAGGCCAAAAAGGCCCTAATTGGGTCTGAGCCCAATCATTGGAAACCCTAACACTATAAATACCACACCACCTCCACAAGGGGAGGTAAGCAAGAAAATACATTTTAAGTCCTTACTCACTTTCAGATTATTATTATCTTCTCCTACAATATCTTATTCTCACACCGGAGGGTTACCCCAAAGAGGACCCCTCTGTCCCTTTCTGAGGGGTAAGTTCACGGTGCTGCTCGTTTTGTAGGTGGAAGAATTCATATTCCGGAGAACCATCGGTGATATAGCACACTCATACCCGAGGAAAGTTGATCGTCTACCAGTAAGTCGATCCACGTTTCTTCATTGGCGCCATCACCTGTTACAACGGCAAAAAAACCACTATCTCATCAGTTCTCTCTGAAAATCTTCACCATGGTTTCCGGTGTTCGAAACAGCGATCAAGTTCTGGAGGATAATGAGCTTGAGGATGTTAATGAGGGACAGCAGTTTCTGAGGGCGCCGCGTGATACTGCGCGCACTACCAGTAACCATCCCTTCATCACAACACCTCATAGCCAGACTGAAACTCCTCCAGACGATCTCACGTTCCAAAATCTGACTGGTGCAAAACAAAAAGGACCAATGGGTCCGGAAGTTGAAACCAATGACCCTAAAGAATGGCTCATAAACGAACAACGGCGTTTAATGGACAAATACAATGAGCTGGTTAAACACAAAAAGTTAGCCGACTTAACACAAAGGCTCGCATTTGATAAACAAACCATTCAGGGAACAACAAAAAGGGCGCGCGCGCAGGAAGATGGTCACTCTGTTCACACCGAACACGCTGATATTAGTGATGAGGAAGAGGTGCACAGCATGAGGAAGACGCGAGATACTCATGCAGGAGGGTCACAGCTCTGCGCGCACATGAACATAGCGCCTGGAGCCAAAGCCGATATGGATCTATACACACCGTACAACCCACAAGCGAAAGGGCAAGTGGACGTAACCACACCATATAGGCCAGCCATCTTGGTGAAGCATTCAAAATTCACTGAGCGCATCGCGAAGGCTCCCATTCAACACAAAACCAAGATGCCAAGTGGTTTGGGCAAGTACGATGGCACAACAGATCCAGACGATTTCTTACAAGGTTTTTACAACACTGGAAACCTAGAAAGCTGGACGATGCCAACATGGTGTCACATGTTTGCTCGCTGTCTCACGGGCGCAGCGCGTGTCTGGTTCGAAAGCTTGCCGACAGGACAAATCGATGGGTTCGAAGAGCTATTGGAGAAGTTCCAGGCTCACTTTGTACAGCAGCGCAGACACACGCGCGACCCCGATGACATCATGCACTGCGTGCGCAGGAATGATGAAACCATTGAAGACTACATAACTCGTTTCAATCAGGAATCTCTTGCAATTGGAGGTATCACTGAACAACTCTTGCGCGTGGCCTTTATACAAGGTGCGCGCAGTGATCAACTCCGCAGAGCTCTCGTGAGCAGAGATGGCATGCCAACCACTTGGGCTAAGCTTATGGAAGCATCGCGAGTCTTCGCGCGAAATGAAAAACAAATTGCCCAAGACAGAGCAAGAGATAGAGGGCATCAAACAGAAGCACCACGCAACAATGAAAGGAGGGGCAAACAAAACTCCGTATGGTCCAGGCTGCAACAAACCAGTTATTCTCCCGCAGAAAAGCAAGCGCAACAAAGTTCACCCCAGCCCCAAAAAGACATTCGTAATTGTGGAGAAGGTGACAAGAGGGAAGGCGGCAGAGAGCCTAACAGACCTCTACCAAGAATATGGACTCCCCTCACCAAAACGCCCTCGCAAGTGTTAAGCACAGAGAATGTCTAGTTTAAAAGCCCCAAGCCATTACTCCATAAGGGACCACCAAACAGTGGCAAGTATTGTGAGTTTCACAAGTCCACAGGGCACAACACCGATGCATGCCACCATTTGAAGGATGCGATTGAAAGAGATGTGAAATCAGGCAAGTTGGCTCACCTGGTGAAAAACCCAAGACCAGAGAATGAACAACCAGACGAAGCCTCAGCCAGTAAAAAATTCAAAAGAATCTGTGTAGCTGAAGGAGGAAGGCAAGGGCAAAGTTCGAGGAAGAGAAGCGCGCAAGTCCAAGGGGATTGGTGCGAGCAACAAGTAATCTTCCCAAGAATCAGAGGAGGCCCGTCTATCAGCAGTCCTCTAGTCATCACTGTACACATCGCTCATTATGAGGTGTCAAAAGTCCTGGTGGACACCGGCAGTGAATCAGACATCATGTATG
The DNA here is from genome assembly GCF_021521415.1 of Bidens hawaiensis. Lineage (NCBI taxonomy): Eukaryota > Viridiplantae > Streptophyta > Magnoliopsida > Asterales > Asteraceae > Bidens > Bidens hawaiensis. The sequence goes on along the minus strand of NW_027492857.1, from coordinate 360,948 downwards.
AGCAATGTTTCAGGAAGTTGGATCCAGCAGACCAAGCAAGGCTCGAAATTATGAATGCACCAATCTCGGGTGTCTCAAACGAAATTATTCACCCCCTAGGTCAGATACAATTCGAACTAACTATGGGGGATGAGAAACACAAGCGAGCTAAAATTGTTAACTTCTTGGTCTTGCCCACCACTTCATGCCATAATATGATCTTGGGTAGAGGAACGATTGCCCAATTCAATGCCATACCGTCACCAGCGCACGGCGCGTTAGGGTTCCCAACACCAACAGGAGTAACATTTGTATACCGAGATCATTTGTGCGCAGTAACAAGTATACCGTGAGAAGGGAGAATGAAGCTTCCAATGGCAAACAACGCGCCAGAGGAATGGATTCTCAACCCAAAATTCCCAGAACAAACAATCACAATTGGAGCTAAGATATCAGATGACACAAGGGTAAGAATGAAAAGATTGCTCACAACGTATATATCGGTCTTCGCGTGGCAACATTCTGATATGACTGGGGTTCCGCGAGACCTGGCGCAGCATTCTCTCAACACATTCAAGTCTGTAGAGCCAATTGCTCAAAAGAAAAGAGTCATGGGGGATGAGAAGGCAAAGGCCATGAATGAGCAAGTAGAAGATCTACTGCGTGCAAATATCATCCGCCCAATACGATACCAAACATGGGTAGCCAATCCTGTGATGGTAAAGAAGAGCAACGGGTCATGGAGAATGTGCATTGATTTCAAGGACCTCAACAAAGCGTGTCCAAAAGATTGTTACCCCCTCCCAAACATTGACGCGAAGGTGGACTCTGTGGCGCCATTTAAGCTCAAATGTTTCCTGGATGCCTATAAGGGCTATCACCAAATTCAAATGGCACCGCAAGATGAGGACAAGACTGCCTTCAGAACTGACAAGGGTGTTTTCTGTTACACAAAAATGCCCTTTGGTTTGAAGAATGCAGGAGCCACTTACCAAAGACTCATGGATGCGGTTTTCAACGAGCAAATTGGAAGAAACTTAGAAGTCTACGTGGATGATTTGGTGATTAAAAGCAGGGAGGAAAAACAAATGCTCAAAGACATCGAAGAAACCCTTTGACGCCTAAAGGAAGTAAACATGAAGCTCAACCCGAGCAAATGCACATTCGGCGTAGAAGAAGGGAAATTTCTCAGTGTAATGGTCACCAAGGATGGTTTCAAGGTGAACCCAGAGAAGGTGGAGGCTATCCTTGACATGCCCTCACCATCCACCATGAAGGAAGTTCAAAAGTTGAATGGCAGATTGGTATCAATTAACAGGTTCCTAGCAAACCATGCAAGCAAATCTACCCCATTCGTTAACACATTGAGAAATTGCTTAAAGAAAAGCCAATTCAAGTGGACGCCTGAGGCCGAGCAAGCTTTCAGTGAGATAAAAGAATGTCTGATAAATCTGCCTGCGCTCACAGCTCCACTACCTGGCGAAACTCTAACGTTGTACCTGTCAGCAGGAGAGCGCGCCATTGGCGCAGTGTTGTTGGTGGATCGCAAGGGATTCCAAACACCAATCTATTATGTAAGTCGGGTGCTGACAGATCCTGAGACGCGCTACACCATCATAGAAAAGTTAGTTTTATCACTAACACATGCGTCGCGCAAGCTTCATAGATATTTCAATGGTCATCCCATTGAAGTCCTGACTGATTACAACATCCAGCAAGTCTTGCGACGTCCCGCGCTCTCAGGAAGGCTGACAAAATGGGCGCTGGAATTAGGGGAGCACACGATCACCTACAAACCTCGTCCAGCAATCAAGGGACAAGTCTTAGCTGATTTCATTGCAGAAATCCCTGAAGGAAAAGTCGAAGAGGCTCAGCGCGAAGTAGACCCTCCGCAAGCCAATAATGAAGAAAATGTTTGGAGATTATTCACTGATGGAGCTTCAAACAACGAAGGGTCCGGCGCAGGCCTCAAACTGGTGGATCCAGAAAGTCATGAGTATACTTACGCAATCAGGTTGGATTTCAAGAGCACCAACAATGAAGCTGAGTATGAAGCCCTGCTGGCTGGTCTGCGCATCGCGCACAAGTTCGGAGTTAAAAAGCTAGAGGCTCATGTCGATTCATACTTGGTAGCAGCACAGGTCAATGGCCTTTATGATGCCAAGGAGAACACTATGCCTCTGTATTTAGAGCAGGCGAAGAAACTCACCGAGCAATTTGACCTCTTCAGAATCATACATATTCCGCGGAGTGAAAACAAGTCTGCCGACGCGCTGAGCAAGATGGCATCAACCAGCTTCGATCACTTTGGCAAAGATGTCAGGGTGGAAGTAATGAGCAACCCGTCGGTGGGAGCGAAGTCTGTCCTTGTAATTCATACAACACCTTCATCATGGATAACTCCATTAATGGAATTCTTGAAGGAGGGAAAGGTACCGGACGATCGCGCACAGGCGAGGAAGATAAGACACAAGTCGCAGAACTACGAACTGCTTGATGGTACGTTATATCGACGCTCTAATCTTGGACCGCTCATGAAATGCCTGGATGCCGAGGAAGCAAGCTATGTGATCAGAGAGATACACGAAGGAATCTATGGAATACATGCTGGCCCGCGCATGGTGGTTGCCAAGGCAATGAACGCATGTTACTATTGGCCAGGCATGTACTTGGACGCGTTAAAAGAGATCCAAAAATGCAAAGCGTGTCAGAGCTATGCGCCAAACACCATGCGGCCAAAGAACAACTTGATTCCGGTGACCTCCGCATGTCCTTTCCACAAATGGGCAATCGATATTGTGGGTCCCTTACCACAAGCGCAAGGGCGAGTAAAGTTTTTGGTAGTGGCAGTAGACTATTTCACAAAATGGGTTGAAGCCAAGCCACTAGCAAAAATCACAGCCGAGGCAATGAAGCAATTTATTTGGAGCCACATCATATGCCGTTTTGGCTTGCCAATGGAAATTGTGAGCGACAATGGCAAACAATTCACTGACAGGAAGATATCCAGTTGGCTCAAGGAATTGCGCATTAACCAAGTCTTCACTTCAGTATACCACCCTCAAGGGAATGGCCAAGTGGAGCGCGCGAACCAAAGCTTGCTGAATGGGCTGAAGAAAAGATTGGAGGGAGAATCCCATGCATGGGTCGAGGAGTTACCTAATGTCCTGTGGGCACACAGGACATTAAGCCAAACCAGCAATGGCGAATCCCCGTTCAGCCTAACCTATGGAACGGAGGCTATGATTCCAACAGAGATTGGATGCCCATCCTATAGAGTGCTCATGATGAGTAAGACGGATAACGAGCGTGAAAGGAGGTTGGATCTCAACTTACTTGAAGGGCGCAGAGAGGCGGCTATCATCAGTGAAGCCAAATACAAGAAAAAACTAGAAAAATATTACAATCAGCGCGTGAAAGAATGCCACTTCAAGAAGAATGATTTTGTCCTTCGGAACAATGAAGCTAGTCGCGCAATACCCCCGGGAAAGATGTCCCCCAACTGGGAGGGACCTTATCAAGTCTCGGAAGAATTGGGAAAAGGCGCATACGCTTTAAAAGATTTGAATGGAAAGAAGATCCCGCGCACATGGAACGCAGCACAGCTTAGAAAATGTTTCATGTAAAAGTTGTCAAGTTTGTAATCAAGGCCCTTTAAGCCACTATGAATAATGATGCGCGCTATTTTCTCTTAATGTGTGTTCTATTACCTTTTGCATACATGTTTCACACTTCCCTTTATTAATTTGAGCAATATGACAACATTGTATTGACATCAAACTAAAAATAAAACGAAGTAAAACATACATGCGCGAGCTTCAAGCTCAAACACGTTAACGAGTTTTAACTCTAAAACGTCAGGGCCTTAGCCCAATAATATGAGCCTTAGCTCAAATCACTCATAACATCCATCCTACATGCTGCGCAGCTAGACCATAAAAGTACCTAAGCACAACTAAGGCAAAGCACATGCCAAAACATAGTTAAGGTCTCAGGTCGAGGTCGCGCATGGGATTATAATGGATATCAGAGTAACACATACTGACACGTAAAGGCTAAAAAACTCATTCATAATTCCCTATAATAAATGCGCGATAACGTCGCGCAAAGGAGGAATAACGAAGTGCCAAGGCACGTGTCAGCATATTCAGAATATTGCAAAATAACTTGAAATGCGACAACTGTTAAGGATTAAATAAAATAATTTCCTTACAGCCTCGTCCAAGTTTCAATGTGTAAGCATACCTTATATTCAACGAGCATAAACTTGCAATATAAAGAGATGAATTGGGAATGCGCAAGATGCGAATAAGGGAAAAACAAAATTTCATTCCAAAACATAGAAGTTTACAAATTTACAAAATGATGAGATAAAAACTACAAAAAAAAAAAAAAAAAAAAAACATGATGGGCTTTTCAAGTCTCTATATCAACATCAGCCTCTTCATCGCCCTCATCATTACCTCCTCCCTCAGCATCTGGCGCAGCCCGCTCCTCGTCATCTCCAAACTTACCATAATCAAGCTGTTCGTCTTGAATGGAGTCGTCTTCTATCACGATAGTGTCAGGAGTAGGTCCTTTGGCCACGCCAGAGCCGCTAGCAGAGGCAGCATTGCCCGCGCCATCATCGCTGCCACCAGTCCCTTCACATTCGTCAAGTAATTTCTTTAGCGCGCCAAGATCGGGCTGGTCAGCAAGCGCGGCTATCTGCAAGTCACAAGGAAAAGTATGAGTACAAAAGATTAGGAAAATAAGTCAAGGTAAACTCATTAAGGTTAAAATACCTGCTCAAGGATGGGAATTGGAGTATTCAAGTACTTCTCCCCCACCTCGGCCATGTCAGCGCAGACAACGTCGAGCTGATAAGGGTAGTCGGATGGATTCTTCTTCAGCATGCCATATTCATAGCCATCCTTAAACCCTTCAGCTCGACCCACCAAGCGCGACGCAGCATTGCAATCCATCACAAGGGTCTGAAACTCGTCTGAGTATTTCATCGCATAAGCGCAACGAGTCACACCCTGTGAAACTAGCCATTGACGATCCTGCGCGAGAGAAGAAACAGACGTCTCAAGAGCAGGAATCTGAGAGTTTAACAACTCAACAGTTTCCTTGGTTTGTTTTAGCTCTTCTCTGTCAGACGCTGCTGCCGCCAAGGCTTCATTCTTTTCTGCTCGCACAGCATCGAGCTCTTCTCTATCAGACGCTGCCGCCGCCAAGGCTTCATCCTTTTCTGCTCGCGCAGCATCGAGCTCTTTCTTCAGGCGCGCAACCTCACTCTCTAATAAAGATTTGTCAGTGTTAGCCTGCGCAAGAGTTTGATCACGAGCCTCTGCCTCCAACTCCAAGTCACGCGCTCGACGCGCGTACCTGGCCGCATCCGCTTCTGCCGCTTGCAGCTTCTCCCGCGCAGCCTGCAGCTCATGCCCGCGCTTCACAAAGGCAGCGTTGGCACTTGCTCGGTTCTCGCTAAGTTCTGCTTGGAATTTCTCAGCTCTCTCTCAAGCATCAGAAAGATTCCAAGCAGAAATCTTAGCCTCTTGCTTGGCCTCCACAAGGGCATCACACACTTTTATATAATCATTGCGAAGCTCTTGGGAGGCAGCAAAGAACGCAGACCCAGCAAAAAGGTGGTCGTTGAGCAAGTCCACGCGAGCGCGGTCCTCCTGAACCTCCTTTCAGCCGGAGGCACAGAGTGAGCCCAGAAGTCTTCACACACGCCCATGGAATGAAATGAGCTATCTTCAGTAATATTCCATCTCGGGCGGTATATGTGATCGGCTTCCTGCAAACACAAAGCAACGCAAAAGCAACGTTTTAGTCATCTAAACACTAATCTGGAAGTCCGCACAGCGGAGCAAAACAAACTTATACCTGCGGAGAGCCGGCAGAAAAGTCAGCGCCAGCCCCACGAGAAGAAGGCCGCGCCATGAAATCTCGCGGCGCTACAGGGCTTGCGCGGCCACCATCGGAATCTTCAAAATTGACCTCCTCATCATCCTCTGTAACAGGTCTTTTCTCCTGCGACTTGGAAAAATCAAAAACAGTCTCACGAGGAGGGCTGCGCGCAGGAGGAGGTGAGGGAGGTCTTGACGCCGTTAGATCAGCGCGTAAAATAGTCTCCTGCTCCTTAGTAATCCCAATGAGAGGAGATTCAGTGCTTGTTGGAGCAGGAGCAGAACTAACGGCGCCGGCGCCGGCGCCAGCAGTGCCACCAGCAGCTTGTGTGCCAGCAATAATTCCTATGAAAAAACCAACAAGGCGAAATGATTCATGACTTGATCTAAAGGAAAAAATCAGAAAATCAAAGCGCAATAAATACCTTGGCGCACCGCCGTCCGCGAATTGAGCATCGTTATGAAGTCCATTTTCCCCCTTTTCGAGGGTAAAACAGGGGACTTCAAAGCAACCTTCGGCGCAGCCTCGGTACCTTGCTGCGCCTGAGGTTGAGCCACCAAAGTCGCCGGCTCTACAAACATTTGAGTGAACAAAGCTTCATTAATAACTCTATCGGAATCACGCTCATAAAACCACAAAATATAAACAAAGTATACCTGTTGGAGAAGATGAAACAGCAGGCGCAGCGCCGCTTCCCTTGTCCGCCGCGCGAAGAGATGAGGTGGCAGCACCATACCTCGTGTGGACAGGAGGATTGCCCACACCTCGAGGCAAAGAAGACGAGGAATACTTGGAGGTAAATCCCTTGGTTTTCTCAAGTCCCTTCGCTTGGGTAGGAGGATCCTGGGCAACAGGGGCATCATTTTTCTTCTGTTTTTTACTGGCCCCTGCGCCAGTTTTGCCTTTAGCTTTGCGCTTGAGTTGTGGCGCCTCAGCTTCTTCCTCCACCTCTTCTTCCGCAAGCTTCAACTCATAGTTCTCGAGCGCATCTACAATACGTGCAACAAAAATGTTAACCAAATTTGGTATTCTAAAGGCATAAGCATAAGTACAAAGGCTTACCAGGCGCATCGCTGTCAAAGCAAAATTCTAAATCGACAGGGATGAACATATCATCGAAGCGATCGGGGAAAGCAACTTCCCCAGCGCTCAGCGCGACAGAGCCGCCCTCCATATGCTCGTCATAGGCGGCGTGGACGTATTCCTTGCTTACTGCATAAAACAAGACAAATGATATCAGCAAAACGAATTATATTCGCGCAGAAATAATGCAATGAGCTAATAACTCACCTAAGCCATCAACTTAGATGACAGGCTCAGTCGCGCTGTCGGTCCACCTCTTGCTCATACCAACCCCCACCAGCGCCTCCTCGCAAATATTCTTGGCGGGGGATGGTTCAGCAGTTAACTTGTTAACCTATGTGCCCGTTGGGTTCTTAAGAACATTCTCATCCGCGGGCGCAGAAGTGATCGTGCGCATGGTCATGTGGATGGAAATCACACCAGCCTTAATATAAAAATTTTTTTCAGACCAGTCGTGAAGGCTTTTGAAGGAAATAGTGCAGCACTTAACCTTCTGATTGCGCGGTATGAATGAGAACCAAGAATCTTGGATTTTTGGCTTGTAAAAATATTGAAAGCGCCGAGGGGTGGGCTCCTCGCGCTGAGCTTTGCACATGAACTCAAAATGAGTCATGCGCACTAGTCCACAAGGATGGACTTGGGATATGTGAATCCCATAAAACTGAAGGAGCGCACCCATAAACCTTGTCATAGGAAGACGAAGGTTACAGTGAGTAAAAAAGTGAGAGTATAAAGAGATGTAGCCGGTGGGCGGATCTGCCGCCGTTTGCCCGGTCGCCGGGAGCAGACAGCTGTACTCAGGGAGAAAACCCTGAGAGGCGACGAGATTGTCGAAGTCAGACTGTTTCAATTTGCAGGGAATCTCATCCCATCTCTTCACTGTTTTGTTCTTCCCCACCTCCTCCGACGAGGCCTCGGCAGCCCGTTTACCCTTGCCGGTCTTCTTCAAAGTGGACATAACTAACGATTTTACACGGCGTTTGCTGGGGGAAATTGTGGTGTCTGGGTTATCAGACATACAATTGGGAATTAAACAGCGATTACTTTAAGCACGGAAATCTGGAAGCAAAAGATTAAGGCTCTTAATCGGAATGAAATTGAAGGAGAAAGAGCTCTGAAAATAACAGTGAAGATGAAGAAAAAACCACTCAAAAGGCTTGCTTTTATAGGCCCAGGAGAGAGAAAGAAACAGGTACTGATCAGAGTTACGCTCATGCGCCCCCACTCGCAGCTGCAGGCCAACATGAGCGCGACACGTGTTCCCGACACTGTATGAGGAGACATGAAAGGCCACTGTAGCACCTCGAGCACACGAAAAGTCTGACACATAACGTCTCCATCTCTGACGCATGTCAGCACCAACCAACCACGTACATGGACAATTCATTTCAACCAAAAGGATAGAATTTCGCGCAACGCAAATATGAGAAACAAAAAAGAAAAGACAAACCCTATTAAAAGAGCAAACTATTAAGTCTAATACCTATCTTACCTCGCTCGCGCGAGACAAGACACACATTAGACTGGGGGGGCTAGAAGAGGTATGCACCCGCCTTAACATCGAGCGGGGCGGGTCAACCCACAAGATATAGACAAGAGGCTTGAAATCAGGATGTCATGAAGACACAAAGCCAAAACCTATGCGCATGGCGCATATCACATATGCTCACGCGTATCACATATGCTCACGCGTATCACATATGCTCACGCATCATATATGCTCAAGCATATCACATCTGCGCGTGGCGCATCTGCGTGTGGCGCATATCACATATGCTCACGCATCATATATGCTCACGCATATCACATCTGCGCGTGGCGCATATCACATATGCTCACGCATATTACATATGCTTGCGCATATCCCATCTGCGCATGAAACATCTGCGCGTGAGAATAAAGAGAAGACCTCGCGCATCCCCAGGATAGGCGCATATCACATATGCACATAATCAACCACGTCCTTATCCAAATCAGGATAAGGACAACCATGATTGTGCTCATCAGACAACCTTCCAGAAGGTATCCTTTAAGGAATAAAGAATATGCTGATGTTGACAGCTGCCAATGAAAGGTGGACAACTCAGCAAAACCCATGTGCTACCACGTGATTGCACATGGGTCAGGTGAAATACCTTGGTCAGAGAATAATCAATGAAAAAGCACCAGGTGTCCTAAGGACACGTGGCGCGAAGCAATAGGAGGAGGCCAAAAAGGCCCTAATTGGGTCTGAGCCCAATCATTGGAAACCCTAACACTATAAATACCACACCACCTCCACAAGGGGAGGTAAGCAAGAAAATACATTCTAAGTCCTTACTCACTTTCAGATTATTATTATCTTCTCCTACAATATTTTATTCTCACACCGGAGGGTTACCCCAAAGAGGACCCCTCTGTCCCTTTCTGAGGGGTAAGTTCACGGTGCTGCTCGTTTTGTAGGTGGAAGAATTCATATTCCGGAGAACCATCGGTGATATAGCACACTCATACCCGAGGAAAGTTGATCGTCTACCAGTAAGTCGATCCACGTTTCTTCAATCTAAAAAAGTTGTCAAAACACATTTTGCACTTTTGCAGTAAGATCTAAAACAAAATAGATGCTACCAATCACAACAAACAAACATCCAAGTTATTTAAGAACATAAATACGACTACAATAAACAACCAAAAAAAACTTACTTCATAACTAAGCAACCTTTACCTTATTTTCATTCACAACTCAGTATTGGAAAAGTTCTAAAATATTCAAGCCCTTTAAAAAACTCAATACATTCAATATTATCCTCATCTCCCTGCTCGCGCCTACGGGTCTTAGCAGCCACGTTTAAATCAAACTTCGATTGTTTTCTTGGATTAATACCATGTTTCTTGTTTAGTTTCAACTTTCAACCACCAACACAGTAGGCACTTCAACACCATCTTTCAGATTAATAACTTTCGCATAGTGATGGTTTGTTTACAAAAAAAGATAAAAAGAAACCAAAACACTGTGTGTAACGGAGCTCGAACTCGCGACATACAAGTCCAAACGTAGTGAACTAACCGCTAGAGTGCTGCTTTGGTTTGTTCTATGGGTTCACTTCATATTTATCTATGGGTTCACTTTGAGTTTTTCTATATATACTTTATTGAAAATCCGAAACTCAGTGGGTTCCCGTGAACCCGTATCTTAGTGCGTAGATCCGCCCCTGATTCTAGTCTATGTTAATAAGGACATAGAGGTGACGTTAACGTTTAGGATATTTAAGGTCTCATGCTTAAAACCCGATTAAAAGGGATTTTCCCACAATGATGGGTTTTCTTCATGGAAAGTGTTTTTGTGTAAGTCAACATTGGATCGTTGAAATCAGTATGCACGGTTGACAACTCGTCTTAGGAAGACTAACTTAGTGTAGGGCTGTCACTTTTACCCAAAACCCAAAACATGTACACGAACCCGAATTAACCCGAACCCGAACCGAAGTAATTCGGGTTGGTTTTCGAGTTTGATTTATAAGTTTCGGGTCAACCCGAATAAACTTTTAGTTTTGAAATTAAATGTATCTTTAGGTATGTGACACTCGTCAATTTCAGGCTAACTCCGTTAATTCAAACTCAAGATCACACGAACTATGTCCGTCCAGTTAACGCATATTTCAAATTACATTTAATTAGAGTTAAATGACACATGACAATCATTACACAAGTAGTATTTCGGAGTTTCACCGAAACACACACGAGTCGACTCAAACCGTTGGTGAACAAACAATAAATAATATAAACAAGTACTTGGTATAAATATGTGTTATGATTATATATGACTATGTGCTTGCATTGTGTAACATTATTTCATGAAGAAAATAAACTAGTTGTGCTAGAATTAAACTAATTAGGAGTTGAGGGTGCAAAGTGTAACATGTATTATAAGTAATAATATATAAACATATTATTAACACAAAACCCTAACTCTCTCCCTCTCCCTCTCCCACTTGCGACGGCAGCCCCCCCTGGATCGGCCGAACAACAAACAACACACACACATACACTACATTACTAGCTTGATTGAAGGGTTAAAGTACTAACTGGGTAATTAAACACTCCCTTAATCCATTCCATTGATATGTTTGCATGATTAAACATGATTATCATAAACCCTAAATGTTAAATATGTTGATTATTGATGATCTAGGGTTACATGCATGATTCTTGGTTCATAAATTAGTAGTTTGTTGAGTTTTTGATGAAAATTGATGATGGACAGAATCATAATTTCATGTTAAAATGACTGTAAATTGATGTTAATGTTGTGTTTGGAAGTGATTATTGATTCTATGATGTAGTAGGTCGAGTCAAGTTTCTAAATAGTCTGAGTTTGTAATTTTTGGACGTGTGGAAGTTAGTTTTTATTAATTTACAAATCTGTTGCGCGAGTCTGTTTCGGGAAGCCTTATTGTAGGCTGTTTTGTAATTAGTATATCTCACAAACGACAAGACCAATTGAGTTGATTCCACTTCTGGAAGTTAATAACTTGAGTGATGAATTTAACCCACTTGGCCTTGCATTAATTGGATTTACCATGTAATGGGAATAGGAAATAATGTTTTGTTGCGCATGATAATGACTGCTGTGTGCTTGCTGTATTGTTTTGAACATTGTGAAAAAACCGTATGTAATAAAAATATTTTTTTGAACCTAACTCAGTTGTGCTTCTGTGATGAATTTTTGGTGATTTTATCTATATGTATGGTTAGTGAAATAGAGTAATCTTGACGTGTTAAAATCTATCTCGGTAAATTAGCTGCTGAATTCATTGATTTAACATGAAAAGTGATTATTTGACCGATGTTTGCTATGTTTTTGACATATTTGCCATTGTGGTACATATTTTACTGATGATGTACCATAGTAACACTTAAAACTATACTTGTTCACACATGTAACTTATCACCAACGTGTTTGTCGAGTCGCACTTGTTTCACAAACGTAACACGAACAAATCTCATGCATAACTTTTATGTGTCGAGTCTAGAGACTCACTTGTAGTTCAAACACTTAGAAATCACATTTTTGTTTTTAGAGAACTAGTGAGGATTTCTGTGATGCACGCTTTTCTCGGATTTTTGTTAACTTCGCAAACAGTGAGTTTCACGGCCCCTTTTACTCTTTAACGCTTTTATTAGGGGGAGATAACATACTTCAACACTTTAGATTTTGTTACTCTTTATATATCACTTGTAAGGCTAAGTGGCAACAAACCAACTAAGTCCTTCTGAACAATCGAACCATTTAATATTGGATTATAGCGATTCACCTTTGAGTGGTACTACTGGGTTTGACAAACCCCGCCCAACTCTAAACTCGACTGTAGGTCGAGTGGGTGTAATTTTGGCTAACACATTACCATAGTTATGGTTGACATGGTGGCAAGGCAATAGTATAAAAAGTCAGCTTCGGTGTCGAACACTTAGTAATACATGTTTGATAGGTTAGCTACCTATTGATATATAATTGACTTAACACTATCTTGTAACACTAAAACGCAACGCTAAATTTATGTAAACATGTGAACTCACCAACTCTGTGTTGACACTTTTAGTATGCTTATCTCAGGTAGCCGAGGCGGGCGAGCGGTATAGGACATGCATTCACTGAACTCTTATGCTTTAAACTTCTTTTAAATTTTATCAAGATAACTGTGTTTTAAGTCGTCCTGTGTGGCGCAACTATATGCTTTACAGTTTACGCTTCCGCATTTTTACTTAAGACTTGTATATCTTGGTTGTTTTTGAAAACTTTAATTTTGGTGTTTGATATAACTAATGATTCCGATCTTGTTAGTTCACACCCTCTGACGGTACAACTCCGTTAGTGGATTTTGAGGGTTTGACAGATTGGTATCAGAGCCGTTGGTTATAGCGAACTAGAATTGCATTCATAGTAGACTATAACCACAATGACCCATTAGTTATGATCTTACGCACTGCATATAAGTATATATATGAGATATATATTTGATTGTTCACTTTCTTTATCTCTTTACCTCATTCAACATACGCGCGTAAACCATACTCGACCTATCTTGTAGGGATGTCAACGCCATCATCATCATCCAACCCGATGTCCCACGCCACAGGAAAGGAACCGCAGCTTCCCAACCCATCACCACCTCAAGTAGTCCCAAAACTAGCAGCCCTCGCACCGAAGAGGCACCGCCCATCAGGAGACGTGTACGAGGAAAACGGTAACTAGAGTTGGTACCCGAGTTTGATCGAGCGGTTTTTCTACCGTGAGCAAGTTCCCCCACTACCTCTCCCGGGTTGTCCTATGTCCTTTAACACACTACCACCCCTAACCCTACCAATGGAGCACTCTTTCGCAGCTCTCGCCTCCTATCTGGATCGTGAAGTTGACATTATGCACTTGACGAGAGCGAATGTTACTGGATTAATAGGGGATGGAGCTGAGGCTAGGAAGAGAATTTCCTACCTGACTAAAACCATGCAGGAAGTTCAGGATGCTCATGTTAAGTTAATGAAGCTAGTGATCAAGATGCAATCAGAGATGATAGACTTTCAGGATGAAGTTAGAGACGCAAGAGGCCATACAGCAGTAGCTCTTGCTTGTTGTGAGACACTAGAGGCGCAAATTGCTCCGAATGCAGCAGAACCAGAGGAGGATCCTGAAGAAGATCCTTAGGAGGAACCTGAAGAAGAACCAAAGCAAGAGCTAGCTGAGGAGGATGCACACTCAGACAAGTCCTCAGACGACGACATCTAAGGATGATAACACCTCGATGGAGGGGTTGTTTCCATCCAAACTTATATTTTCTATAATTTTAAGGATTGATTTTAAATACTTTGTAGCGGATATAATGGTTTTAATCAAGAATTATTATTTGGATTATTATATGGTTGTGATGCGATGTTTTATTTCTTTTCTCTCCTTTCTTTCCTACCTTTTATTACATGTATGGTGTGTTGCATATGAAACCGAGAGTTCATGTCTAACATTTTATGCTGTGATCCTAGAAGATGTTTGGGAAAAATGCTGGACGTGGTCGCGGTAACATCAAAATGACTTCAACAGAACTCCAAGCCCTACTGAACGAACATGCGCAGGCAGCTCTGGCTGCTCATGTTCAGAATCAAGCCGGAGGCCAAGCCGGAGTCTATACTTTCAAGATTTACCTGGACTGTAAACCCAATTCGTTTAAGGGCACTGAGGGAGCCATAGGTTTCCTGCGTTGGGCCGAGAAGGCAGAGTCAGCCTTTGAGATTTGCAACTATCCACCAGCCAGCAGGGTCAAGTTTGCTGCTGGAACACTGCAAGATTCAACCCTCACCTGGTGGAATTCAAATGTGCAAATACTCGGATTGGAGTTGGCGAATGCTATGAATTGGGAAGAATTCAAGAATATGATGCGGGAAAAGTATTGCCCTAGAGAGGAAATCTCAAAGCTGGAGTTAGAATTTTAGGCTTTCAAGACGGTGGGCTCTGAAATTGAAGTCTACACCACCCGTTCTCACGAACTGGTGGTGATGTGCCTGTGGATGGTAGATCTGCCAAGTAAGAGGATTGAGATGTATATCGATGGTTTGGTACCCCAGATTCAGGGTATGGTGACGTCTTCCAAACCGACAACTATTCAGCAAGCGATCCGAATAGCCCACAAGCTGACAGATCAACCCTTGACAACTCGAGCAATGACAACAACAACAACTCTGGGAATTGAAAGAGAAAGTTTGACAACGCAAGGTCCTCATCATCGAACACCCCACAGCAACAACACCACCGTAAACCCGAACTCGCTCGGAACTTTAACAATCGGAGTTCCAACAACGACCAAGGTGGCGGACAGGGTTCGAGTAACTATGCTGGAAAGTACCCGAAGTGTAACAAGTGAAACTATCACCATGTTGGCCCATGCGACCGTATCAAGTGTCTGCGATGCGGTAAATTGGGTCATCAAGCCAAGGACAGTAGAGGTGACATCGCGGGTAAAGGCGTCCCTAAACAGCCTGCAACAACGAAAGGGTGCTTTGAGTGTGGTCAGGAGGGTAATTTTAGGAAGGAATATTCGAAGCTGAAACAAAATGAGGGCAACGAAGGAAATGGAAGCAACGGAGGCGGTAGTAAGGGTAGAGCCTTTGTCATTGGATCGGGCCAGGCCCGCAACGATCCGAACATGGTTGGCGGTAAGTTTCCTGTAAACGACTGTTTTGCTTCTATTTTGTTTGACACTGGAGCTGATAGGAGTTTCGTGTCGAAAGCCTTTAGTAAACTGTTAGACTTAACCCCGACACCGTTAGATGCTAAGTTTTCTATTGAATTAGCTGACGGTAAGTCTATTGAAACAACACATGTACTAGCGGGATGTAAATTGAAACTGTCGGGTCATACCTTCGATATCGGCCTCATACCCTTTACACTTGGTAGTTTCGACGTTGTCGGCATGGACTGGCTATCAAAGAATACGGCTGAGATTTTATGCCATGACAAGATTCCCCTTCCGGCGAAATCATCTCAATACAAGACGAGAAGAGCGGCGTGACTACTAGCGTTATCACCCTCATGAAGGCGCATAAATACTTACGAAAGGGTCATCCGGCGATCTTAGCTCATGTAATCGAGAAACCCGCGGAGGAGAAGCAGATCAAAGATATACCGATTGTGCGAGATATTCCGGAAGTCTTCCCGGAAGATTTGCCAGTACTCCCACCCATTCGACAAGTCGAGTTCCAAATCGACTTAGCCCCCTGTGCGGCACCCATAGCACGAGCCTCATATCGACTTGCACCGGCGGAGCTTCCGGAGTTGTCCACTCAATTACAAGACTTGTTGGATAAAGGTTTCATCCGACCCAGCTCATCACCATGGGGAGCCCCTGTCCTATTTGTCCGAAAGAAAGACGGGACGTTCAGCCTGTGCATAAACTATCAAGTGTTGAACAAGGTGTCGGCCAAGAACCGTTATCCCCTACCCCGAATTGATGATCTCTTCAACCAGATTCAAGGATCGAGTTACTACTCGAAGATCGATCTAAGATCTGGGTACCATTAATTAGGAGTGCGCGAAGAAGACATTTCAAAGACGGCATTCAGAACTCGGTATGGTCACTATGAGTTTTCGGTTATGCCCATCGTCTTAACCAATGCACCAGCCGTATTCATGGACCTCATGAATAGAGTATGCAAGGCGTACCTCGACAAGTTTGTTATTGTTTTCATTGATGATATCCTCGTCTACTCCAAGAACAAGACTGACCATGAATAACACCTGAGGCTAATCCCGGAATTACTAAAAAAAGAACAATTGTATGCTAAGCTTTCAAAATGCGAATTTTGGCTTCGCGAGGTTCACTTCTTGGGGCATGTGATCAATGAGAGTGGTATCCATGTCGATCCAGGAAAGGTAGAGGCCATCAAAACCTGGGAAGCACACCGACTGAGGTGTGATAATTCCTAGGACTGGCTGGCTACTACCGACGTTTCATTGAGGGCTTTTCAAAGATTGCTCAACCCCTCACCGCACTGACACGCAAGGGTAGTAAGTACAATTGGGGTGACGCGCAGGATTCTGCCTTCCAACTTTTGAAAACAAAACTCTGTAGCGCACCTATCCTAGCCCTCCCCGAGAGAACCGAAACTTTTGAAGTACATTGTGATGCATCGATACAGGGTCTCGGCTGCGTGCTAATGCAACTTGAGAAGGTTATAGCCTATGCCTCTCGACAACTACGGGTACACGAGAAGAACTATACGACCCATGACATGGAACTCGGAGCTGTGGTGTTTGCCCTTAAGATATGGAGGTATTACTTGTACGGTACCAAGTTTACCATTTACACCGACCACAAAAGTCTCCAACATATCTACGATCAGAAGGAGTTGAACATGCCACAGCGTCGTTGGGTCGAACTACTTAAGGATTATGAGTGTGCCATCAAATACTACCCTAGCAAGGCCAATGTAGTGGCCGATGCTCTTAGAAGAAAGGAAACTCTTAAGCCTAGACGGGTGCGAGCATTATAACTCACAATTCATGCCAACTTGCCTGATCAGATTCGTGATGCTTAACTCGAAGCTTTGAAAGATGATAAACTCCCATCAGAACTCATGCGGGGCATGGATAAGCAACTTTAAACCAAATCGGATGAAGTCCGATATTTCAAGAACCAGATTTGGGTCCCTCATTACGGGGACTTGAGAAATCTGGTGATGGACAAGGCACGTAAATCCAGATATTCTATTCACCTTGGCTCATACAACATGTATCATAACCTAAAGGTACTTTACTGGTGGCCAAACATGAAAGCCGACATTGCCACCTACGTGAGTAATGTTTGACATGTGCAAGAGTCAAAGTGGAATATCAGAAACCATCTGGACTGCTACAGCAACCGGAAATCCCAACGTGGAAACGGGAACACATTTCCATGGACTTCATCACAGGATTACCCAAAACACCCGACGGGATGCGATTCCATCTGGGTGATCGTTGACCGGTTGACTATGTCTGCGCATTTCTTAACGATCAAGGAATCGGACAAAATGGAAAGACTGACTCGCATCTACATGAAAGAAGTAGTGGCTAGACACGGAGTGCCTGTCTCAATCATATCCGATCGAGATTCCCGTTTCCCTTCGCACTTTTTGAAGTCACTTCAGAACGCACTAGGCACCCGCCTCGATATGAGCACATCATACCATCCCCAAACGGATGGGCAAAGTGAACGCACCATTCAAACCTTAGAAGACATGTTGCATGCATGCGTATTGGATTTCGGAAAGAGTTGGGAACCCCACTTGCCCTTGGTAGAGTTTTCGTATAATAACAGCTACCACGCTAGTATTAAAGCAGCACCGTTTGAAGTGTTGTATGGACGAAATTGTCGATCTCCTCTTTGCTGGGCAAAAGAGGGTGATAGCCAAATCACTGGTCTCGTATTAGTACTTGAAACCTCAGAAAAGATTGTCTAAATCCGGAATCGCATGGCAGCAGCACGGGATCGCCAAAAGAGTTACACCGACAAGCGCCGAAAACCTCTGGAATTCCAAGTGGATAACAAGGTTTTGTTGAAAGTCTCACCTTGGAAAGATGTAGTTTGCTTTGGAAAGCGAAACAAACTCAATCCTCGATATGTTGGCCCATACCGGATAACTGAACGCATTGGTCCGATAGCGTACCGATTGGAATTACTAGCAGAACTCAGTGGCGTGCATAACGTTTTCCATGTATTCAACTTGAAGAAATGCCTTTCTGACGAAACACTAGCAGTTCCTTTGGGCGAATTGCAAGTTGATGAAAAGTTACGCTTCGTCGAAGAACCAGTCGAAGTCTTGGATTGGGAGACCAAAACACTCAAACACAGCAAGATTCCCATTGTTAAAGTTCGTTGGAACTCGAGACGTGGACCAAAGTTCACGTGGGAACGCGAGGATCAAATTATGAAAAAGTATCCTCACCATTTCAAAGGGTTGACCAAGCACCGAAAACCGTGAAAGCCGACAAACCGTTAGAAAACACCAGAGGTATGAATTAAATTTCGGGACGAAATTTCTTTCTACAGGGGGATGATGTGACAAACTGAAAATTTTTGCCTTTTTTAGACAGCCATCGCGACATGACACAAATTTTCGGGACGAAAATTCTTTCAACATGGGAATGATACTCGTCAATTTCAGGTTAACTCCGTTAATCTGAACTCCGTTAATTCAAACTCAAGATCACAAGAACTATGTCATTCCAATTAACGCATATTTCAAATTACATTTAATTAGAGTTAAATGACACATGACAATCATTACAAAAGTAGTCGTTCGGAGTTTCACCGAAACACACACGAGTCGACTCAAACCGTTAACACTATACATGTATATCAATGCACCATAGTAACACTTAACACTATACTTGTTCACACATGTAACTTATTACCAACGTGTTTGTCGAGTCGCACTTGTTTCATAAACGTAACACGAACACATCTCATGCATAACTTTTATGTGTTGAGTCTAGAGACTCACTTGTAGTTCAAACACTTAGAAATCACATTTTTGTTTTTAGAGAACTAGTGAGGATTTCTGTGATGCACGCTTTTCTTGGATTTTTGTTAACTTCGTAAACAGTTTGTTTCACGGCCCCTTTTACTCTTTAACGCTTTTATTAGGGGGAGATAACATACTCCAACACTTTAGATTTTGTTACTCTTTATATATCACTTGTAAGGTTAAGTGCCAACAAACCAACTAAGTCCTTCTGAACAATCGAACCGGTTAATATTGGATAATAGCGAGTCACCTTTGAGTAGTACTACTGGGTTTGACAAACCCCGACCAACTCTAAACTCGACTGTAGGTCGAGTGGGTGTAATTTAGGCTAGCACATTACCATGGTCGTGGTTGACATGTTGGCAAGGCAATCGTATAAACAGTCAGCTTCGGTGTCGAACACTTAGTAATACATGTTTGATAGGTTCGCTACCTATTGATATATAATTGACTTAACACTATCTTGTAACGCTAAAACGCAATGCTAAATTAATGTAAACCTATGAACTCACCAACTCTATGTTGACACTGTTAGTATGCTTATCTCAGGTAGCCGAGGCGGGCGAGGGGTATTGGACATGCATTCACTGAACTCTTATGCTTTAAACTTCTTTTAAATTTTATCATGATAACTGTGTTTTAAGTCGTCTTGTGTGGCGCAAATATCTGCTTTATAGTTTACTCTTCCACATTTTTACTTAGGACTTGTATGTCTTGGTTGTTTTTAAAAACTTTAATTTTGGTGTTTGATATAACTAATGATTCCGATCCTGTTAGTTCACACCCTCTGACGGTAAAACTCTGTTAGTGGATTTTGAGGGTGTGACAAGGTATAATAGTCTTAGTCTTAGCCACTAAAGTTATCAGAATCTGACACTAATTGATTATGTTAGTCTAACTACTTTGGACTGATTGTTTATTGTTAATTTATGTTTTCCGTTTATTACTAATAAAAATCGTAATCGAACAATCAAATCACGTCTGATAAAGAAGATTATGGTTCGAGTTAGGTACTTAGTTTTATTCTTCTTTGGAATTTTTTTATCAAGTAATGTTGGTTTATTATTTGATTATTTGTGTTATGAGCAAAGAAGAATATGTTGTTTTAATTTTATCATTGAAGTTTTTAAAATTTTTTTGTTTTGTTTTTTATGATACTTGAAACAATATTAACCCAACCCGAAAAGACCCGAACCCGAATTACCCGTACCCGAAAAAACATGAGAGATTTGGGTTGGGTTTTGAGTTAAGATTTAAAACATTGAAGCCCAAAGAACCCAACCCGAAAAACCTGAAATCCGAAAAACAAACCCGAAGAACACCCTTAACTTAGTGTAACACTCGCAAAAAAAAAATAATAACAAACGTAACGACTTAGAAGTAATCAAATAAAAACATTTTCAAAGGTAGAACCCAATTTAAAATTTTCTAATCTTATATATCAACACTTTGAAAACTCTACTCTACTAACAAAATAAGATATTGGTAATGATGTGTTATACCATATTCTTTCCTAGCCTATTTTCACTCCTAACATCTTAATGTCTTATTTCATTCATTCTAGCTATATACATGAGTCAAATAAAATGATAAATGAGTCATACTAATAAACTGGCCAGACATATAATCTTTTTAGAGTTAATTTCAAGCATTACGTTCACAAAATTCTCTCAAACAACTATTCATTTTTCTCTAATCACTTTGGTCATGAAGAAGGTTGTCGAAGGCATCTCTTTCCTGGAAATCATATAAGGTAATACCTCTCTTTCATATAAATCATCTCTTCATATAGAGGTAGGGTAGTAAAACGACTCAAGAAACAAAGTGGAAGATCTCGCGAGTAATCTAGGATACCCGCGGGAGCCATCCGCCAAGAAATAAAAGATCCAAACATTCTTCTAGAAGTCACGAAAGACATCCACATGAACCTATGAACCGCGGGAGAGACCCGCATGCGGAAGAATAGACAAGAAGAGTGACTTCATATATTTGGAGGAAAAACAATTGTAATATTATTCTAGAAGCTTTGCTAATATATTCCTTGATAGTGACATATATATCCTTCATAAAGAGCATGTGATGGCATAGCCAATCAAGAGAGACCAACTGGACATTCTTAACGGCCTAGCACATGGCTAGCTGTCATCTCCTATCGGAGTAAGCCACATGTCCCTTCTGTTGGAGTCGGTCTGCCCAAGACACATAATAGAGTTGATGTGGCTAGTACGTTATGATCGTCATACCCAATAACAAGCTAGACAAACACCCACGATATTTATTTTAAGATATGATCTAATAAATAAATATCAACACTTACGATATTTAGAAAATGGGTTTCTAAATATTTGCATTTGTGCATTTGTGTAATAAATAAATTATCTGGATAATTTATATTTTGAGAGAAGATATTTTATAATGTTATTTAAGTTGGTTAAATAACATGATGCATGTTACTTACAATATGTTATGTTGCATTTTATTATGTAACAAGTATATAACACAAGTAATTAATTTGAAAGGGTTTGAATATTTGGGAGGGAATAACTTTCTCTCTCTTTTATTTATTAAATGACTCTTTCAATAACATGCATGAGATTTGGTTGACCATAAGAAAGAGTGCATTGGCTACATCTTTTTTTCTCTCTCTCACATAGCACACATTTGCGAGTAAACTTTCTCTATCCTTCATCATATTTTCGGCCAAGAAGAAGGTTGAACAAGAAGGAGTTTCAAGTGTGTAAATCCTAGAAAATCAAGGGTGTTTTGTTATTGGCTTGTGGGTATACCAGATTGAGGATGTCTCCTTTGAAGACTAGCCATTCAAGATCATTCTCTTCTTCAAGTTTCATCTTGAAAGGTAGTATGCAAAAACATCCTATGGTTGTTTTGATAGCATGTGTTTCGTATATGGATCCGGGCATTGGGATCTATATAAAATAGGTTTTATATTAATCAAACAAACAAGATTTAAAACTTTATTATCCGCTGCGTTTTTCATATAAATGGGTTTATATGACTTTGATAATCTTATTAAAACCCAACAATGGCATCAAGATCCGCTTATACGGATACATGCTTCATAGATCTAAAAATTTTTCGGGTTTTATGGTGTGGTTCACCATATGGCCGAAAGTTTTTTTGGCTTTTGGTTACCCCTTGGTTCTTCAAGATTATACTTTATATGCATGTGGTAATTTTGAAGAATTAAGTCATATGGATGATTAATTATTTTGTTTGGACAAAACCCGAAACTCTCGGTTTGGTTAACCATGGCCGAAAGTTTTATGGGTAGAGGGGAACCATCTTGGTCTTCTAATACCTTGCACATTTGGATGTGCATTTGGATGTTCATAACCTAGCCACGACCTTTTGGATGTGTGTTTGTGTTGTGATTTATTCGGTTTATTCAATTTGGTTGTAATATTCATTTATTTAGGCTTGTAATCTATTTATTCATTTCATATTGGTTTGTAATAATAAGTAGATTAGTTGTAATTCTTTTACTAGAGAAAAATATATTAGGATATATTTTTTGTAAAAGAATAAGAAACAAAGTTACGGTTTTGGTTTTGGGCCTTAATGAAACTCATAGTCCAAGATGGGATCCCAATGGTCAAAACTCAAACATGGAGGCCCAAGATAGCTAGGAGCTGAAGTTGGAGCCCAAATGGAAGCCCAAATAAAGCTGAAGAGTCACAACACATGGTGGACACTTGAAGCATTTGGATGCCAGGTCAAGTGGAGTTCACCAACTCATGCCTTGTGTCATTCTCGTCCCTTAGGAGAGACCTTTTGGCACACTTGTTTCGGTCAACAAGTATTGTCATTTTAGGTGGCTATGGTTATGGACTTGTGGTTGTTTTATTTATTCTTGTTTGGTTAATTTATATTTTGTTTTGCATTTGGATTGTTAAAACTAAAAGTCAACAACTTGCGTAAAATTGGCTTCGTAGAAATCATTAGGTGATAAAATTGGTTTTTTAAGGGTTAATGATTTTACAATAAAATGGGTTTTATTAAAAGGAACTTTGAAAATTTGTTTTCAAACAAAGTACCATACATTTGAATGCAAGCAAATGCAAGGTACATAATTGTTTTCCAATCTAGAATTTAGAAAACTAAAATCCCTTTTAAAACAAGTTTAACACCATCCTTTTATACAACACTCGAATCACTTGGGAACTCGATGTGGGATAAAGATCACCTAACCGCATTGGAGAAAACTTGTGAGTTTGAGGTGGGTTTGCCATATTTGTGGGATAAAGGTCACCTAACCACTTGTATGTGTAAATTCACACGTGTGTGTAAGTAGGACGACTTGATTTGAAAACCATATGAATAGGGTCACCGAAGCATGGCGTAGAAAGGTGTTGATGGGATTGAACATGCCAACTAAACATATTATGTTTAACCAATCCCTTAAAACTAGAAGTTGCAAAGGGTTGCAATCGTCAAACGTTGACTACCTTGTTAATTCAATTGTAGAATAAAGGTCACCTAAATACTATGTGGATGCAACGTTGGGTTCTATATTTTTAACATTAATTGTCTTGGAGACATAAAGGGTATTAACGATTAAAATTGATTAATGATATTGAAAATACTAAAATTGAGCTTTGTTAAATTATGTAGATGGCCACAATCAACAATCCACCTAACGCAATTATCCCACCCGTGCTTAACCTATCACCAAGAGCTATACTTGATAAGGATCGTCTTAACTACAACAATTAAATGGATTGGTATTGAAACTTGAGAATTGTTCTCAAGAAAGAAAAGAAATCATATATATTGGACAATCCTATTCCCGATGAACCAAACATTGATGATGTTGATGCCTATAACGATTGGTTGAAATACACCGAGGATTTGGTGTAAGTTTCTTGTCTCATGTTGGGAAATATGATTCCCGAAATTCAAAAGGATTTTGAAAATCATGGGGCATATGACATGATCACCCAACTTAAGGAAATATTCCTTACTCAAGATAGGGTGGAACACTTCAAAATGGTTCGGCGCTTCATGCATGTTATATGGAGAAAACCCAATCCGTTTCATCTTATGTGCTTAAGATGAAAAGCCACATTGATTGACTTGAACGGCTAATTTGTCCAGTCTCAAAAGAGTTAGCCACAGATATGATCCTCAATGGCCTAACCAAAATATTTGAGACTTTTGTTATGAATTATAACATGAATGGATGGGACAAGAGCATTGATGAGCTTCACGCAATGCTCAAGACGGCTGAAGCGTGAATGGGTAAAAGGGTTTTACCGGTTCTGACGATCAATGAAGGTGGAAATAAGAAGAGGCATCACCCGGAACCTAAAGCAAAGGTTGCAAATGGTAAGGGATGTTGGGTTTTAACAAGATTATCAAAGTGATAAAATCCTTATTTTACCAAAAACCCAGCGGATATAAGTTTTAAATCTTGTTAGTTTTAGTGTATAGAACCAATTCAATACATGCAAAACCCAAACCCGGATCCAAATACGAATTACACACTATCAAACACATGCATGTCACTATAAGTTCATGCATGTTAAACTACCGTTCAAGTAACCAAAGAAGTGTGAAAAGGATGATGATTGAAAGGCAAGAACTTGAATATGGAAGCTCCTCAAGCTAGTATACCCCAAGCTCCAACAAGACACCACTTCTAGCTAGGATTTGAACACTTGATAACCCTTTCTTCCTTGCCTTTCTTCCTTGGCCGAAAATCCAAGAAGAAAAGAGAAGAGAGAAACCTTTGTTACTTGTGTATAATTAATTATGTGTTATGAAAGAAGGAAAGAGAAAGACTTGGTTTTATTCAAAAGCATCTTTCTCTCCACCAATGATATCCATTGCATGTCTCCACTACCTCAACTTTAATAATAAAATAATATCAAGTGTAAGAGATTCCTTTACATTATTAATATTATTAATTTTGTTTTATAACATAAATATATATCCATATATATATTTATAAGATATAACAAAACTTATTACATGTTGGGTGACATGCTTAGTAACCATTATTCACATATTGTTATTTAACCAACTTAATTAACAACATGTAATGTTCTCTCATAAAACATAAATCATTCATATGATTTGTTTATTACACAAGAACATTTTTATTTAGAAACCCTTTTCCAAATAACTCAAGAGTCAATATTCATTTACTTATGATCATATCATACATAAACAAATATTCTCGGTGTTTGTCTAGCTTGTTATTGGATATGACCCGACTTGGATCAATACGTACTAGCCACATCAACTCTAATATGTGTCTTGGGCAAATCAATTCCAACAAGGGACACGTTCAGGGTAAGTTCAAAAGGAAGGCAAATGTGGAACCACCCAAATCGAAGAAGCTAAAGGTTAGCTCAGAAGATCCGTGCTTTGGTTGTGGTGAGATAGGACATTGGATGAGGAATTGTCCAACCTATCTCAAGGAGTTGAAAGCTAAGAGGGATGCGGGGCAAACCTCAGGTACAACTTTCATGATCCACAATGATCTTAATATTATTTCTTCTAGCACATGGGTATTGGATACCGTATGTGGAACTCATATTTGCAATATATTGTAGGAGTTCAAAAGAAGAAGTACTTCACGAAAGAAGATATAAGCCTCTTCATGGGCAATGGAGCAAAGGTTGTTGATGCATGATGTCAGTAGTTCAGTATCTTGTGTTTTGTCTGTGTCTGTAATTGTTTAGTTTGTTTGTTACGTGTCAAATACTGTTGATTATGTAAGTTCGCTAGTATGTATATGCGAACTTGTGGACCTAGCGAAGTTATGACAACTTCGCCTAGCATGTTAGGCGAAGTTGTCGAGGTATATATAAACCTCAACTTCGGGTTTTAGAAAAAGTTTTTTTTGACGGAACGAGTTATTGGTGATTTTAGAATCACGTGTTGGCGTTTAGCAATATATCAAGTTTACAAGTATTATTCTGTGTGTTTTGTTTTACCGACTCAAACGTATTACTTGTCTTACACTCGTATCGTATCACGTGGGGATTCCGCTCCCTCGTGTTACAAGATTTTCCTGTGTGATCCGGCTGGGAACCTACAATTGGTATAAGAGCTTTTGCTCGTAATTGTGTGGTTCGGGATTATCACACGGGTGTTAAGATCGTTCTGTTTGACCATTCCGGAACGAGTTTACGTTGAAATACCTCGTTTTTGTCTTTTGCCCATCTTCCCCCATCAAATATACCCTCAAAACACCCTCGCGTCCATCGCAATTAACCTAACAAAACCTGCTCATAATCTTGTTCTTGAGGCAAAGTTTTCGTCTCCTACTCTAGGGTTTTTGGCGAACTTATAGGGTTCCTGCGAAGTTGTGAAATGGCGAAGTTGTGAAGGTGCGAAGTTAAGGGATAGGCGAAGTTAATAGTCAGGCGAAGTTAATAGTCAGGCGAAGTTAACTTAACTTCGCTATTACTGATTTTAAACCAGAATCTCATTTCTGATCTTTAAATTACAATTCTTTCAAAAATGACTTCAATAAACATCACAGAACTCGTAAAGATGGAGGTTGAAGCTGGGTTTGCAACTAAAGCTCCGAAACTACTGAAGGGTACTGATTTCGTTGCATGGCAAGATCGTTTTGAACAGTATGTGAAGTATCAAGACGCTAAGATGTGGGTTTGCATTCAAGACGGTTACATTCCACCAACGTCCTTGTTTGACGCTTGTGAACAGATTAAAAAATACAGTACGATGGAAGACGATGAAAAGAAGATGTATGAGGCAGAAAGTAAAGCTCATGCAGCTATAACCATGGCTCTCCCACAAGAGATTCTTCATACTTTTAAGAAATACAAAACTGCTAGAGAGCTATGGGAAGCACTGGAGAATAGATATGAAGGAAATGTTGGAATACGTACCTCCAAGACAAAGCTGCTGAAAACTCAATTCTCCGTATTCAAGTACCTGAAAAATGAATCACTTGATGACATTATCACACGTTATTATCCTCTGATGACAGAGCTAAATAACTACTCCATTGAATATAAAGAAGAAGAGATAGTGGAGAAACTTCTTGAAGCTATTCCACCAAAATGGGAGATGTACACTGTTCTGATGAGAGAAGACAAGGACTTTGATAAGATTGATTTGGAGACGGTGGTAAATAAGTTACGAAATTTTGAACTAAACATGGCTCGAAAGGAGACACACACTGATCAGGTTCAGGATCCGGGAATATATGGTGCTAAAGTCACTCCGAGCTCAAGTTCAAAGTTAGAATCCACTGCCTACTACTCTAAGGGGGAATCAAACTCCACTCCAGATGGTCATGTGATTCTCAATATGGATTGTGACGTATGTTTCATAACAGGAGGTAGTAATTCCTTAAGCCTCAAACTACAACTGGAAATTTCTCATCCAATGCTCCAAGCAATAACTACTCACAGATGCCTATGAGTGTGAAATCTGCTGAACAACAGTTTGCCCTCTATGCATCCTTCATTGCATCTTATGAGAACTATATCAAAGGTAAAATAGTCGACCCTGCAACTTTGGATGAAGACTATGATCAGATCGATGCTGATGATTTGGAAGAGATGGATCTACAGTGGCAGATGGCTATGATAGTAAGAAGGGTAAAGAGATTCATGAAGAAAACGGGTAGAAAGTTCATTGGAGAAAGACCAGGGTTTGATAAATCAAAGGTTCGATGTTACAACTGTCAACAAAATGGTCACTTTGCTAAGGAATGTATAAATGAGAGAGTCGAACGAAGTCAGAACAGGCCTGCACAACAGAATGGAGGTGGTAGTGAAAATAGGGCTATGGTATCTCAACAGAATGGTGGATACAACTGGAATATACAAGTTGAGGAAGTATTCGAACATGATAATTTGGTAAACATCAAAACTGGAGGAAGTGAGAGAGAGATGGGAGAAGATCAGGCATACATGGCAGAAGTGAACGATCAGCTCTCTGAGGTAAGTTCTGAACTTCATTATGAACAATGTGAAAATCTGTCTGAACAATCAAAAACATTAACTGTCACACCCTCAAAATCCACTAACGGAGTTTTACCGTCAGAGAGTGTGAACTAACAGGATCGGAATCATAATCAAACACCAAAAATAAAGTTTTCAAACAACCAAGACATCAAGTCTTAAGTAAAAATTCGGAAGCGTAAATCGTAAACCAAAACAGGGCTCCACACAGGACGACTTAAAAACACAAGTTGTCAAGACAGAAATTAAAAGCAGTTTTTAAAACAATGATGTTTAGCGAATGCATGTCCTAAGCCGCGCGCCCGCCTCGGCTACCTGAGAATAACATACTAAAAGTGTCAACATAGGGTTGGTGAGTTCACAAGTTTATATAAATAAAGCGTTTGCGTTTGCGTTTGCGTTACCAGATAGTGTTAAGTCAATTATATATCAATAGGTAGCTAACCTATCAACAAGTATTACTAGGTGTTCGACACCGAAGCTGACTGTTTATCAATTGCCTTGCCACCATGTCAACCACGACCATGGTAATGTGTTAGCCAAAATTACACCCACTCGACCTACAGTCGAGTTTAGAGTTGGGGTGGGGTTTGTCAAACCCAGTAGTACTACTCAACAGTGACTCGCTATTATCCAAATATTAACCGGTTCGATGTTATGAAGGACTTTGGTTGGTTTGTTTGCCACTTAGCCTTACAAGTGATATATAAAAACTAAACAAAATCTACAGTGTTGGAGTATGTTATCTCCCCCAAATAAAAGCGTTTAAAAAGAGTAAAAAGGGGACATGAAACTCACTGTTTGCGAAGATAACCAAAAAGATCCGAGAAAAAGGTGCGCGTCACAGATAATCCTCACTAGTGTTCTAAAAACAAAAACAAGATTTTTTAAGTATTTAAACTACGAGTGAGTCCCTAGACTCAGCACATACAAATTATGTATGAGATGCGTTTCGTGTTTCGTTTATGAAATAAGTGCGACTCGACAAACACGTTGGTGATACGTTACATGTGTGAACAACTACTTAAGTGTCAAGTATTAACATTGTACATTACTAGCAATTATCCCCCACTAGGGCAATTTGGTCAAAACATAGCAAACATCGATCGGTTATGCACTTTTCATGACAATTTAAATAATACAGCAGCTAAATTATCCATGCAGATTTTCACTCGACAAGATTACTCTTCTTAATAAATTCTAACAAGTCAAATAAATCACCAAATATCATCACAGAAGCACACGTGAGTTAGGTTTCTAAACCTATTTTTATTATATTTTTATCATATATGGTTTTATCACAAAGATCAAAACATCACAGCAAACACACAACAATCATTATCATGCGCAACAGAATGTTATTTGTTATTACCATTAAATGACAAATATAATTAATGCAAGACCAATTGGGTTAGGTTCCTAACTGAATTTTTTTTCATCCAGAAGTGGAACCAACCCATTTGGTCTTGTAGTTTATGAGATATCTTAGTCTCAAAACAACCTAATAGCAGGTCTCCCAAATCAGCCTTGCACAACAGTTTTGTAAAATAATAAAAACAAACTTTTATATGTCAAAAAATTACAAACTAGGACTTCTCATAAACTAGACTCGACTTAGTATATTATAGAATCAACAATCGCATCAAAACATAATATTAACATCGAGTTACAGTCGTCCAAACACGAATTCAATAATCTGTCCAGCATAAGTTTTCATCAAAACTCAACATACAATTAACCTATGACTAACAATCATGCATGTAAACCCTAGTTCATCAACAAACAACATTTTTAGCACCTAGGGTTTATGATTGCAGGTTTAATCATGCAATTAAATCAATGAAATAGACTAGATATGATATAATTTACCTAGCTAGCACCTTGATTCCTTCAAAGAAACTTGAAAAGAGATTGTATGTGTGTGTGTGTAGGTCACGGCTGCCAAGAGGAAGAGAGGGAGGGGGAAACGATCGTATGTAGGGGGTAGGGGATTAGGGTTAGTTAATATCTGATTATAATTATTAATTTGTTACACTTAGCCCCCTTAACTTCTAGTAAATCAATTTCTAGTATAAACAATAGACTTTTGCTTCTTGAATTAATGTCTTACATATAAATATCAAGTAACACATAGACTTAGCACATAATTATCAAATAATTATTGTTTTGATATTTGTTGTTTGTTCACCAACGGTTTGAGTCAACTCGTGTGTGTTTCGGTGCAATTCCGAAAGACTACTTGTGTAGTGATTGTCACGCGTCATTTAAAACCCTAATTTAAATATAATGAGATATGCGTTACAGTTCGTGTGATCTTAAGTTTGAATTAACGGAGTTCGGATTAACGGAGTTAACCTGATATTGGCGAGTGTCACATCATTCACATGTTGAAAGAATTTTCGTCCCGAAAATTTGAGTCAAGTCCGATGGGTGTCTGAAAAAGGCAAAAATTTTCAGTTTGTCATATTAACTGATCAGTTTGTTAGTTTGGATACTCAATTTAAAAACTTAAAAGAAGATCATCACTATTCTAAAACTAAAGAGAATAGTTACTCGGTAAAATAAAAGCGAGCGAAAAGGACATCAGAAGTCTTAAAGCCACTCTAGCTGAAAAAATACAAGTGATTGATCTTAGTTATGAAGTGTTAGAAGAAAAGACCAAACTAATTGCTGAAAAAGATAAACAGATAGCTGGCTACCAGGTGAAAGTGGTGAAACTAAACAGAAAATTGAACAATTTAGAAATTCTTCTTCGATGTTGGATCACATCATAAGTGTTCAACGTTCCCCGGTTATCAAAGGGGGAATTGGATTCTCAGAAGTCCACCACCATACAACAATAACTATACTTATAATCCTAGTAATCAACAATCTGAGAATGTTGAAATTAGTCAGACAGTTCCAATAAAAGTTTCTGCTAAAGAAACCAAATTTAATGAGAGTGAAACAAGTAAGACAACTTCTAATGTCACTGGATCTGTCTCTAGCTCCGTCTCATCAAATTCAGACAAGCCTTCTGAATCAGATGAGATAGAAGAAAAGGTTGTGTTACTAAAACGTGGGGAGGAATATAAGCCTGATGAAAATAAATCTTCCCTAAATCCGTTCGTCCCACCATATGTTAGAAAAACTGGTAGTAACGCAACCTCGACATCTGCAACAACTGTTGAGAAGAAAGTTCAAAACAGAAGTTGTTTCAGATGCAATAAAGTAGGACACCTTGTTGCTGATTGTCCTCTGAAACAGAGAAAATTTAGAGGTATGAGGCTTCCAAAAACTGAGAATAAAAGGAATACTAATTATGATGCTGGTAAGAATGTGAACACACCAAATTTCAGTCATGGGACTAATCCAAGATTTCAAAGAAATCAGTCTCGTTTTTTCCCAGTAAATTACCAAAACAATAATTATAGTCCAATTAACTCACGAAGGTTTGGATGGCCTCATAGCCAGTCATCTAGAAATTTCTCCTACATAACTAATATAAACTTTCCTCAAACTGACTTTGGGAAACCAAGGTACTGGATTCCGGATAATAGGTTTACTTAACCCAAGACCAGAAGGTCTTGGGTCCCCAGATTTTAATTTATTTCTTTAATTGTGCAGGAACAGTCAAACAGGGCTGTAAACAATATGTGGGTTGTTGACAGTGGCTGTTCCCAGCACATGACTGGTAACAAAAAATTGTTACGTGACTGGATGTTTGTTTCTCGGAGGAAGATTGGTGTCGTGGCAGTGCAAGAAGCAGACCTCAGTAGCCATTTCCACCTGCAAAGCAGAGTACATGGCAGCATCAAACTGCTGCTCCCAGGTTTTATGGATACAACATCAATTACGCGATTATGGTCTGAATTTCACTCAAACTCCTATTTGCATTGATAACACTGCTGCAATCTCAGTAACTAACAATCCCGTTAAACACAGTAAAACTAAACATATTGACATTCGTCATCATTTTATACGGGATTGTACTGAGAAGAAATTAATTGTGCTTGAAAAGGTTGATTCTTTGGATAATTTTGCCGATCTTTTTACTAAAGCGTTTGACCAATCTCGTTTTCAAAATCTTGTTGAGCTTAATGGGATGATCAATCCCGAGTAACCTTGTTTTCAGTAAAAAAAACATCACTATCGCTTAAAATTATGTCGGTTGCTTAGGTTTGAAGGACATATCTTCGGATATGTTTGGTCCTTACTTCTACTTGTAGATTATGAGGATATCCATTAACCAGATGACTAAAAGTGACCGGGGCGGTTTATGATGGGTTTTTATTCTTTCGCTGAAAAATAGTAGTTCATACTTAGTTAGAAGGACACATACTCGTATGTGGTCGGTCCAGCTGATCCATTGGATCTTCAGGATAGAATTTAAATTTTTTAGGGGAGATGATATAATTTTTCAAGTCTATAACTTCGTAAGAAGTTTCATACGATGTTTAAAAGAAAATTGATCCAACCTTGGAAAGTGATAGAAAAACTGATTTTGTGTGCTTAACTGGTGAAGTTATTAGGCCTAAAAGACTCTAGAACAGTCATTGTATGTTATGGTAGCTTTCTATGGTGCGTAAAAGTAGACGTGATACAAACTAAATCTCCTCGATTTAATGTGGAAAACCATTTTGAGTTGTGCATGTCTCCATATACATCTTTCTGAATGATAGGCAGAAAAGTGATTACCCAGTCATACACGAGCCCGTGAGTGTTCTGATTCCAGCGAAGATAGTGTTAAGTACCTGCAGTGATCCAGATTCGGGACTTGCAGTTGTCTACAATTTGGAGTTGTATTAATGTCCTTATTTGTATCAGTAAAAAAAATGTATATTTTTAAGCCTTCTGAAGCTTAAGTTGTTTCAAATATCTAGAAAGAGGCAAGAAAGAATATTTCAAGCATAAGAAAGAACGGGAAGAAGACTCTAAAGATCGATGTGTGCTCATTGTTTAATCAGACACTACGGGTCGCAGTCAACTCGGGGTGACTTGGGGAAAGCCAAATATTCTTTGAGAATAGATAGGAGGCATCACAATCTCTCATGTGATGTCCATCTAAATTTTGAGCTTAATTGAACCTAATCCGTATCACAGAAGTGATGAAAACCATACTAAGTTTTATACCTGCTTACAACCTGTTTCTTTATGTCATAATACCGCTGAACATGGATCTGGGTGACAACCACTTAATTAGTATGCTTCCTGTTCGGATCTTTTCTAAAACATGCAGGTTCTCGTCGAGATTGAAATCTAATCCCGTCTATTCTAATTATTTAACTTTTTCGTTATGTATTTCGTTTTATGGTTTAAGTTTTTGAAACTTGGTTACTTGGTTCTTTGATCGTCAAGTTTAAATCCTTTTGAAAATGTTTAAAAAAAATAAAAATAAAATAAGATAAAAATCAGTTGCCCTTTGGTCAGATTTATACGTTTCCGTTTGAAAAATAATAAGGGCGAAGTTAACAACAAGGAGAAGTTAACTGGTAAGCCGATTAGGCGAAGTTGACCACTTGGTTGACTATAGGCGATGTTAACTATGTGCGAAGTTATCACAATTTCGCCCCTGGGGTTTATTTAAACTATATAAACTGATGCGGTGGTCTTTTGGTCAAACTATTTTCAAACCCTCTAACCCTCGGTGAACTTATATTCTTGAATTGAACCTCATTATATTCTGTTTCTTGTCCGTGATTAAGGTTTGTAGGATCCATGTAACCTGTAATTCGTTATATATGGTGATAATCGGTATCACGATGATTCGGTTTGTGTCGGATGGTACGAAGATCAAAGAAAGCAAGATTTGGTGAAAGCTCAAGAGTTGGTGAAAGTTCGAGGGTTGTTCGTTTTTCTCCACCCTCATTATCTGGTATGACTATGGTTCCTGCATCTGTGACTGTAACAGTACCGATTACCACTGGTGTTTCTTTGGTGACAACGTCATCATCTTTTGGTACTCCTCCAACCTCGTTTCAGTTTACTGCTCCTGAAATAGTTTCCTTGCCACCTCCAACTCTTACTCCATCGGAGGTTGTTGCACGGTTTGTTGAGTCAACGTTGGTTGCTACTGCGGGGTTGTCTGTTTCGATACCACCCGCGGTCACTATTCAGTCTACATCGGAGATACCAACTAGTTTGGGATTTCCTCCACCGTATTCTCAAGATATTTCTCATATGCGTTTTAATTTTGATGCTACTTTGTCTGATTATGAAAGGATAGCGGCTCTTGAACGGGTAGTTGCTGAACAGTCAAGAATCAATCTAATCCAGACTCAAGCTATCCAGCGACTTGTGGCAGAAAATCAGATCCAATCGTCCCTCCTTGTTGAACATGGTAAACTATTTGATGCTCTTAAACAGTTCTTAGCATCTTAGGGGGGAGACGAGCTGCAAGGGTGATGACTTGAGAACCAAAAAGAGGCAAGACAGAGACGATGATCCCAATGTATCAAGAGGTGCAGGTGGTGAGTTGCCAAGAACTGAACAAGCTCTTGGGACTTCCACATCTCAGGGGGAGTCAGCTGGTACATCAGGTGGTTCAGGTGGTGAGAATGTGGTGGTTGTGGATGATGAGGAAGTGTTGGGTAATGATGATGAGTTAGGAGATGATGTGTTAACATTTGATGAGATTGAAAAGATAGGGGAACAAATTGAGATTGATAGTGAGTTAGAAGAAGGGGAGATTGTGGATGATGGTGTAGAACATGATATTCCAGATGTTGACAAGGTGAACGTGAGCCAAGATGCAAATGTGTCAGACGAGTCTGAATGGGAAGAACAGCCAAGATGGAAGGAAGGATGTGCTCAGTGGTTTTTCAAGACAAAGAAGCCTGCAGTTCCGACAATGTTCAAGAAGAGTTACAACATCAAGGGATACGCTGAGTCAAAAAAAGGTATTATTTGTTGGCTGTATGATGAGCAGTTAAAGTTGTTTGTGATTAAGCGTTATGATGGGATTCAGTACTTTAAGAAGACATTGAGATCACTTAACACCTTGCCTGAGTGTGAGGTGAAAGACTTAGCTCAGTTGAGGTTGATTAATCGAAGTGATGACAATTTTGCAAGATGGGTTGGAAGGATCGTGTGGAAAGAAAGCGTGAAAAAGAAAAAGTTCGAGCTGTTGAAGCCTCAGAAAGGAAAGTTGGTTAAGGATAAGGAACGGGGAATGAGGGCTGATGCTAAGCCTTGGTTGGTGATGAAGTATAAGCCGATTCGGTGTTTAAAAGAGGTGCCAATGAAGATGATGCCCAAGGATGTGTTAAAAGATCTCAAGTGGTGGTACGTTGATTGTCAGACAGCTGAAGCTGTTATGGAAGATGAGGACGAATAGGAAATTCTCAGAGTGTATGATCCCATGCACTTGGTTAATTTGTCTCAAACTGATTTGCAGGTACTAAACGATAAGAAGATATTCTACATTCCTACGTGGAAGGATGAAGCCAAGAAGTACCAGAGGGTGGTTTCTGTCTGTGTAAGGCAGGGCGTCCATGCTTAAAGACGAGTGGTATGAAAGTTTTGCGATTACAAGACATGAGAAAGAAGATAGAGATATGAAGCTACTGCCAAGGGGGAGTCTGTTGATGCATGATGTCAGTAGTTCAGTATCTTGTGTTTTGTCTGTGTCTGTAATTGTTTAGTTTGTTTGTTACATGTCGAATACTGTTGATTATGTAAGTTTGCTAGTATGTATATGCGAACTTGGGGACCTAGCGAAGTTATGACAACTTCGCCTAGCATGTTAGGCGAAGTTGTCGAGGTATATATAAACCTCAACTTCGGGTTTTAGAAAAGTTTTTTTTGACTGAACGAGTTATTGGAGATTTTAGAATCACGTGTTGGCGTTTAGCAATATATCAAGTTTACAAGTATTATTCTGTGTGTTTTGTTTTACCGACTCAAACGTATTACTTGTCTTACACTCGTATCGTATCACGTGGGGATTTCGCACCCTCGTGTTACAAGTATTCCTGTTTGATCCGGCTGGGAACCTACAAAGGTTGACGTCCAAGCCCGAGGAGATTATATTTTGAAGCTTCCAAATGGTTTGGAAGTTGTTTTGAAAAACATTTTGTATGCTCCTAGTTTGACTAGGAATATTGTCTGTGTTTCTTTATTAAGACAAATTGGTTATGATTTATAGTTTGTAAATGATGGTATTTATGTTTTCATGAATGATGTCTTTTGTTTTAAAGCGATGCAGTCTAATGGAATTTATGAATTAGTTCATGATAACACATCTATTGATAACTTTTTGTACCAATCTAGCACCAAGAAACTCAAAATGGATTTGAGTAAGACTTATCTTTGGCATTGTAGCCTTGGTCACATAAACAAAGAACGCATACATACACCTAAAAAGAATGGTATTTTGGAACCAAATGATGAATCATTTGATAAGTGTGAATCTTGTTTACAAGGAAAGATGACCAAGGAACCCTTTAGTGGAACTAATGAAAGGGCGAAAGACTTATTAGGCATCATACATTCGGATGTATGTGGTCCTTTTAAGGCAATTACAAGGAATGTTGAGAGATACTTCATTACCTTTATCGGTGATTATAGTCGTTATGAGTATGTGTACTTGTTAAGACACAAAGATGAAGCCTTTGAAATGTTCTAAGTCTTCCAAAATGAAGTAGAAAATCAACTCAATAAAAAAATCATAGTACTTCGTTCGGATAGATCAGGTGAATACCTTAAAGATGCTTTTCTAGATCATCTTAGGAGATGTGGGATCATCTCACAACTTACTCCACCCGGAACACCAAAACATAATGATGTGTCCGAAAGGAGGAATCAAATTCTATTGGATATGGTTCGATCTATGATGGCTAGAAGCATATTGCCTCTTACATTTTGGGGTTTCACATTGCTCTCGGCAGCCTGTATTTTAAATATGGCACCAACCAAGAAAGTGGACAAGACACATTTTGAAATATAGCATGGAAGGGTTCCATCATTATCATATTTAAAGGTATGGGGTTGTGAGACTTATGTTAAGCACAATACCAAAAACAAACTTGAAAGCTGATCCACCAAGTGTATCTTTGTAGGATATCCCAAAGACTCTATGGGATATTATTTCTACAACCCAACAGAGCAAAAGGTGTTTATTGCTCGAAAGGCCGAGTTCTTGGAAACTAAGTTCCTTATGGAAGGAACTAGTAGAACGGTGGAACTCGAGGAGAATCGAGAACCACAAGCCGATACAAGTTTGTTTGATTCTAGCAAATAACTAGAGGTTGTTGAGAATGATCAAATGATTGATCAAGACACACAAAACGTTCGCAAATCTGGTAGAATTTGTAATCCACCCGAAATATATGGATTTTTCATGGATGGATGCTATGTGGTAGATTCGGATGAACCCACCACAAACCGTGATGCAATGTCACAATCCGATTGTGACAAATGACTTGAAGCC
The DNA here is from genome assembly GCF_021521415.1 of Bidens hawaiensis. Classification (NCBI taxonomy): domain Eukaryota; kingdom Viridiplantae; phylum Streptophyta; class Magnoliopsida; order Asterales; family Asteraceae; genus Bidens; species Bidens hawaiensis. Next base: position 323,583 of record NW_027492857.1, on the reverse strand, counting down.
ATGAAAGTTGAGATGCAATCCATGCATAACAACCAAATATGGGATTTGGTTGAACCACCTCTTAACTCCAAACCGGTTGGAAGTAAGTGGGTTTTCAAGAAGAAAACCGATATGCGTGGAAACTTGGATACTTATAAAGAAAGACTTGTAGCAAAAGGTTTTACTCAAACTCAAGGGGTTGATTATGATGAGACCTTTTCACTGGTGGCAATGCTAAAGTCTATTAAGATATTTTTTTGCCATTGCCGCATATTATGACTATGTTATTTGGCAAATGGATGTCAAAACCGCTTTTCTAAATGGAAATCTTGAGGAAGATGTCTACATGGTTCAGCCCTAAGGTTTTGTTAATCCACGACATCCTAATAAAGTATGCAAGTTAAAGAAATCAATCTATGGACTGAAACAAGCATCTAGAAGTTGGAATCACCATTTTGATGAGGAGGTTAGAAAATTTGGATTCATCAAGAACGTTGATGAGGCTTTTGTGTATTAGAAAGATAGTGGGATGTCGGTCCCTAAAATTGATCACTCACACTCACAATAAATGTCACAACCCACACAGTAACTGTGTCGACAAGAAGGTTGATGACTTTGCTATTTAATGTAAGAATAGATGTTTGTTAACGGTGGAATCACTAACAAACACTATTTGTTGCTTAAAAACTATTAAATATAACAAACACAAATAATAACTCCAAAGATTTCCATTTATAGAAAGGTTTCATACAAATGTAAATCGATTAGGGTTTCTTGTAAGGAATGTTTATCCGTACTAATCTTAGGACAGCCGTCACACTCAATCAGGAATATTTTTTAGGTCTGAAAATTGTAAGTGGAGAAATCCGTCCGTTTGAGGCGTGACCTAGATCATTCTATTTATAGGCCATCCTCCTGACATCTGTCATTCCTTCTAGAAACCCTAATGATTGGTACATAATAGAATAACATATTTCAAAACATTCTAAGTGTAAAAACAGGTCTTCGGGCTCACTTTGTGCCATTTGTCTTCTTCGAGCAGACCTGGTAACCTTGAAGTGTGTTGGTGAACCGTTCTTTTGGTAGACATTACTTAGAGTATTTTCCAAAGAAAATACTCACCTAGCAGACTTCAATCTCCTTAACCATAGCAAAATTTGCTCGATATGATCATACGAGCAAACTGTTCTTCATGAATCCCTTCAACTCTTTGTTAAAGAATAACTAATTGAGCAAACCAAAGTGTGCTAGGAACACTGTTTGACTTGTGCTGGTAGCACTGTAGCTTGCTCGAAGTTGAACCTTGCTAGAGAAAGTACTTAGAATATTTCTTGATCACTTTCAACAAGCATGCTCGGACTACTATTTATTAATCAAACCTTGCTAGATCTTCCAAATACTTGGCTTTAAAAGCTTGGTTCAGCCAAGGGTTTGCTGGTAAGCAAACTATGCTTGACTTGAAGAACACCTTTGCTAGACAAAGTGAACCCTGCCCGGATTATCACTTAAGAAGACTTCAAGAAGATAACCTTGCCCGATAGGCAAAATACCTTGCTAGGACAAGTAAAACCTTGCTCGGATGTCCAAGTGTGCTCGGTATCCATACTTAGCCATTTCTGAGGAGTGTTGAGAAGATTCCAATCTCCTTTAAGTCTTATCATGTCAAATCCTTGACTCAACAATCTCCCCTAGTTTGGAACACCTCAGCTGTCCCAAAACACCTCTAAGGTTACATACACTAAGTTAAAAATACGCATCAAATCAAAAACAAATTACATATCAAAATTAACAGATTACATAGTTGAAAGTTCTGTCCAGTGGACATTACAAAGAAAAACCTAATGCTAAAACAATGTCTTCATTTCCTTGCGTTGTGGGCTGCTTGTCTTCGATAAACTATTACAGATCCTGCCTTTTGCTTGAATATAGACAATAGTTGTTGATGAGGATGATTCTCAGAAATTGCCATGTTCATTATGTCCCTCAAATCCTCATTTTGCAGAATGGTCAGATCACCATCATTTCTTATAATTCCCAAAATCAGTCCATCGGAGTTGCGAAGAATGTAGTGGTGTTCGTTACCGTTGTAGACAATTTGAGTAATTCTACCATTCTTTTGCACTTCATGGTTGGGTCTTATCATTCGTCTCCGCATACTGATGCATGTATTCAAGTTGGACAGTGGGTTCTTGTCTCTGACTTTTGAAAGGTAGCCAAATTCAGCATTTCTTATATCACTTAAACGCTTGGCTCTTCTGTTTTGTTCTTGCTTAGTCAGCTTCCACTTCTTTCCTTGACTCAACAATGGAAAATTCTTTTTAGGTTCACCCTTAAAATATTTTGACTGTTCATTTTGTTGCCTCGCAGCCATCTTGTTTCTATCATGGTAATCATACAGATCAATATTTGCCATTTTCTCAAGCTGTTCTCTCTTATAATCAGCAAAGTCATCTTTGAAGATAATCTCTCTAAATTCTTTGCTTTGCATTATCACCTTCAAAGTATGTGAGATAGAGTCATAGTAGAGTGTCATTGGTAAGTCCACTTCAGTTTGTGGCCTTTCTTCCCTTTGAGTTCCAGCTCTTCTAGGCTCACTTCTGGTTGTTGCGGTGTGTCTCCTTGAAGCAGAGGGCCTTGTTAGAATGGACTCCATTGGTTTAGTGGCCCCTGTGATTCCAAATTTCTTCTTATACATCTCAACTACCAACATAGCAGGCATAATCATCAATTCGACAAGATTTTCTCCTCCATCCTTGAATAATCTTCCAATCATGTCCATAATCTTGTCATCTCTAAGCTGACCAGCTGGTACAAATCGTCCAGCTACAAAACTCCTGGGATTCACATATTCTGTCAGAAGCTTCTCCCATTGAGCCTTTTGTTCATAGAATAACTTTTTCAACTGTGCCTGTCCAAGCATATCAAACATATTTTCTGTCATACCCTTGTTTTTCATTACCTCTTTCAATAGCTTAATCATTTCTCATCCTCCCATGGTTCTTTGTGTTCAACCGGTTCTGGTTTCACTTGTATAGGGATAGGAGTCTTTGATGCTTCAGCTCTTTCCAACTTATCTTTATCCATTTCAGACACAAGCATAGAAAGCTTGTCTGATCTGCTCATTCCTTCAATCTCATTCAATCTCCCCCCTGGCTTCCATCAGCCTTTCTAACAAAATTAATTGTTCATCTTCCCATCTTTTCTTCCTATAATCGTTGATCTTATCAGCCAATTTCACTAGCCTTGGCCTCTTGGCAGAAGGTTCAGGTTGATCTTTCTTAGATAGTCTATTGAAATTAGACTCAACCGCTTCCTTTGACAAGCTATCAACAAGCTTAGGGGCCATACCTTTGTCAATCAAAATCCGCACTTTCCTCCATACTTTTTATTTACCTCCTCTACTCTTTCTTTCAGTTTTGATTCTCTTACCAATCTCTCTTTTTCTTCTGTCTCAATGGCTTCCCTTGTTGTGTTATAGTGTCTCTCCAAGTCATGGAAACTCATTCTGCTCAAATCCTTTTCATTCAAACCATGCTTTCTCAAATATTCTCTATACCTCATGGAGTCAACATTTTTCTTTTGAAGGCTTTTCATTATTTCATAATCTTCTTTATCAATCATTTTTTGTAACTCCTCATCAGATAGAGGAGCCAAATTTTCAAATCCATAGCCAAATCTGATCAACTTGATCACTAAAGGATTATTCCTTTTAGCCTCATCTAGACTTTGTTGAATGTTCTCCCTCTGTGCATAAGTTATTTCAATTTGAGGGGAGATATCATCAACCTTTTCAACCTCATCAGGCTTGTCTTCATCATCCTCACTATCAGCTTTGTCCTCACTTTTGGTTTCATCATCCTTTTCAGTGGAATCATCCAAAGCTTCAATTATTGGTTCATCCGGATTAGGAACATCCTCAGGCCTAATCATTTGTATAGGAACATGCATAAAAGGGGTTTCATGTCCCATAAGACTTTCAGCAAAGTAATCAGAATAACCATCCCTTTTCCTCTTTCTTGTGTTAGTCTTTTCAAATGTGTTTACATTAGAAGTGAACTCCTCATGTATTTTGGAGGCCTTTTTCAACAATGTTTCTACCGTATCCTCAGTCTCCCCTTGCTTGACAAGTTCTTCATTCTCAGCATCTTTTTCAGGTTCTTTTTGAGGTTGATTTTGAGGTTGACTGAATACACTTAAGACCATTGCCAATGAGTTATCCACCTCTTCAGCTCGTTTCATTTTTATCAGCATTTCAATCACCTCCTGTTCCTCTTCCTTTTCTTGATTCAATGTTTTGGCAATGTTGGCTTGTTCAATCAAATCTTCTTGTTCAGCCAATTCTTCTGATGTTAGGGTTTGGGCAATGATTTCCCTCTCCCTTGTTTCATTAAGCACATGTTCAAGCCTTTTGGCTGCTTTAACATTTTCATCTTCTTCCTCCTCATCAGGTACTGTCTTTTTCACAATGGGTTCATCCTCATCATCAACTTTTGCTTTCCCTTTTTCCTTTCTCCTTTTCTTTTCTTGTTCAGTTTCAGGGGGGAAAGTTGTCAATATCGTCTAACAAATCCTCCATCTCCTTGTCCTGCTCAACCTTCTTGGAACTCTATTCATTAGTTTCTTGTCCAGTTAGAATTAGTTCCTCAGTTGCAGCTCCTTCATCCATCACAACATTAGTTATTTCATCTGTGGCCATTGCATCAGTCATAACATCAGTAGCAACATCATCAGTTGCTATTTCTTCTGTTGTGGCCATATTCTCAGTATTTTAATTTTCCATCTCAGCCTCCATCTCTTTCTCTTTCCTCAATAAATCATCATCAAAATCTCTATAAATAGTGTTCAACACCCCATCATTAACATCATAGTCTTGTTCATCTTCACCAGACTTATCTCCTTCATAGTCCTCATCAAAGATCATTCTATCACCACTATCCTCATCCTCACTATCACCATAAGCATTAAGATACTTTTCAAACCATCATCTTCAACCTCTACTTCCACATTCACCATCTCTTCATCCACAATCTCATCAGCAACAGTGGCCATTGGAACATTCCCCCCCCCTGTTTTGGGGCAGCTGAGGTCTTCCCAACCTCTGCCTCAAAGGTTTGAATTCTTTGAAGAGCTTGGGCCAGCTGTTCTCTCAACTCATCATTTTGCTTTTTCAATTCAACATTTTCACCTCTCAACTCCACATTTTCACTTATCAAATCAAGATTTCTTTTAAAAACATAGTGACCGGGGTAGTAAGTGGTGAGTCAGAAAAATGATCAGGTAAAGGTTTGGTGGGTGGGTTTATGCTTTGGGTTTCTAGAAGGATTGGGTCAGTGGGAGGGCTTGGGTCTTCAAAAATGTTTTCACTAATTGAGGGAAAAGGGTCAATGTTTGTTACTAAAAGGTTTCTGGAATGGATAATTGTGAATGTAGGTTGGTTGGATTATTCTAAGGTTTGGGAATGTGTTGGGGATGTAATTGGTGTGGATGGAAAGTTTGTAAGTGTGTGGGAATTGATTCTGGAATATAAGGTTCTTGTGTTGGCTGGCTTAGGTCTTGGATAGTTTGGTCAATGATGTGAGGTGGGCTTTGGTTTAAGGTTTCAAGTGGGCTTTGGGTTAGGGTAGGTGGTGTTTGAGGTGGGGATTTGTGAATTTGGTCATGTGGTGGCGGTGAGTAAGGTGGTGGTGTGGCTAAGGGTGTGGTCGGTGGTGTTGGTATGGGTTGATTCTCCCCCTGATCATGTACATCATCAACAAATTCTTCTTCAGCTCCTCCTTCATGTTCATCACCCTCATCTCATCCATCATCATTATCAGAATTATCATCAATCTCCATCTCATCATCATCTTCTTCCTCTGAGGTTAACTCAGGTACAGACATAATTTCAACATCATGGGTAATCAACCATGGTAATACATCAAACTCAGCATTCGAATCGAATCTACTTGTGCTTGACAGATTAGCAATTCGTTTATACACATTTGGATTCTACAGCACATGTGTTGTACCCATTGTGGGTAAACCTTGTAGCTCATGATTGAAAATTATTTGCAGAAACATGGGATAGGCTAGGAATTTTTGTTTGTTTTCCTTCCTCAATATGCTTACCCTTCCTTCAAAAATCATCTTCATTAAATTGAATGGTAGATCATACACTACAGCGACTGTAGCATTGGCTAAGTCACGACTCATAAGAGTCCAAGATCCCTTTCTAGGTTCTGATTAGTTGTTCAGTTATACGGAACTCCTGTCTTGTCACGGTAGCTTCCAACCGCCTACCGTTTAGATCATCATACAATGTGGCTGAGCGCCAAAAATCAAGCAAATGATTTCGATAGAGAACAGGGCACTCTGTTAAGGCAAATCGTATATTAGATCTTTGTAGCCACCTTATCGTGTGAGCCACCTCCTCATTGTCAGGAGTAACTTGTAATAAAGAACACATGTTGTGCTTGTACTCAAACGTGTATGTCGGTTCATCATCTTCCGCCATATCTGTTCATACAAATAAACATATTCAAAGCAGACATTAGTCATAAAGTTCATTGCTTTAAGTATATTCAGGTTATAATTTGAAGCAGATAAGAAGAAATTTCTTTAAGAACCCGAGCTTCGACAAATTTATAACCTACACAAGAAACAGAGAGTTAGTAAAAATGAATAATCAATGCCCATTATCACTTAATCTAAGTCGGAAAACACTTAATCGATGCTTACCGATTCGGATTGTGAGGGCTGATAAATTAGGGTTTAGGAATTGAGTATTTTTTATTAGGTCGGTTGATATTCTGAGACAAGAGAAAGAGTGGAAGGATAGAGAAGAAAAAGTGGTGAAAATTTCACTAACTCCCTCTTTTATACCTTTTTGAAAGTGGGTTTAAATGCGTTTTGTCATTTAGTGAGTAAATAGTTGTCAAACAGTAATGTTATCCGTTAAATATATTCACATTTAAAACCTTGCTCGATAAAGTTCATTTAGCAAACCTTGCTCGGAAAAGTGATTATTTACAAAGCTTACTCGGTATATTCCAAATTCTGAAGCTTGCTCGTTCAGATTTATTATAAAGTGTTTTAGGAATAACACTAAGTAAAGTGAAGGAAGCTTACTCGAAATACAAGATTGCTCGAGAAATAAATCACAAGTCTAATAATCAAGTATAAATTATCAAATAGGCAACCTTGCTCGGAATCAATTAAGAATCCCAAAATAATATTTTAGACATATTCCTAAGTGTCAACCTTGCTTGAATTTCTGACAAAATCAAATCTTACCCGAAAGATGCATAAACAGTTAGCAAATAATCATTCAAATAAACTATTATACATAGTGTGCTCGAGACACTGTTGAATAAGCAAAGTGTGCTAGAGATGAGCTCTAGACACAAAGTGTACCCGAAAAGCAAACTTTTGAAAATTACCAAGTATGTTGAGAGAACACATGAAAATTTCAAAGTGTGCTCGAAACATAAAGTGTGCTCGGAAAACTAGGTTTGCCCGAAAACACTTGTAATTTCAAAGAAACATATTCATTATTCACATAATCATCAAATGTGCTGGAATTTAAAGTTTACTTGAAAACATTATAAGAGAAATTCAAATAAACACTCATAATCTCAAAGCATGCTAGAATGAATTTAAATAGTTTAAACAAACACCCAAGTGTGCTAGATAGTCTAAAAACGTTAAAGCTTGCTGGAAGAAACATATTCAGTCACAGAGCATGCTAGACGGACTTAAAACAACCTATATAAAACAATTAAGTGTGCTAGAAAGTTCAGAAATCATCAAAGCTTGCTAGTGAACAATTGTATTAAACATATTTAATAGCATCCTAGTAACTGTTATACTTTAAATCAAAACACTAAAGTATGCTAGAAAGTCTTAACTACATAAAAGTTTTCTAGTAAACATCATATTCAGACATAATCAAATATCAAGCTTGCTTGGAAAGTTGAATTTCAAGTAAAATAGTAAACTCTACCTGAAAAGTGTAAAAACTTCAAAGCATGCTCGAAAAGAATAAATTTAGACCAAAATGTCTAAGTTTGCTCGAAAAGGTCATAAAACATCAAACCTTACTCGAAAATACATATTCAAACATTTAGAAGGTAAAATGCAACTCTTTTTCACTTAAACCAATTATCAAACATATTTTTCATTAAGGATCATTGTTTAAGAGCAAATTCTGCATTAAGAGATTAAATTTCAGTTGTCTTTCCTTGCAAAACATTTTCTTTCTTTTTCTGAAAAGATCTCAAGCATGGGATCATATTAACCAAGTAGCTTTCACAATACTTCATTCTCAACATTATTATGACAGTATAGAGAGGTTAACAGCAGGTCTAGACTTAGCATGAATTTCATTTCTTTGGTGATATGACTAATTGTTCATTTAAGATGCATAATACTCAATGGATAACATATTTTATTTTCTGATGCTCCATATATATTCTCAAGGCTTATTTGGCTTTCTCTAGATCACCCCGATTTGACTTTGACCCCCTGGATTTGGTTAAAAACCTTTTAATGACAGAACTTATAATTTTTTTAACATAAGTTTGTGAACATGTAACAACATTGTGTTGTTTAAAAAATATACTTTGTTCACTTGTGTTCTTTGTCATTCTCATATAAATACTTTATTTTGGGGACCAAATACCAATGGGCTCTTGTATGACTGGATAATCACTTTTCTGCCTATCATTCGGATAGATGTATCTTGGAACATGCATAGACAACAATGTAATTCCACAAGCTTAGCAGATTCTTTATGTTTATATCACCTTAGATTTTACATATCATTGGAAAGCAACCTTACATGTTAATGACGGGACTAAGTTCCTTTGTAGCCTATTAACTCCATATGATTAGCTAAGTAGTCAATGTACAATCATTTCCCATAATAAAAATTTTCAGTCACCCCAATTACTCTTAGCTTCCAAGTGAATGGCTATCCTGTTTGTCTACAAGTAGTCAACATGACCAAACACATAAGTAAATACATGTCCTTTTGGCTTAGAGTCATTGGCATAATTTTAAGTGAAAGAACACATTATAATTACCCCAAATGCTTTCAGTCTTTAGGTTAATGGCTATCCTTTGATTCTATACATAGATTACAAGACCAAACATATAAAAGTATATGTCCTTCTAACTTGAGAAATCGACATAATTTTAAGCAAAAGTACTCTTTTAAGTCTTTTCATTGAAAATTTTCATTTAAGCTTCAATAAAGCTTTGAACTGAATAGTATTATCATATCTCGGCACCATAAACAACTTGCTCTTTTTTATCCAAAATTGTTTTGATAAAAAATTTTCTTAACAGTTTTCATTTGAGTATATCATCTTGACACAAAAGCACATTTTGACACAAATACAAGTAACATTATTCAAATCTTAATCATAAATGATATTATCAAAACAAGCAGACTTCAAAAAATGCATAGTCTAACAAATCCTAACAATATCATTAGATCAGATTACACTCATAATCATACACTCAATTATGACATCAGATAAGCATACATTCAAGTATATTAATTAAAAAAAACACTTATCATGACATCCTAAGAGTCTACTGATAAACAAGCATAAGCATCAAAGATACCTATTTTGCACAAATAATGAATTAAGCACATATCAGTTAACATCAAAAAGTAGCATAGTCAAACATGTTGGGTTTTAACAAGATTATCAAAGCCATATAAACCCATTTATATGAAAAACGCAACGGATTAAAATGTTTTAAATCTTGTTATATTGATTGATATAAAACCCGTTTTATATGTAAAACCCAAGCCCCGGATCCATATACGAATTACATGCATACGAAAACTATCAACCATAGGGGGTTTATGTAATACAACCTTTCAAGAGGCAAGAAGATGAAGGAGATGACGGTTTGAATGGCTAGCCTTCAATGGAGAAGAGCCTCAAGCTTGTATACCCTCCAAGCCTTCAACAAACACCTTGCTTGCTATGATTTAATGACACTTGCACTTGAGAGATTAACCCTCTTGTGTTCTTCTTCCTTGAACCGATTTTGGAGAGAAGAGAGAAAGGAGATAGATTACCAATTGCATGTAATGTGGTTGGTATTCATATGTTGTGTCCCAAGGTAGATATTAATAAGAGAAAATATTTCAAACAAATGGGAGGGAAATTTCCCCCCCCAAAAGTGGGTTGGTCCTACCAGATATTATTTTCTCTTTCTTCCTGGAACAGACTAATACTCCATGTACTAGTCTCAGGACTAATACTCTATGTATCAGTCGTATTACTAATACTCCATGTATTAGTTCACAGGACTAATACTCCATTTATTAGTCATAGGTCTATTGAAACTTTGTGACCTTTAACACTTTTAATATGCCATAAGTTTCGAGCAACATACCTCAACCATTATCACATATATTATTTAACCAACTTAAATAATATCATAAGATAATCTCTCTTAATAATTTATCCTTATAATTTATCGATTTCTCAAGTGCAAATATTTAGAAACCCATTTTCTAAATATCATGAGTGCTAATATTTACCTGTTAGATCATATCTACAATAAATATATGGTGTTTGTCTAGCTATTTATTGGGTATGACCCGACTTGGATCAAACATACTAGCCACATCAACTCTAATATGTGTCTTCGGCAGACCGATTCCTACAATCTCCCACTTGCACAAGATACATAGAAGATTGATGCAAATAGCAAATACTGCCTAAAAACGGTTTACTACCCGTAATACGTATGACAAAGTGCCATTCAATAACATCATTCCCTTCAAGTCCCTTACTTGAAATGATTTAGGTGAATCTATCATTTATCCTTTTGTCACGGATGTCTTGTCAAATCCAAAGACACGGAATGATCATTCTTTGTTGATTTAACTTAGCAGGCCTTAAACATCTCACTCTCAAAGAATAAGAGGGACAAATCCCCTATTGACTACATACGTCTCTCACTATCACCTTGTATTACACTTGAGCTCAGCCTTATGTACTGACAAGTTTCAGAGCAGCGAAGAACTAAGTCAAAGTATAATAGTCGATGAATATCAAGACCCAATATGTATCTCAGGTTGGAGGATACTATGATGTTCGCCTTTACTCAAATTTTCTTATGATCACATATCACAAGGATTCCATGCAGTAAAATTGAGGGCGGGTCAGTCCAATATTTATCCCATAAATATCTATGAACCTTGGCTGCCCTTGCTATATTCATACCCTATAAATATCTACCAATTCAAGTTCATAATAGTCTTACCTTCATACTTGTTCCCACAAATATGAACGACTACGGACATTTAGAATAATTAACTTATTCACGGATTTAAACATGCTAAAATGGAACATAACTCAAATGTCATAATCATAAACCATAATCATATGAATGAGTCAAAATAACAATTGTTCCGATATCCAAATACAAAATAGATCTAATCCAATCACTAGAATATCGAAGTCCTAAGGCGCAAGTATGACCCTCATGCTTCGGCCTTTCAAGGAGCTTCGTGAGTGGATCCGCAATGTTTTGATCAGTGTGAACTTTGCGAATACATATCTTTCTTTTTTAGACTTCATCCCTTATGTAGTTGAACCTCCGCTCAATGTGCCTAGTCTTTTGATGTGCAGGAGGTTCCTTGATTTGAGCAATCACACCCTCGTTGTCACAAAAGATCTCTAGAGGGTCCCGAATGGAATGGACTACCCCTAGATCGGCCATGAATTTTCTAATCCATGCAGCTTCTTGAGCTGCCAATGAGGCGGCGATGTATTCAGATTCAGTGGTAGACAAGGCTACCACATCTTGATTTGCGCTCTTCCAAGAGACAGCACCACCATTCATAACGAAAACATATCCCGATTGTGATCGAGAATCATCTCGATCAGTTTGGAAACTCGGATCCGTGTAACCCTTCACAACGAGTTCCTCCTCACCAGAGCCATATATTAGAAACATGTCCTTAGTCCTTCTAAGGTATTTCAATATGCTCTTAACCGCCATCCAATGGCTACTTCCCGGATTTTGTTGGTATCGACTTGTCATGCTCAAAACGCATGACACATCCGGTCTAATGCATATCATGCATACATGATGGATCCTATGGCCGATGCATATGGGATTCCATTCATTTTGTCTTGCTCATCCTTTGAGCTTGGACATTGAGAAGCACTCAATATTGTTCCTCTTTCAATGGGTACGAAACCTTTCTTAGAGTTGCCCATCTTGAACCTTTTCAAGATTTTGTCATTGTATGCACTTTGATTCAAACCTATCAACCGCCTTGATCTATCCCTATAGATCCTTATTCCCAAAATATTGGCGGCTTCACCAAGATCTTTGATGGAAAAACAACTCACAAGCCAGGCTTTTACACCTTCCATGGTTGAAATGTTATTCCCAAACAAAAGTATGGCATCAACATACAATACTAGGAAAGTAATGATAATCCCACTAGATTTCTTGTACACACAAGCCTCATCAGCGTTCTTGATGAATCCAAATTTCTTGACTTCTTCATCAAAACGGTGATTCCAACTTCTAGATGCTTGTTTCAATCCATAGATTGATTTCTTTAACTTGCATACATTATTAGGATGTTATGGATCGACAAAACCTTCGGGCTGAACCATATAGACATCCTCTTCAAGATGTCAATTTAGACGGGCGAGAAAGTTTCATCATAATCAACCCCTTGAGTTTGAGTGAAACCCTTTTCTACGAGTCTAGCTTTATAAGGATCCAAGTTTCCATGCATATCAGTTTTCTTCTTGAAAACCCACTTGCTTCCAACCAGTTTGGAATTAAGAGGTGGAGCAACCAAGTCCCATACTTGGTTGTCATGCATGGATTGCATCTCAACGTTCATGGCTTCCAGCCATTTATCACAATCAGATTGCGACATTGCATCTCGGTATGTGGTGGGTTCATTCTAATCTACCACGTAGCATCCATCCATGAAAAATCCATATCTTTCAGGTGGGGTGCTAATTCTACCAGTCTTGCGAACGCCTTGTGTGTTTCGATCAACCATTTGATCATTATCAACAACCTCTTGTTGATTGTTAGTGTCAACCAAACATGTATCGGCTTGTGGTTCTCGATCCTCCTCGAGTTCCATAGTTCTATTAGTTCCTTCCATAAGAAACCTTCTTTCCAAGAACTTAGCCTTGCGAGCTATAAACACTTTATGCTCATTTGGATTGTAGAAGTAATATCCCATCGAATATTTGAGATATCCTACAAAGATACACTTAGTGGAACGGCTTTTAAGTTTATCAGGGGTGTAGATCTTAACATAAGCCTCACAGCCCCATACCCTTAAATATGATAATGCCGGAACCTTTCCATGCCATATTTCAAAAGGTGTCCTTTCCACTTTCTTGGTTGGTGCCATATTTAAAATACGGGCTGCAGAGATTAGTGCGAAACCCCAAAATGATAGAGGTAATGTGCTTTTAGCCATCATGGATCGAACCATATCCAATAAAGTTCGATTCCTCCTTTCAGACACACCATTATGTTGTGGTGTTCCAGGTGGAGTAAGTTGTGAGACAATCCCACAACTCCTAAGATGTTCTAGAAACACATCATTGAGGTATTCACCTCCTCTATCGGAACGTAGTACTTTGATTGTTTTGTTGAGTTGATTTTGTACTTCATTTTGGGAGACTTTGAACATTTCAAAGGCTTCATTTTTGTGTCCTAACAAGAAAACATACCCATAACGACAATAATAGTCGGTAAAGGTAATGAAGTATCTTTCACCATTCCTTGTCATTGTCCTAAAAGGACCACATACATCCGAATGTATGATACATAATAAGTATTTCGCCCTTTCATTAGTTCCATTAAAGGGTTCCTTGGTCATCTTTCCCAATAAACAAGATTCGCACTCATCAAATGAATCATCATTTGATTCCAAAAGACCATTCTTTTGAAGTGTACTTATGCGACCCTTGTTTATATGACCAAGGCGACAATGCCAAAGACAAGTCGTACTCAAATCCACTTTGAGTTTCTTGGTGCTAGATTGGTACAACGTGTTATCAAAGGATGTTTATGTAATACAACCTTTCAAGAGGCAAGAAGATGAAGGAGATCACGGTTTGAATGGCAAGCCTTCAATGGAGAAGAGCCTCAAGCTTGTATACCCTCCAAGCCTTCAACAAACACCTTGCTTGCTAGAATTTAATGACTCTTACACTTGAAAGATTAACCCTCTTGTGTTCTTCTTCCTTGAACCGATTTTGGAGAGAAGAGAGAGATGAGAGATATTACCAATTGCATGTAATGTGGTTGGTATTCATATGTTGTGTCCCAAGGTAGATATTAATAAGAGAAAATATTTCAAACAAATGGGAGGGAAATTCCCCCCCAAAAGTGAGCTGGTCCTACCAGATATTATTTTCTCTTTCTTCCTGGAACAGACTAATACTCCATGTACTAGTCTCAGGACTAATACTCCATGTATCAGTCGCATTACTAATACTCCATGTATTAGTTCACAGGACTAATACTCCATGTATTAGTCATAGGTCTATTGAAACTTTGTGACCTTTAACACTTTTAATATGCCATAAGTTTCGAGCAACATACCTCAACCTTTATCATATGTATATTATTTAACCAACTTAAATAATATCATAAGATAATTTCTCTTAATAATTTATCCTTACAATTTATCGATTTCTCAAGTGCAAATATTTAGAAACCCATTTTCTAAATATCATGAGTGCTAATATTTACTTGTTAGATCATATCTACAATAAATATTATGGTGTTTGTCTAGCTTGTTATTGGGTATGACCCGACTTGGATCATAACGTACTAGCCACATCAACTCTAATATATGTCTTGGGCAGACCGATTCCTACAAAACATACACAACAATCACTTAGACCCTCTAACAAAAATAGTCAATTAGCACATAGAGGCACAAATGATTAATCATACTTCATCAGAGTTGATCATTCCTAGTGCTTTCAAAAGAAAGTTGAACCTGGTTCTGTCAAGTGGTTTTGTGAATAGGTCAGCCAAATTATCACTTGTATCAACTCTTTTCATCTCAATTAGACCTTTTTCATTACAATCCCTAATGAAATGATGTCTGATTTCAATGTGCTTGGCCGTAAAATGTTGTACTGGATTCTTAACAATAAAATATGCAACATTATTATCAATGAAAATAGGAGTGTTCAAGAAATTCATACCATAATCCAGAATTTGATTCTGAATCCAAAGAACTTGTGCATAGCAGGCAGATGCTGCAATGTACTCAGCTTTAGCAATTGAGATGGACACTGTGGTTCGATTCTTGCACTGCCAAGACACTAGCCTGTCTCCCAAGAATTGACATCCACCAGAGGTTGACTTCCTGCTCATGTTGCACCCATCATAGTCACTGTCTGTATAAGCAATCAGATCAAAGGATTGGCTCTTTAGGTACCAAATCCCCAAATCAGGCTTTCCCTTCAAGTATCTAAAGATTCTTTTGACTGTCGTCATGTGAGAGACCTTAGGACTTGATTGAAATCTTGCACACACACATACAACAAACATGATATCAGGTCTTGATGCAGTTAGGTACATCAATGATCCAATTTTGGCTCTGTATTCATGCTCATCTACAGGCTCCCCCTTTTCATCAGCTATCATCTTCTCATGAGTGTCCATGGGTGTTGAAGCTGTTTTGAAGTCCTGACACTTGAACTTGTTCAATATGTCTTGTACATATTTGGATTGACATATGAAAATCCCATCAGCCTTCTGTTGAACTTGCAGTCCAAGAAAGAAGTTCATTTCTCTCATTGAACTCATGTTGTACTTAGACTTCATCACATTTTCAAATTCATGACACATCTGTTCATTAGTTGATCCAAAGATGATGTCATCCACATAGACTTGTAATAGAAGCAAATCTCTTCCACTTTTCTCGTAAAAGAGTGTCTTGTCAATAGTTCCTCTTGAGAAACCATTTTGAAGCAAGTGGTTAGATAACTCATCATACCAAGCTCTTGGAGCTTGATGTAGTCCATACAAAGCGTTGATAGTTTGTAAACTCTTAGGATAATCAGGGTCCTCAAATCGTGGTGGCTAAGTCACATAAACTTCCTCTTCTATTTTCCATTTAAGAAAGCAGATTTAACATCTAGCTAGAATACCCTTATATTCTTTGAGGCAGCATAAGCAAGAAATATTCTTATATCTTCAAGTCTTGCTACAGGAGCAAAGACTTCCTCAAAGTCTATTCCTTCTTCTTGTAGGCATCCCAAAGCAACAAGTCTTGTTTTGTTCTTAATCACAATTCCTCTTTCATCCCTTTCGTTTCTGAAAACCCATTTAGTTCCAATGGAATATCTTTTCTTGGCCTATCTACAAGTTCCCACACATGTAGATCTCTGAACTGTGCCAACTCCTCTTGCATTGCCTCTACCTAACAGTTGTCTTTCAAAGCTTGAACAATGTTCTTGGGTTCAATTTGGGATAGAAATTAGGATTACAAACAAATGTTTGCAGATTCAGAATGACTTTTTGTAACTCTTTCATTTATATCTCCAATGATGTTCTTAGAATGATGATTTCTTTCAACATAAGAGGATTGAACTATCATATTAGTAGACACAGTAGAGTCAACATTTGATTTATTGAGATCTGGTTCATCAATGATCAAATCAGTTGTTGTATTATCCACATCAGTTCCTTTCCCATTGTTCTGTCTTGAGGTAGATGCACCATTGTTTCCCAAATCTAATCTTTCAAACAAATCTTGAAACCTTTCTCTTCTTGCAGCCTCTTCTTCACTTCTTTGGTTACTCAGATCTTCCTCATTTAAAACACGATTAACTTGTACTTCATGATTGTCTTAATTACACCATTTACTTGATCTTGTTCTGGACTCTGATTGTGTTCTTGATCATTATCTTGAACTTGTTCAACATTAGGACTTGAGGGATCCTTTATGAATGTATATTCATTTTCTTTTCCTACAACCTTGGACCATAAGTTTTCCATATCTCATGTTTTCTGATTTGTCTCTTCAATTTCAATAGTCTTGTAAAATGATTCATCAAAGTCTTCAAGATAAATCTTGAAAGACTTGATCAATTTCTCAAGATCAAACAACCATGTTGCATCATCAACTGTGTTGAACTGATTTTCATTAAAGATTTGTGACACCCGGTAATTTCCCAATCCCATAAACCAAGTAATCAACCTAATTATTAGGCGATTGTGAATATTATGCGCGCCATGTTATGATCAGCGCGGGCATATGTTATATGCGCCATGCGCGGATGCGATGCGCGCCATGATATGATCAGCGCGGGCATATGTTATATGCGCCATGCGCGGATGCGATGCGCGCCATGATATGATCAGCGCGGGCATATGTTATATGCGCCACGCGCACAGGTTTTTGTTGTGTTTTCATGACAACTTAATTTTATGTCGTTTCTGTCTAATGGGTTGCATACCTCTTCAATGATCAATAAGTAAAACTATGTTCAAACAATATCCTAATTTCCTAATTAAGACCCAAATCATTTATGCGCGCGCGGAAAAAGGGAACTAACCTCCCCGCATGGCGGGAACATTGAGAGCTAGTTTGTTTGAAGCTCCAAGATGGAATTGACTTCAACATAACTGATCACTATGTTGAAATACCAAGACCTCATGGAGAATCTACAAATGAAACTCAACGTCCCTGACTACGAGAAGGTTACGCACCTACCCGCATCAAATAAAAAGGAGTTATGTGCGACACCTGCGGGAAGAATTCCCGCGGGACACCTTAAAACTAAACCCTTTACGCATGAATGTCTGCACAGGAACCAACCACCTTTTCGCTTAAATCCAAAAGTTCACCCTGTTAATAAACTCTGAGAACGCTGGTTCCAGCAGAGCCAGATGGACTCGCAGGATTCCTTATAAGGACGCCTGCGCAGTGATACGCGCAGGATTCGCTACAAGGACGCTTGCGCGAAGACCAACTGGAGCCGCCGGACCCACAACGTTCAAAGAAATGG
The DNA here is from genome assembly GCF_021521415.1 of Bidens hawaiensis. Classification (NCBI taxonomy): domain Eukaryota; kingdom Viridiplantae; phylum Streptophyta; class Magnoliopsida; order Asterales; family Asteraceae; genus Bidens; species Bidens hawaiensis. Next base: position 305,569 of record NW_027492857.1, on the reverse strand, counting down.
CCTACACGCAGAAGGCTATACGCGCAAGGTTACGCGCACAAAACACTTAGTCTATTCTTCAAATGAAAGGGGATTACCCCCGCCCAGAAAGAACCAGTTGCGTGTTTCAGAGATTTTTACCTTTTGACAGCACACTGACAACAGTACCAGAAACAGTACTGTAACACGAAATGTCAGCTGTCAGCCGCACCTACTCTCACCAACCACAGTCCTGCATGTACTGTCAAATCAATCAGAATCTTCATAACCACTCCCTAGGACCATCACCCCCATCCCTAAATAAATAATAATAAACCCCATACCTTGTCATCATTACACTCAATATGATAAGATCTCAATCCCCTAAATCAAGGGATTGTGTTCCCTTGAATTTGCCTATAAATATCAATTCTTAAATAAAAATATCACAACCACAAGAAACACTCCAAACTCCTCTCTTAAACCTGTAATTCTGCACTAACCATCTCCCAAGCATCCATTTCCAGTTCCATCGCTAGGTAAGCCGAAACTTTAGTCTTGAGATTTACTTTTCTGACCAGCCCTTATATTCTTCGATTACTTGGTCTTAATACACATATTTCTTGTTATTTAAACATATTCTAGACTTCCAATTTCGAGGCTAACACCAAGGAAACCCGAATCTCGTTTAATCTCTCTAAACCATCACTTAACAAGAATCACAGGTGAGTCTCACAGCCCCTATTTTCACTGTTTTTTTAAACTGTTTTCGGGGCGAGGGACATGTGTTTAAATTATGTTGTATCATGGTATATTTACAAGCAAAGCAAACGATTATCTGTTCATAATGTCTATCTTGGTTATCAATGTGAGTGCGCAAGAATGAGAAAGTGATCACGAAACAATGGAACTCTAAGGGTAGGGACTACTGGTTTGATCAACCCGCTCGTAGGGGTCGCACCTCTTTGCATGGACGAGCACCTAGTATGGTCATGGGGTAGTACTACTGGTTGTTAAACCCGCTCGTAGGGGTCGCACCTCTTTGCATGGACGAGCGCCTAGTTTTCCGAACAGCGATGTCCGCACGTAACCCGCGGGACGGTATTATTAAATCCGCTCGTAGTGGCTACGCCACTTTGCATGGACGAGCGCATAGTTTTCATCGATGTCCGCACGTAACCCGTGGGACGGTTTTATCAAGAATATGTTTTAATGATGTTATCAGAACTATGTTTCAATATGGTTTTATCAAGAATATGTTGCAAAACGATTTATCAAGTCGCCAAAACCTGTGAACTCACTCAGTTTATACTGATTCAAATATTTTTTTACGTGTCTTTCAGGTGGTAATTAAGTAGCGCAAAGGGTCACACGTAGAGCACTTCACGCAGAACAGCTATAAAAATGGTTTTTGGAAGATTTTAGTTCTATCCCTTCCACACGCGTGGTTGTTCCCGCCGTGTAAGGGGATATGGCACGGAAATCTTCAACGTTTTTCATATTTGGATGCTTTTATATGTTCTCCTAAACAATGTAATGTATTTTGTACTAGACATTTCATGAGAAATGGGAAATTTATTTGAATGTTTGCAATGACCCGTGCTTGATTATCAATCCTCACGCGCGCACGCCCGGCTGTTTCTGCCGTTTAGGGCCGGGTGTGACAGATTGGTATCAGAGCACTGGTTATAGCGAACTAGGAAAGAAGTTTTAACCTAGACTATAACCGTAGGGGAATCGCATGAAATATTTTTTTTTTTTTTTTTTTCAAAGAAAATATTTTCAAAAGAAAAATCACACACTTAGGAACACGGGTCACACAATGTCTAGTGAACACTAAGGATAAAAACATTATGTGCTCAGGGTACATGCGCTAAGTTTGATATATTCACTCTTTCAAGAAAAACGAGAATGCCTCCAACCAGAGCCAAAGGAATTACCATGACACCCGAGGAACTCGCAGAAATAATCGCACAGGCGATCGCAACGCATGAGGCCAGCAAGGCCGAATCCAGTCAGGGCCGTCAAGAGACCGAAACCCCAGAACCCGAATCAGGAGCTTTGGACAAAGGATGCTCCTATAAGACATTTATGGCCTGTAAGCCTTGGCCATTCAAGGGCACCGAAGGGGCCATTGGGCTCTACAACTGGATCGACAAAATGGAGACAGTTCTCTCCATTAGCGGGTGTAGTGAAAGTCAAAAGGTCCTTTACGCGACCTGCATGTTCCAAGAAGCGGCCTCGTCTTGGTGGAAGCTTCAAACGAAAACATTGGGACTAGAAGTTGCTCTCCACAAGACCTGGGAGGAACTAAAGGATATGATGATGAAGAAGTTCTGCTCTCGCGCCGAAATTCAGAGTCTACAGCAGGAATTTTGGAACCACGCCATGGTAGGAGCCGATATCGACGCCTACAACAACCGATTCAACGAACTTTGCCAGATGGTGCCGGATATGGCAAACACGGAGGAGAAAAAGATCGAGAGGTATATCTTTGGGTTACCCCATGTTATCAGAGTTCCGCTCAATGCCGCAGCGCCTCCAACCTTTGATGATGCAGTGGCGCGGGCCATCACTCTTACAAGAGATACGGTCCGTGCGGGCATGTTGACCTCGCGCGGGAACGAGCAGCGAACCTCTGACCCCAAGAGAAAATGGAACTCTCACCACCGAGGATCCGACTCCAAGCAACCACCAGTCAAGAGACAGGAGAGCGTAAGGGCTTAGGCGATACAAGCCTTGGAGCCACCACGAAGAGGGTACAATGGGCCTCGCCCATGGTGCAGCAGATGCAAGTATCACCACGAGGGTGAATGCGCAAGCATCGTATGCGCCAAATGTAGCAGACCAGGGCACAAGGCGATAAATTGCCATATCAAAGAAACTGGAGTAAACGATAACTGCTACGCATGCGGGAAGCCAGGACATTTCAGTCGGGATTGCCCGCAAAAGAGAAACCAAGCTCGCGGGAGAGCCTTTGTGATCAGCGCGGGCGAAGCAAAAGAAGAACCGAATGTGGTAACCGGTACGTTTCTACTTAACGACCATTTTGCATCTGTCTTATTTGATACTGGCGCTGACCTAAGTTTCATATCCACTGAGTTTAAAAACTCCCTAGGCTTAGCAACCAGTAGGCTAGACACGCCTTATACTATAGAACTAGCCAATGGTAGGCAGATACGCGCGAACGAGAGGACTGAGCAATGTGTATTAGTCATGGGAGGTCACGGATTCAATATTAACTTATTGCCAATAGACTTGGGAAGTTTTGACATTGTGGTAGGCATGGATTGGTTAGTCGAGAACCACGCGGAAATTATTTGCCATGAGAAGCAGGTTCGGATCCCACTGTTGAGCGGGGAAACCTTAGTAATTCAAGGGGAAAGAAGTGGAGTTGCGATAAAACTCATTTCGTGTCTAAAGGCGCGTAAGTGCCTGAGGAAAGGATGCTACGCCTTCCTGGCGCACGTAGTAGAGAAGAAAGGAGAACGAAAGATTGAAGACTTACCAGTGGTGCGCGAATTTCCAGAAGTTTCCCCTGAAGATTTGCCCGGAATACCGCCACCGCGACAAGTCGAGTTTCGAATCGACTTGGTTCCAGGAGCTGCACCAGTAGCTCGAGCACCCTATCGACTAGCTCCATCCGAGATGCAAGAGCTATCCAATCAGTTGCAGGAACTATTGGATAAGGGTTTCATACGCCCAAGCTTTTCACCCTAGGGAGCTCCAGTCCTTTTCGTGAAGAAGAAGGATGGTTCATTTAGAATGTGTATTGACTACAGGGAACTGAACAAGCTGACAGTCAAGAATCGGTACCCCTTACCAAGGATTGACGACTTATTTGATCAGTTGCAGGGATCCAGTTATTATTCGAAGATAGATCTACGGTCAGGTTACCACCAACTTAAGGTCCATGAGGAAGATGTGCCGAAGACAGCCTTCCGAACTAGATACGACCATTATGAGTTCTTAGTGATGCCCTTCGGGCTAACTAATGCGCCGGCTGTATTCATGGATCTGATGAACCGTGTGTGCAAGCCATACTTGGATAAGTTTGTGATTGTGTTTATAGATGATATTCTGGTTTACTCCCGAACCAGAGCTGAGCATGAACAACATCTGAGATTAATTTTGGAAATGCTGAAGAAAGAAAAGTTGTATACAAAGTTTTCTAAATGTGAGTTTTGGATTAGAGAGGTTCACTTTCTCGGTCACGTTGTAAACGAGAAAGGAATACACGTCGATCCTTCCAAGGTCAAAGCCATAGAGAATTGGGAAGCGCCAAAAACACCAACTGAGGTGAGGCAATTCCTAGGACTAGCTGGCTACTATCGACGTTTCATTGAGAACTTCTCCAAGATAGCTTTACCTCTGACTGCGCTAACACAGAAAGATAAGAAGTTTGATTGGGGCGAAAACCAGGAAGCAGCGTTTCAAATGTTAAAGCAAAAATTATGTAGTGCGCCAGTTTTGTCTCTGCCCGAGGGGACGGACGACATCGTCGTCTACTGCGACGCTTCACATCAAGGGCTCGGATGTGTCCTTATGCAGAGAAACAAAGTCTTAGCGTATGCCTCTCGACAACTCAAGGTCAATGAGAGGAACTATACAACGCATGATCTGGAACTTGGAGCAGTTGTTTTCGCGCTAAAGATTTGGCGCCATTATCTTTATGGTACAAAGTGTTTAATTTTTACGGATCACAAGAGCCTTCAACATATATTTGATCAAAAGGATTTAAACATGAGGCAACGAAGATGGGTAGAATTATTGAATGATTATGATTGTGAAATAAAGTATCATCCTGGAAAGGCGAATGTGGTAGCAGACGCTTTAAGTAGGAAAGAGCGAGCAAAGACGCTACGAGTTAAGGCTCTAAGATTGACCATTCGCACAGATCTCACTACCTGCATCCGAGAAGCTCAACAAGAAGCCTTGAAACCAGAGTTTGTCAAGAACGAATCCCTTGGGGGTATGATTAAGAATTTAGAGCTCAAAGAGAACGACACTCGATATTTTGCTAACCGCATATGGGTCCCTCTCAAGGGAGGATTGCGCGAGCAAGTGTTAAACGAAGCTCACAAAACGCGGTATTCCGTACATCCTGGCGCAGACAAGATGTACCAAGATGTTAAAGCGCTGTATTGGTGGCCCAATCTTAAGGGCGACATCGCGACGTATGTCAGTAAGTGCCTGACGTGTTCGAAGGTGAAGGCTGAATACCAGAAACCATCGGGGTTGCTTCAACAGCCAGAAATTCCCATGTGGAAGTGGGAACAAATCTCCATGGACTTCATTACCAAACTGCCAAGGACACCTGGGGGTTACAACACGATTTGGGTTATTGTAGACCGACTAACTAAGTCAGCACACTTCCTGCCGATCAAGGAAACCGATAAGATGGAAAAGTTAGCCCGATTGTATATTCGAGAAGTAGTTTCAAAACACGGAGTTCCGGTATCCATCATTTCTGATAGAGATAGTCGGTTCACCTCAAGGTTTTGGAGATCGTTACAAGGGGCTTTAGGTACTCGTCTTGACATGAGTACGGCTTATCATCCCCAAACAGATGGAAAAAGCGAGCGAACCATTCAAACATTAGAAGATATGTTGCGCGGATGCGCAATCGATTTCGGAGGTAGCTGGGATACTCATCTCCCATTGGTTGAATTTTCATACAATAACAGTTACCACACAAGCCTCAAGGCTGCGCCATTTGAAGCCTTGTATGGGCGCAAGTGTAGGTCCCCGCTGTGTTGGGCTGAAGTGGGTGACAAGCAAATGACTGGTCCAGAAATGATCCAAGAAACGACGGACAAAATTTTCCAGATACGGGATCGCCTTAAGGCAGCGCGCGACAGACAGAAAAGCTATGCAGATGTGAGAAGAAAACCGTTGGAATTTCAAGTAGGGGATAAAGTACTTTTGAAAGTCTCTCCATGGAAAGGAGTCCCCCGTTTCGGCAAGCGAGGAAAGTTAAATCCGCGATACATCGGACCATTTGAGATCCTGGAAAGGATCGGTCCAGTTGCTTATAAACTCCATTTACCCGCCAAACTTAGTGGAGTTCACGACACGTTTCATGTGTCCAACCTCAAGAAGTGCTTATCCGATGAAACGTTAATTTTACCATTGGACGAGATTCATATCGACAAACAACTACACTTCATGGAAGAGCCTATAGCAGTAACCGATTGGAAAGAACAAAAGTTGCGAAGAAGCCGAATCAAGTTAGTAAAGGTTCAATGGGACTCAAAGCGTGGACCTGAATTCACTTGGGAAAGAGAAGACCAAATGCGCAAAAATTACCCATACCTCTTCCAAAGGATAACTCCCACCAGCGACACCTCCTAATTTTGGGACGAAATTCTCCTAACAGGGGGAGAATGTGACACCCGGTAATTTCCCAATCCCATAAACCAAGTAATCAACCTAATTATTAGGCGATTGTGAATATTATGCGCGCCATGTTATGATCAGCGCGGGCATATGTTATATGCGCCATGCGCGGATGCGATGCGCGCCATGATATGATCAGCGCGGGCATATGTTATATGCGCCATGCGCGGATGCGATGCGCGCCATGATATGATCAGCGCGGGCATATGTTATATGCGCCACGCGCACAGGTTTTTGTTGTGTTTTCATGACAACTTAATTTTATGTCGTTTCTGTCTAATGGGTTGCATACCTCTTCAATGATCAATAAGTAAAACTATGTTCAAACAATATCCTAATTTCCTAATTAAGACCCAAATCATTTATGCGCGCGCGGAAAAAGGGAACTAACCTCCCCGCATGGCGGGAACATTGAGAGCTAGTTTGTTTGAAGCTCCAAGATGGAATTGACTTCAACATAACTGATCACTATGTTGAAATACCAAGACCTCATGGAGAATCTACAAATGAAACTCAACGTCCCTGACTACGAGAAGGTTACGCACCTACCCGCATCAAATAAAAAGGAGTTATGTGCGACACCTGCGGGAAGAATCCCCGCGGGACACCTTAAAACTAAACCCTTTACGCATGAATGTCTGCACAGGAACCAACCACCTTTTCGCTTAAATCCAAAAGTTCACCCTGTTAATAAACTCTGAGAACGCTGGTTCCAGCTGTCACACCCCGATCGTGATGGCGGAAAAATCGAGGTGCGGCGACTAAGTCGTGATTGTTGAGCACAATAGTATAAAAGTCTAAATGCATAAACATAACCAAAATGTCAAATATTACATCAACCAGGTAACATGAAACAAATTGTTTTAATACAAAATATCAAGTTTCCAACAACTCCTAGTCTAGCCTTCATCTTTCTAAGGCCTCTAAACTTGCTAGGGATTTCTTGCTGCATTATTTCCTGAAAACATGTAACAAACTGTCAACTACATAAAGTAGATGAGTGAATTCATAGGTTTAAAGAAAAGAGTTTTATACACAAACATACTAGTATAGGTTGTAGGGGTTTATATATAGGGTGTACCTGCGGCTAACCCACCACTCCTACAACTTATACTACTATGTTTGGGTATAATTCCCAGTTTTTAAAATGGTTTGTAAGAAAAGATCTCTTGGTTTTCCCACAGAGGTTTTTGTAGTAAGTCAAACATGAAATGTTCTCCTGGGCTCTCAACGGGCTTATCAATCTCCCATTAGAGTCGTATGTGATAAGATTACTCAAAGATTTGCGGTCTCCCAACGGTACATGTAGCACATAACAGTTAAGCATAAACAAGGACATATAGATTTGAGCATGCTAAGTTTACTAGATAAACCAACACCAAAATCCCATTGTTTACTAGTATCCAAGATGATGGTGAACAAATGATGATGATGATGAATGATGATGAAACCCAATGATCACACAAGACTTGATTGAACTCACGCAAGACTTAAACCAAGACTACCTCGTTCTTGCCATCCAGGACTCAGCTAGGTTCTACCGAGAGTAGGATAGACACCCCAAAGAATCCTGGGTTCCCTTGGTCCCTACCGAGAATAGTATAGGTCCTCAAGAGTTATGGATTTCACCGAGACTAGTATGAAATCCCATGAGTTACGAGTGCCACCGAGAATAGAATGCCACTCATGGTCGTGAGTTCTACCGAGAGTAGAATAGACTCTCGCGTCCAATTCAACTCATGATGTTTTGATCTCTAGATTTCCATGCTGACACAATGACTATGATGATATGAATTTGATTCCCGTTCCCATGATGTCAATGTTCACAGAATTTCCCATACTCATTGATTTCCAATGTTCTTAGATCTCCATGAGTTAATGGGTTTTCCCCATGTTCATAGATTTCCAAAGTTTATAGATTACCAAGAAGCTCGTGGATTTCCGCACGTGTGTAGAAATCCAAATGTTTATAGTTTAAAGAATGTTTGCATAAATGATTTTATCCAAACGTGTAAAGTTACCATGTTTAATCCAAATGTTTATAGTTTAAAGAATGTTTGCATAAATGATTTTATCCAAACGTGTAAAGTTACCATGTTTCCACCCCATAGTTTTGAAAAGCTTAAATAGGGGCTATGAACTCACGCAAGACTTAAACCAAGACTACCTCGTTCTTGCCATCCAGGACTCAGCTAGGTTCTACCGAGAGTAGGATAGACACCCCAAAGAATCCTGGGTTCCCTTGGTCCCTACCGAGAATAGTATAGGTCCTCAAGAGTTATGGATTTCACCGAGACTAGTATGAAATCCCATGAGTTACGAGTGCCACCGAGAATAGAATGCCACTCATGGTCGTGAGTTCTACCGAGAGTAGAATAGACTCTCGCGTCCAATTCAACTCATGATGTTTTGATCTCTAGATTTCCATGCTGACACAATGACTATGATGATATGAATTTGATTCCCGTTCCCATGATGTCAATGTTCACAGAATTTCCCATACTCATTGATTTCCAATGTTCTTAGATCTCCATGAGTTAATGGGTTTTCCCCATGTTCATAGATTTCCAAAGTTTATAGATTACCAAGAAGCTCGTGGATTTCCGCACGTGTGTAGAAATCCAAATGTTTATAGTTTAAAGAATGTTTGCATAAATGATTTTATCCAAACGTGTAAAGTTACCATGTTTAATCCAAATGTTTATAGTTTAAAGAATGTTTGCATAAATGATTTTATCCAAACGTGTAAAGTTACCATGTTTCCACCCCATAGTTTTGAAAAGCTTAAATAGGGGCTATGAACTCACCTTGATCTTGGGTTAGGATGGTGCTACAATAGATCTCCTTAGCCTAGAGTTGGACATATATATAAGGTTAACAACGTGCTATAAGTCTAAGAAAACAAGCTTACGTGACCTCGAGCAAAAACTGGGTTTTAAAGACGAAAACAGCTTGGTTCTGGCTTGATTCGATCGAATAGGAACACGTTCGATCGAATAGGAACTTGTTCGATCGAATAGACACACATTCGATCGAATAGACACACATTCGATCGAATCTGAGGCACACTCGATCGAACTAGAAACACATTTGGTCGAACCAGTTGGGAAAACTCGTTCGGTCGAACATGGAACTTGTTCGATCGAATAGACACTCGTTCGATCGAATACGAAACTCATTCGGTCGAATGAGTTGGAGACCATTCGGTTGCTTTCCTATTCGGTCGACCGGACTGGTTCGATCGACTGGTTCGATCGAATGGGCTGATTCGATCGACTGATTCGATCGAATGAGTCTGATTCGATTCCTTCAAGCTGGGCGACGGAGAAACCTACGGGTTTTTCAGATTTTTCCAGATTTTTGACCCAAAATCGAAGTTTTTGACATGGAAATGCTCGGGATTGAAGGGACTATCGATTCCCAGTGATTTTAAACACAAAAGCCTGCATTTTGACACCAAAACAAGACGGTTTTTGACCCGAAAACTCAAGAAACGAAAATGGGTGTTTTCGCTCGATTTGAGGCCGAAAATGGTTATGAAAATGGATGATTTTCAAGAAGATCTTACCAAGAACAACAACAAACAGATTTGTGGACTCGGATTTGAAGTTTGAAGACTTTCTCTCTCTAGTTTCTCTCTCTAGAATGAGAGTGTTTGGGTGGGAAGTGTTGGTGGAAATGAAAGAGATGGTGTAAGAATACTTGATTTTCCGCTTAAATACTCGGGTGACTCGGGTTCGGGTTTAGGCTACCGACGGGTCAAGACTAGTCGAGTTCATAAGTTTTTAAACAAACTAAAACTTTTTCAGCAAAACTTTTATAAAACCATTTTCCGAATAATTATTTGAAATCTTTTTAAATAAGAATATTTAATTTTTCGAAAGCATAAAAATTAATATTTTTCAGGCGTAAATGTCGTTTTATAAAATAAACATTTTAGATGATAAAAGCAGATTTTTCCAATGATATGGGTTCCGAACTTATCGTCCAGAATCCCCAAAGTCTATAGTTTCCGATGATTTCACGATCCTAGTTTACCAATCGAATTTCAGGGCGTTACATCCTCCCCAATTTAGAGGAATTTCGTCCCGAAATTTAGAATTTAGTATAGTTGATGCAATGATGTTTTAGATTAAATGATCCCATGATGACCACTATGCGCCACTACCCCTAATATTCGTCTTGGATACCACCCAAATCAAGTTGAAGGGGTTTATATATAGGGTGTACCAGCGGCTAACCCACCACTCCCTCAACTCCACTTGGGTGTTTCTTTCGACTCCTATTAGTTCAATGACACACAGGACGACACACTATTTTCCACTACAAGGCATCACCTTCAAGCTTTACATCAGACATATTCATTTCGGATTGAAGGGGTTTATATATAGGGTGTACCAGCGGCTAACCCACCACTCCTTCAATCTCCAATGAATAATTCCCTCAATAACTCTTGAATTTAACGCCTCACAGCTGCCACGCTAACTATGAGTCCCTAATTCCAAGTCTCGCTTCAGACATAATCAACTTGTGCCGAAGGGGTTTATATATAGGGTGTACCAGCGGCTAACCCACCACTCCTTCAACATTCATTGATTAATTCCCTACACGAAGCTTGAGTTCACGACTCATAGTTACACAATAGCATATTGTTTATACACGTATACACCTGTGAACTTGATGTTATTATATTCCGGACTATAATTACGAGTTCACCTTGTATCAATGTATAAACTCCATTGTGTGCGGCTAGAAAAATCGACACGACACCACACACACACACACAACCATGCTTCATGAATGTTAGAATGATGACAAATTTTGGCTCAATGATACATAGTTTACCCCAATGTTTACATGATTAAGTATGCACAACTTGTGTTTTCCAGCACGAGTCATGGGTAGCCAAACTTGGTGTTATGCAAATAAGAGAATATTTATAAGCAAATAGGAACAACATGATACTTCATTGATTGATATTGGTCCCTGATTACATGATTACGATTACATAGACTCCAAGATTTCTAGAATTACAAAGATGATGACTATGCGAACAGATGAGGGTATTCCTCCTTCATCTTATCCTCTCGTTCCCATGTGAACTCGGGTCCACGATGGTTGTTCCAACGTACCTTGACTATAGGTATCCGGCTTCGCTTAGTCTTTTTGACTTCTCGATCTAGGATCTCGACAGGTTCCTCAACAAAGTATAGTTTGTCGTCGATGTGAACCGTGTCGATCGGGATTTGAGCGGTCTCGTCAACGAGGCACTTTTTGAGTTGCGACACATGAAAAACGTTGTGAACACGGCTGAGTTCTGGAGGCAATTCCAAGCGATAGGCTACAGGTCCGACCTTTTCGATGATCTTGAAAGGTCCTACGTACCTTGGAGCAAACTTTCCCTTTTTCCCGAAGCGAACAATGCCCTTCCAGGGGGAAACTTTGAGCATTACGTGATCGCCTATTTGGAACTCCAGAGGTTTGCGGCGTTTGTCAGCGTAATACTTGTGTCGACAGCGGGCGTCCTTAAGTCTTTGCTGAATGATGGCGATACTGTCAGTGGTTTCCTGTATCAGTTCCGGGCCGAGGATTTGAGAATCTCCGGTCTCGGACCAACACAGTGGAGAACGACATTTCCTGCCATAGAGTGCCTCGAATGGCGCGCATTTGATGGTAGCATGATAGCTGTTATTGTATGAGAACTCTGCAAGAGGAAGGTGAGTCTCCCAGCTACTACCGAATTCAAGGATACAGGCTCTGAGCATATCCTCCAGGGTTTGTATGGTCCTTTCGCTCTGTCCGTCCGTTTCAGGATGATAGGCAGAGCTAAGTTTCACACTTGTCCCAAAGGCTTTCTGAAATGACTTCCAGAACCTTGACGCAAAAGAGGGGTCACGGTCAGACGTGATGCCCTTAGGCACACCGTGACGGGTTACGATCTCACGAATGTAAATCCGCGCCAGCTTCTCCGTAGTGTAGTCCTCGCGGACAGGGAGAAAGTGGGCAGACTTGGTCAAGTAATCCACGATAACCCAAATCGTGTCATAACCGCTGGGTGTCCGCGGGAGTTTGGTAATGAAGTCCATAGCGACTTCGTCCCACTTCCACTGCGGTATGATCGGTTTTTGTAACAGGCCAGATGGTCTCTGATGTTCAGTCTTGATCCGCGAGCATGTTAGACACTTACCGACGTATAAAGCTATGTCTTTCTTCATACCCGGCCACCAGAAATGAGACTTGAGATTCTGATACATTTTATCACTGCCCGGGTGAATAGAGTATCTGGATTTGTGCGCTTCGTTCAGGATAAGTTCTCGAAGTGGTTCAGAGTTTGGAATCCACATGCGATTTAAGTAGTAAAGTATACCATCAGACTTGGTTTCAAACTTCCGTTCGGCACCGCAAGATAGCATATTTTTGAGATCACCACCAGCAATCGCTTGCTTTTGAGCTTCAAGAACCAAGGAGGGAAGATTGGACTGAATACGGATCGCATGCAACTGGGTCCTTTCCTTGCGACTTAACGCGTCAGCCACTACGTTAGCCTTTCCAGGGTGGTAGCGGATTTCGCAGTCATAGTCACTTAGGAGTTCAACCCATCGACGTTGTCGCATATTTAGCTCCCTTTGGTTGAGGATGTGTTGTAGGCTCTTGTGGTCGGTGAAGATGACACATTTCGTACCGTATAGGTAGTGTCTCCATATTTTTAAGGCAAAGACCACAGCACCCAATTCCAAGTCGTGAGTGACATAATTCCTCTCATGACTCTTGAGTTGACGCGAGGCGTAAGCGACGACCTTACCGCGTTGCATTAAGACGCAGCCTAGACCTTGGCTCGAGGCGTCGCAATAAACAACAAAATCATCGTTACCCTCAGGAAGCGACAGGATTGGTGCATGGCAGAGTTTATGTTTCAATGTTTGGAAAGCCTCTTCTTGCTCTTGGTTCCAAATGAATGGTTCCCCTTTTTGAGTTAACATTGTGAGGGGCAACGCGATCTTTGAAAAGTTCGAGATGAATCGACGGTAGTACCCAGCCAAACCAAGAAATGAACGAATTTCGGTTGGCGTTGTAGGCGCTCCCCATTTTTTTATGGCTTCAATCTTGGCAGGGTCGACATGAATGCCTTCCTTGTTAATGATGTGACCTAAGAATTGAACTTCCCTTAGCCAGAATTCGCATTTGGAGAATTTGGCGTAGAGTTGCTCTTTCCTCAGCAGATCCAAGGTAAGCCTGAGATGAAGCTCATGGTCGGCTTTAGAGCGGGAATAAACGAGAATATCGTCAATGAAGACGATAACAAACTGGTCCAGGTATGGACGACAAATGCGATTCATGAGATCCATGAACACTGCAGGGGCATTCGTCAAACCAAAAGGCATGACTAGGAACTCGTAGTGTCCATATCGAGTTCTGAAAGCGGTTTTCGCGATGTCGTCCTCCATGACACGCACTTGGTGATAACCTGAGCGTAGGTCGATCTTGGAAAAGTAGGTGGCTCCTTGCAGCTGGTCGAAAAGATCGTCAATCCTCGGTAATGGATACCGATTCTTGACTGTGAGTTTGTTAAGCTCACGATAGTCTATGCACATCCGGAAAGATCCGTCCTTCTTCTTGACGAAGAGGACTGGAGCTCCCCATGGAGACGAACTAGGGCGAATAAAACCCTTGTCCAGTAGTTCCTGCAGCTGGCTCGATAATTCCTGCATTTCAGACGGAGCCAAACGATACGGAGATTTTGCCACGGGGGTTGCACCGGGAACTAACTCGATGTGGAATTTGACTTGTCGGCTAGGAGGAAGTCCGGGTAAGTCTTTAGGAAAAACGTCTGGAAATTCACGCACGACGGGGACATCAGAGAGCTTCTTCCCCAAAGATTTCTTGATGGAGACATGAGCTAGGAAGGCGAGACACTTCTTTCGAAGGCATCGCCGAGCTTTAAAGCAGGAGATTAATTTCAGACATCTGCCTGATCTTTCTCCTTGAATAATTATGGACTCGCCAGAAGAACAAGGAACGCGAATGAGCTTCTCAGCACACACCACTTCCGCGTGGTTGATGGACAACCAATCCATCCCAACAATTACATCGAAACTTCCTAAATGCATAGGGATGAGGTCAATGTTAAGAGACGTCCGATCAAACGTAAGCGTGCAATTGCGAACGATTTTGTTCACTTGGGTAGACTCTCCGTTTGCCATTTCGACAGAGAAAGCGGGGTCTAAGACAGAGGTTCCTAGATTAAGCAATGGGACCAACTCGCTAGAAATAAAACTCCTATCTGCACCCGTGTCAAATAGAATAGAAACCCAGAGATTGTTAAGGATGAACGTACCAGTAATGACGTCAGGATTTTGGCGAGCTTCAGCAGCGCCAATAGTAAAGGCTCGGCCTCGGGCCGGAGGAAGATTTGCAAGACGAGGACACCTGCTCCTGAAATGGTCCATGGCTCCACACTCGAAACAGCTTCGAGAGTTGCTGGGTTGGGAACTGCTGCTCTGTATCGCCAGTTGATTACCTTGAAATCTGCAGCGTTCCGCTAGGTGCCCCAAACGTCCACAGTTCGTGCATTTCCAGCACGGGGTTCCGGCAGGATGATGAAATTGGCAAGTGCCGCACTTGGGGTGAACCCCAGTGTACTCCCTCTTTGGCCTTCCTGAAGGGGTGGGAGCAGGAGCGACAGAGCTGATTGGGGTTGCGGGAGTAACCATCGCGTAACTGCTAGCCTTACGCTTTTTGATGCGGTTGATCTTTTTGGATGAGCCTTCAGCGGCCTTGCCCGTACCTTTGGCTAGGACCCCAGTCTTAACCTGGTCCTGGGTCAGTCGGGCAGCTAGTTCAATGGCCGCTTGTAGGGTTGATGGGTCAGCCCCGATAACGATTCCACGGACAGTGTCAGGTAGGCCATTGATGTAAAGCTCAATAGCCCGGGAGGGAGGGGTGACCAAGTGTGGTACGAGAAGGGAGAGCTCGTGAAAACGCTCCGTGTACCCTTGGTGATCGGCGCCCTTCATTTTGTGTACCCAAAACTCAGCTTCAAGTTTCTGCACCTCACTGCGAGGTACGAACTCGCGGGTAGCCAATGCTACAAATTCCGACCAGGTCATGGCCAAGGCAGCCTCACGCCCACGGGTTCTTATCTCGTTGTTCCACCAGGTCAGCGCGCGTTTAGACAACATGCTTGCCGCGTGCGTGACTTTCAGTGTCTCAGGGCACGAGCTAATAACAAAGGCTGCCTCCATCTTTTCGATCCACTGGAGGAGACCAACGGCGCCTTCTGTGCCGCTGAAGCTGGTGGGTTTGGTAACCATGAAATCCTTGTATGGCTTATTAGCTGGTTCATTTGCGTTCTGAGCTGGAATTTGGTTGGCCCCAGAGGTTCCTTCTTGCCTCAGCCCTTGGCTGATGGTTGTTACCATGCCTGGTAACACAGCCGCGATCTGCTGGGCTATAAGGTTGGCTAATTCAGCGGAGTCCATGGAAGCGGGTGCACGTCTGGGAGGCATTCTTCGCAAAACGAAAAAAAAACGAGCGTTAAATAGAATCAATGACACGCCAAAGATTATGAATAGAGGACATAGATTATACCAAGAACACATAATGACATGACTCAAGAGATTAACAGTTAATATGCAACACATAAGCACGTAGCACGTATATAAGTGTAGACATGTGATTGTGATGCATGAGCTATCTAGAGTCAAGGATCCTAGGTTATAGTCTAGGTCGGTTTCCTAATTCCCTATAACCATTGGCTCTGATACCAATCTGTCACACCCCGATCGTGATGGCGGAAAAATCGAGGTGCGGCGACTAAGTCGTGATTGTTGAGCACAATAGTATAAAAGTCTAAATGCATAAACATAACCAAAATGTCAAATATTACATCAACCAGGTAACATGAAACAAATTGTTTTAATACAAAATATCAAGTTTCCAACAACTCCTAGTCTAGCCTTCATCTTTCTAAGGCCTCTAAACTTGCTAGGGATTTCTTGCTGCATTATTTCCTGAAAACATGTAACAAACTGTCAACTACATAAAGTAGATGAGTGAATTCATAGGTTTAAAGAAAAGAGTTTTATACACAAACATACTAGTATAGGTTGTAGGGGTTTATATATAGGGTGTACCTGCGGCTAACCCACCACTCCTACAACTTATACTACTATGTTTGGGTATAATTCCCAGTTTTTAAAATGGTTTGTAAGAAAAGATCTCTTGGTTTTCCCACAGAGGTTTTTGTAGTAAGTCAAACATGAAATGTTCTCCTGGGCTCTCAACGGGCTTATCAATCTCCCATTAGAGTCGTATGTGATAAGATTACTCAAAGATTTGCGGTCTCCCAACGGTACATGTAGCACATAACAGTTAAGCATAAACAAGGACATATAGATTTGAGCATGCTAAGTTTACTAGATAAACCAACACCAAAATCCCATTGTTTACTAGTATCCAAGATGATGGTGAACAAATGATGATGATGATGAATGATGATGAAACCCAATGATCACACAAGACTTGATTGAACTCACGCAAGACTTAAACCAAGACTACCTCGTTCTTGCCATCCAGGACTCAGCTAGGTTCTACCGAGAGTAGGATAGACACCCCAAAGAATCCTGGGTTCCCTTGGTCCCTACCGAGAATAGTATAGGTCCTCAAGAGTTATGGATTTCACCGAGACTAGTATGAAATCCCATGAGTTACGAGTGCCACCGAGAATAGAATGCCACTCATGGTCGTGAGTTCTACCGAGAGTAGAATAGACTCTCGCGTCCAATTCAACTCATGATGTTTTGATCTCTAGATTTCCATGCTGACACAATGACTATGATGATATGAATTTGATTCCCGTTCCCATGATGTCAATGTTCACAGAATTTCCCATACTCATTGATTTCCAATGTTCTTAGATCTCCATGAGTTAATGGGTTTTCCCCATGTTCATAGATTTCCAAAGTTTATAGATTACCAAGAAGCTCGTGGATTTCCGCACGTGTGTAGAAATCCAAATGTTTATAGTTTAAAGAATGTTTGCATAAATGATTTTATCCAAACGTGTAAAGTTACCATGTTTAATCCAAATGTTTATAGTTTAAAGAATGTTTGCATAAATGATTTTATCCAAACGTGTAAAGTTACCATGTTTCCACCCCATAGTTTTGAAAAGCTTAAATAGGGGCTATGAACTCACGCAAGACTTAAACCAAGACTACCTCGTTCTTGCCATCCAGGACTCAGCTAGGTTCTACCGAGAGTAGGATAGACACCCCAAAGAATCCTGGGTTCCCTTGGTCCCTACCGAGAATAGTATAGGTCCTCAAGAGTTATGGATTTCACCGAGACTAGTATGAAATCCCATGAGTTACGAGTGCCACCGAGAATAGAATGCCACTCATGGTCGTGAGTTCTACCGAGAGTAGAATAGACTCTCGCGTCCAATTCAACTCATGATGTTTTGATCTCTAGATTTCCATGCTGACACAATGACTATGATGATATGAATTTGATTCCCGTTCCCATGATGTCAATGTTCACAGAATTTCCCATACTCATTGATTTCCAATGTTCTTAGATCTCCATGAGTTAATGGGTTTTCCCCATGTTCATAGATTTCCAAAGTTTATAGATTACCAAGAAGCTCGTGGATTTCCGCACGTGTGTAGAAATCCAAATGTTTATAGTTTAAAGAATGTTTGCATAAATGATTTTATCCAAACGTGTAAAGTTACCATGTTTAATCCAAATGTTTATAGTTTAAAGAATGTTTGCATAAATGATTTTATCCAAACGTGTAAAGTTACCATGTTTCCACCCCATAGTTTTGAAAAGCTTAAATAGGGGCTATGAACTCACCTTGATCTTGGGTTAGGATGGTGCTACAATAGATCTCCTTAGCCTAGAGTTGGACATATATATAAGGTTAACAACGTGCTATAAGTCTAAGAAAACAAGCTTACGTGACCTCGAGCAAAAACTGGGTTTTAAAGACGAAAACAGCTTGGTTCTGGCTTGATTCGATCGAATAGGAACACGTTCGATCGAATAGGAACTTGTTCGATCGAATAGACACACATTCGATCGAATAGACACACATTCGATCGAATCTGAGGCACACTCGATCGAACTAGAAACACATTTGGTCGAACCAGTTGGGAAAACTCGTTCGGTCGAACATGGAACTTGTTCGATCGAATAGACACTCGTTCGATCGAATACGAAACTCATTCGGTCGAATGAGTTGGAGACCATTCGGTTGCTTTCCTATTCGGTCGACCGGACTGGTTCGATCGACTGGTTCGATCGAATGGGCTGATTCGATCGACTGATTCGATCGAATGAGTCTGATTCGATTCCTTCAAGCTGGGCGACGGAGAAACCTACGGGTTTTTCAGATTTTTCCAGATTTTTGACCCCAAATCGAAGTTTTTGACATGGAAATGCTCGGGATTGAAGGGACTATCGATTCCCAGTGATTTTAAACACAAAAGCCTGCATTTTGACACCAAAACAAGACGGTTTTTGACCCGAAAACTCAAGAAACGAAAATGGGTGTTTTCGCTCGATTTGAGGCCGAAAATGGTTATGAAAATGGATGATTTTCAAGAAGATCTTACCAAGAACAACAACAAACAGATTTGTGGACTCGGATTTGAAGTTTGAAGACTTTCTCTCTCTAGTTTCTCTCTCTAGAATGAGAGTGTTTGGGTGGGAAGTGTTGGTGGAAATGAAAGAGATGGTGTAAGAATACTTGATTTTCCGCTTAAATACTCGGGTGACTCGGGTTCGGGTTTAGGCTACCGACGGGTCAAGACTAGTCGAGTTCATAAGTTTTTAAACAAACTAAAACTTTTTCAGCAAAACTTTTATAAAACCATTTTCCGAATAATTATTTGAAATCTTTTTAAATAAGAATATTTAATTTTTCGAAAGCATAAAAATTAATATTTTTCAGGCGTAAATGTCGTTTTATAAAATAAACATTTTAGATGATAAAAGCAGATTTTTCCAATGATATGGGTTCCGAACTTATCGTCCAGAATCCCCAAAGTCTATAGTTTCCGATGATTTCACGATCCTAGTTTACCAATCGAATTTCAGGGCGTTACACCAGCAGAGCCAGATGGACTCGCAGGATTCCTTATAAGGACGCCTGCGCAGTGATACGCGCAGGATTCGCTACAAGGACGCTTGCGCGAAGACCAACTGGAGCCGCCGGACCCACAACGTTCAAAGAAATGGCCTACACGCAGAAGGCTATACGCGCAAGGTTACGCGCATAAAACACTTAGTCTATTCTTCAAATGAAAGGGGATTACCCCCGCCCAGAAAGAACCAGTTGCGTGTTTCAGAGATTTTTACCTTTTGACAGCACACTGACAACAGTACCAGAAACAGTACTGTAACACGAAATGTCAGCTGTCAGCCGCACCTACTCTCACCAACCACAGTCCTGCATGTACTGTCAAATCAATCAGAATCTTCATAACCACTCCCTAGGACCATCACCCCCATCCCTAAATAAATAATAATAAACCCCATACCTTGTCATCATTACACCCAATATGATAAGATCTCAATCCCCTAAATCAAGGGATTGTGTTCCCTTGAATTTGCCTATAAATATCAATTCTTGAATAAAAATATCACAACCACAAGAAACACTCCAAACTCCTCTCTTAAACCTGTAATTCTGCACTAACCATCTCCCAAGCATCCATTTCCAGTTCCATCGCTAGGTAAGCCGAAACTTTAGTCTTGAGATTTACTTTTCTGACCAGCCCTTATATTCTTCGATTACTTGGTCTTAATACACATATTTCTTGTTATTTAAACATATTCTAGACTTCCAATTTCGAGGCTAACACCAAGGAAACCCGAATCTCGTTTAATCTCTCTAAACCATCACTTAACAAGAATCACAGGTGAGTCTCACAGCCCCTATTTTCACTGTTTTTTTAAACTGTTTTCGGGGCGAGGGACACGTGTTTAAATTATGTTGTATCATGGTATATTTACAAGCAAAGCAAACGATTATCTGTTCATAATGTCTATCTTGGTTATCAATGTGAGTGCGCAAGAATGAGAAAGTGATCACGAAACAATGGAACTCTAAGGGTAGGGACTACTGGTTTGATCAACCCGCTCGTAGGGGTCGCACCTCTTTGCATGGACGAGCGCCTAGTATGGTCATGGGGTAGTACTACTGGTTGTTAAACCCGCTCGTAGGGGTCGCACCTCTTTGCATGGACGAGCGCCTAGTTTTCCGAACAGCGATGTCCGCGCGTAACCCGCGGGACGGTATTATTAAATTCGCTCGTAGTGGCTACGCCACTTTGCATGGATGAGCACATAGTTTTCATCGATGTCCGCACGTAACCCGTGGGACGGTTTTATCAAGAATATGTTTTAATGATGTTATCAGAACTATGTTTCAATATGGTTTTATCAAGAATATGTTGCAAAACGATTTATCAAGTCGCCAAAACCTATGAACTCACTCAGTTTATACTGATTCAAATATTTTTTTACGTGTCTTTCAGGTGGTAATTAAGTAGCGCAAAGGGTCACACGTAGAGCACTTCACGCAGAACAGCTATAAAAATGGTTTTTGGAAGATTTTAGTTTTATCCCTTCCACACGCGTGGTTGTTCCCGCCGTGTAAGGGGATATGGCGCGAAAATCTTCAACGTTTTTCATATTTGGATGCTTTTATATGTTCTCCTAAACAATGTAATGTATTTTGTACTAGACATTTCATGAGAAATGGGAAATTTATTTGAATGTTTGCAATGACCCGTGCTTGATTATCAATCCCCACGCGCGCACGCCTGGCTGTTTCCGCCATTTAGGGCCGGGTGTGACAAGATTTCATCAGAAGATTCAATCACACCCAAATGATTTTTGACATACACTCTGTAAGCTTTTGAGTGTGTAGAGTAGCCAACAAAGAAGCAATCCAAGGATTTTGCTTGAAACTTGTTGAGATAATCCTTTGTGTTCAAAAGAGAACATTTGCATCCAAGTGGCTTGAGAAACTTGATGTAGGGCTTTCTTTTAAACAAGATTTCATAAGGAGTCTTGTCTTGACTTTTATTGAGAAGTACTCTATTCAAAACATAGCAGGCTGTATTAATTGCTTTTGCCTAAAAAGTGACAGGTAGGAAAGCATCTGCTAGCATGGTTCTTGCAGCTTCTGTAAGTGTTCTGTTTCTTCTTTCTGCTACAACATTTTGTTCAGGAGTTCTAGGAGCTTAGAATTTATGAAGTATTCATTTCTCATTGCAGAACTCTTCCATAACTCCATTATTGAACTCTGTTCCATTATCACTTCTCATTACCTTCACCCTTGCATCCAATTGGTTCTCAATCCTGGTTACACAGTTCTTAATCAACTCAGCAGTCTCATCTTTTGTACTTAGGAATAAACCCAAGTGTATCTTAAGAAATCATAAATGATCACAAGGCAATATCTCTTCTTTCCAATACTTGGTACACTTACAGGACCAAAGAGATCCATGTGAAGCATTTCAAGTGATCAATTGTGTTGATGAGCTTAGTCTTGTGTGATGACTTGTGCTTCTTTCCCTTTTGACATGAGATACAATTTTCATCCAACTTGAACTCCCTAGTAGGTAAACCAATAACATGCTCACCCTTGACTAATTTGTTCATATTCTTCAAATTGACAGAACAAAGCTTTCTATGTCACAATTTAGATTCATTTTCAGTGGCTTTTGATATAAAACATGTACCACCCCTTGAAACAACATCTTTCATGTTCAGTTCATATAAATTGCCATTCCTTGGGGCCATCATCATAATCATATCTGGTAGGATTACAAATTCAGGTCTTAAGATGAAACAGTGTGAGTCATCAAAACCGACCTTATAACATTTATCACACGTTTTTGATATGCTCAAAAGGTTATATTTTAGCCCCTCCAAATAGAAGACATTGTCAAACGTGACCTTTCCATTGGTCAATATCCCTTTACCAAATACTTTCCCACCATTTTCATCACTTCCAAATGCTACTGGACCCTCAAACTTCTCTTCATAGTTAACAAGTGACCTCTTGACACAAGTCATGTGCTTGGAACATCCACTATTCATGAACCTTACTTCATTCAGTAGAGTGGACTGTTCCTGCACAAGTAAAGAAAGTTGTTAGTTGAGTGATGAATTGCAAGCTGAATCAACTTGCAAATCATTCTTTTCATTGACATGTTGCATTGGATGTGTTAACAGTAGGTTTAGGATCTTCATGTACAACTTCACAATCTTCATATCTGTCAGTTTCATAACCACTCTCCCCTGGGCTTTGCACACGAGGAATTATGCTTTGGCAATCTTGAACTACATAATCCTTTGTGCTTGAGTAATCTCTTACATCAAAATTCTTTTTCTCCTAAACTTCACCCCTTGGTTTCCAAAGAAATCCATGAGGTTCAAATCCATGCTTCAATAAGAACTTTTCATCACCAGTCAATTCTTTTGGTTTCTTTCTAGAAAAGACACCCTTGTTTCCTTTCTTTTCATTGTTTGGTGATTTTAGAGAATCATCAGACTTAACTGATTTTGAGTCTTGATTGTGGATAATTCTCAATGGTTGAAAGTTCTTTTTTATAGGTGTTTCAGATTTCCTAGTAAGGATATTTATTTTGACTTGATCAGTCACATTTTTCTTTGGTTGATCTTCACCTTTCCCTTCCTTTTTAACACTGTTATCAACTTTCTGCTCAGATCTGCTTACAGTCCCCTTCTCACAAACTTTTCCTTTTCCCAAGTATTCATCATACTTCTGTTTGTAAAGTTCAAAGTTTTAACCAAACTTTGTTTCATTGGGAACATGAAAAGGTTTAAAGGTGAACCTTTCACTACAAGAATCAGTATGGTGACCATATTCATCACACTTTTTACACCACACGTTTCCCTTGAAATTTTCATGAGAATTTCCCTTTTTAAATCTCTAACTTGGTCTAGGTGGTTTGATCCCAAGTATCTTCTGAGTTTTTCAACCATCAAAATCAATTGAAAACGGTACAAACTCTTCAATTTTGATATCTTGTCTTTATGTCTTGCTTTTCACAAAGATGATTTTCTGTAAATTCATAGGCTCTTCATTCAAATTTCCTTTGTGTCTTGACTGCCTTTTCTCATACTCTTCCATAGTTTCAAGTTCTCCAATGTCAGGCACTTCATGGCTAGAGAAAACAGGGTATACTGGAATGAAGTTGTCACCAACAATTGTTTCATTGACCTTTTTCGTGTTCTTTTTTCACTCAACCTTTTCAAAACAGTCTTGCTTGGTGGCCTAACAGCATTGTAACTCACCTTTGACCTTTCACATATGTCAAAAGACACATATTCTCTCTTCATTCTTTCATTTTGTCTCTTCATTTTTGGTGTTATAGGTAGCAACAAAGGAAGTTTGTCAATTGAGTCAGGTTTATTATGTCTTCTATTTCTTTATGCATCTTTGATTTCTTCATTTGAGATTTGATCACTAGAGTCACTCAAATCATCCACATTCAGATCATCATCATTGAAGTCATCTTAAGAAACTTGCACACCAATTGACTTATCATCCCTTACTTTTTCCTTTACAATAAACTCTCCATCTTTACTCACTTCAACCATCTTGTAAATGTCAACGAATTCTTCTTTGTCTTGAAAAACATCTCTGAACTGTTGAAGATATCCCTCTCTCTTTTCTTTGTCAACCTTGGATAAATAATTTTTGTTGAATGGTGGTGGAACAATTTTGTATTTATCTTCTTCTTTTAACTTGTTCAAAATACCACAAATGTTTCCAGTAGATACAAAGTTCTTTAGAAATTCATTGTCAACTTGTAACTAGGTATTCTTCACCTTTTCTTCAACAATCATTTTCTTTAGGCCATCAATTTCAGTCATATATCTTGACTTGAGTTCTATAACTACTCACACAGTCATCTTCAAGGCTTCTAATCTTTTCTTCATAGATTATATCACTTGCTTGATACCCATTAATCATGCTTTGTTTCTAAAGCATTCACTCTCCAACTTACCTACTTTCACATTCAATGCATCAATTGTTTCAAGTAAATCAGTTGTAGAGTTTGAGTGTACCTGTGAAGAAGAAGATTCAGCCTCATTCTCAGCTTTTACCATCAATGCAACACTGGCCTTTGTGATGTCATATTCATGATCACTCCAATGAAAATTTCATTCTTGTTGTGCAGCAAGTGCTACATTTCCTTGATTTCTGGGCTGATTTTGATTGTTTCTGTTGGGGTGGTTGGGATCATTTGGAGGGTTTTGGTTGTTTCTTTGGTAATTCTGGTTCTGAGGCACAACTTGCTGATTGTTCATTTGAGGCTGCTGATAGTTGTTAGAATTGAGGTTGTTGTAATTGTTGTTTCTTGGCTGGTTCTTCTGGTATTGGTACTGATTCCTTGGCTGTTGGTTCTAGTACTAATTCACTTGGAAGTTTCTAGGCTGGTTGCGTTCTCTAGAAAAGTGTCTTGGTTGATGGCAATTGTAACAGATTGTCTTAGACATATCAAACCCAATCTTCTCATTTGGACCAGACACTAAAGATCTTCCAATCCTATTAAACAGCATCTTGCTTCTGAGTGCTAGCATTGCAGCCTGCCATTTCAAGTCCATGTCTTCAAGATCATTAGCATCAATCTGCTCCAAATCATCTTGAATGACACTTGTGTGGATCATGTTTTTGGCTACAAATACATTGTAAGACTCTGTAAAATAGAGAACAATGCTTGAGTTTCACTTCCTTGACCATTGTTTCCACCAGCATAAGGTAAATGTCCACTTTTCATGGAGGCAGAATCATTGTCATCTATGACTTGGGCATAAAACCTTGACTGGCTTCCTTGGTTACTTGAACTACCACCAACAAATGCTTTAGGTGTATCAACACCGTGCTCAGTAGGTTCTTCTATGATAGGGATTCGTTGTTGGTTTTTGGTGGACAAGTTTCCCATAGGTGCAATAAGTGCATTGGACACCTGAAATCATGGTTTCTCTTCCTTTATCATTTCGTTCTTAATCATCTCTATCTCACTGGCTTGAAGAAAGCAAATTACATCATCCAGCTTGAGTTGTTCATAGTTTGGCGATCTGAAGAATGAACTTGCTAGCCGTATACCACTCCTTTGGCATTGATGATAACAGTTTAGTTTTCATATCAGAATCAGTCATGACATAATCAGTGGTTTTTAGGTCATTCACTATGGCTAGAAACCTATCAAGAATTGATTTCAATCTTTCCCCATCTTTATACTTA
Source organism: Bidens hawaiensis (assembly GCF_021521415.1). Lineage (NCBI taxonomy): Eukaryota > Viridiplantae > Streptophyta > Magnoliopsida > Asterales > Asteraceae > Bidens > Bidens hawaiensis. The sequence goes on along the minus strand of NW_027492857.1, from coordinate 279,915 downwards.
AATCTCTTAAGTTGTTGCTTGAGTCTTTGCTTTTTGATGTTTTTCAGCTCAGAATTCTCTTCAAACATCTCAAGTATTGCATCATACATATCTTCGGCTGTTGTATGATGCGCAACTTTTGTCAATATTTCCCAAGACAGACCCAGCTTGATCATAGCTAGAGCCCTATCATCCACCTTTCTCATCCTATCACCCACGAATTGGTTGGGATTTGCACCTTCAGCCACATATGGACCATTCTTGATGGAGTTCCATATGTCAACGTCATTATAACACACATCAGCCTCAAACAGCACCTTCCACTTGATGAAATTTTCCTGTCCGTACAATCTAGGAATTTTGTTAGTAGAGACCTCTTGCTCTTCAAAACCAGACATATTTTTGGTATTTTGTAAAGTGATTTTAAAGAAAAACAGAGAAAAGTTTTAATAGATTTAGAAATCAAATTTGAAAATCAATCAGATCTGAGAAGTAACTCTTCAGATTTGATGATTCTGATTCGATTGGAGCAAGATCTAGTAATAAAAATACAAACTTTAAGTAAAAACAAGTGAAAGAAGACACCAAATATTGCAGATCTGGAAGAATGACGAAAAACAGAATTGCTGACGTCAGGATCCAATAGAACAGTACTCAGCTCATGTCATTCTTCATCTTCAATCAATCAACAATAAGCAACGATTCTTCACCCAAACAGCAACGAACAAGCTCCGATACCACTTGTCGGTCCCTAAAATTGATCACTCAAACTAACAACAAATGTCACAACCCACACAGTAACTGTGTCGACAAGAAGGTTGATGACTTTGCTATTTAGGGTAAGAATAGATGTTTGTTAACGGCAGAATCACTAACAAACACTATTTGTTGCATAAAGACTATTAAATGTAACAAACACAAATAATAACACAAAAGATTTCCATTTATAGAAAGGTTTCATACAAATGTAAATAGATTAGGGTTTCTTGTAAGGAATGTTTATCCGTACAAATCTTAGGACAACCGTCACACTCAATCATGAATATTTGTTAGGTCTGAAAAGTGTAAGTGGTGAAATTCGTCCGTTTGAGGCGTGCCCTAGATCATTCTATTTATAGGCCATCCTCATGAAAATTGTCATTCCTTTTAGAAACCCTAATGATTGGTACATAATCAAATATTCCAAAACATTCAAAGTGTAAAAACATGTCTTCGGGCACACTTCGAGCAGACCTGGTAACCTTGAAGTGTACAGGTGAACAGTACTCCGGGTAGACTTTACTTAGAGTATTTTCCAAAAAAAATACTCACCTAGCAGACTTAAATCTCTTTGACCATAGCAAACTGTTCTTCATGAATCCCTTCAACTCTTTGTTAAAGAATAACTTATTGAGAAAACCAATGTGTGCTAGGAACACTGTTTGACTTGTGCTGATAACACTGTAGCTTGCTCGGAGTTGAACCTTGCTAGAGAAAGTACTTAGAATATTTCTTGATCACTTTCAACAAGCAAGCTCGGACTACTGTTTATTAATCAAACCTTCCTAGATCGTCCAAATACTTGGCTTCAAAAGCTTGGTTCAGTCAAGGGTTGGCTGGTTAAGCAAACTGTGCTCGACTTGAAGAACACCTTTGCTAGACAAAGTAAACCCTGCTCGGATTATCACTTATGAAGACTTCAAGAAGATAAGCTTGCCCGATAGGCAAAATACCATGCTAGTACAAGTAAAACCTTGCCCGGATGTCCAAGTGTGCTCGGTATCCATACTTAGCCATTTCTGAGGAGTGTTGAGAAGATTCCAATCTCCCTTAGGTATTATCATGTCAAATCTTTAACTCAACATAGGAGCATCATTACCTTCTTAGTATTCTATGTTGATGACGTAATACTATTTGGAAATTACATTCCAAACTTGGAAGGTGTAAAAGACTGGCTTGGGAGTTGTTTTTCCATCAAAGATCTTGGTGAAGCCGCCTATATTTTGGGAATAAAGATCTATAGGGATAGATCAAGGCGGTTGATAGGTTTAAACCAAAGTGCACACATCGATAAAATCTTGAAAAGGTTCAATATGGAAAACTCTAAGAAAGGTTTGGTACCTATTCAAAGAGGAACGGTATTGAGTGCGACTCAATGTCCAAACTCAAAAGATGAGCAAGAGAAAATGAAAGGAATCCCATACGCTTCATCTATAGGATCTATCATGTATGCAATGATATGCACTAGACCGGATGTGTCATGCGCTTTAAGCATGACAAGTAGATTCCAACAAAATCCGGGAGGTAGCCATTCGATGGCGGCTAAGAGCATATTGAAATACCACAGAAGGACTAAAGATATGTTTCTAATATATGGCTCTAGTGAGGAGGAACTCGTTGTAAAGGGTTACATGGATGCAAGTTTCCAAACTGATCGAGATGATTCTCGATCACAATCGGGATATATTTTCGTATGAATGGTGGTGCAGTCTCTTGGAAGAGTGAAAAACAAGATGTGGTAGCATTTTCCACCACTCAATCGGAATACATCGCTGCCTCATTGGCAGCTCAAGAAGCTGTGTGGATAAGGAAATTCATTACCGATCTAGGGGTAATCCATACCATTCGGTACCCTCTAGAGGTCTTTTGTGACAACAAGGGTGCGAATGCTCAAATCAAGGAACCCCGTGCACATCAATAGACAAGTCACATTGAGCGGAGATTCAACTACATAAAGGATTAAGTTGAAAAAGGAAAGATATGTATTCGCAAAGTTCACATTGATTAAAACATTGCAGATCCACTCACGAAGCTCCTTGAATCGCCGAAGCATGAGGGTCATACTTCGCCTTAGGACTTCGGTATTCTAGCGATTGGATTTGACCTATTTTGTATTTGGATATCAGAACAATTTTTATTTTGACTCATTCATATGATTATGGTTTATGATTATAGCATTTGTGTTATGTTCCATTTTAGCATATTTAAATCCATGAATAAGTTAATTATTCTAAATGTCCGTAGTCATTCATATTTGTGGGAAAAATATGAAGGTATGACTATTATGAACTTGGATTGGTGGATATTCATAAGGTATGAATATAGAGCAAGGGTTTGCTGCCAAGGTTCATAGATATTAATAGGATATAAATATTGGACTGACCCGCCCTCAAATGTTACTACATGGAATCCTTGTGATTGGTGATCATAAGTAAATTTGAGTAAAGGCTAATATCATAGTATCCTCCGACTTGAGACACATATTGGGTTGATATTCACCTAGTATTATGCTTTGACTTTGTTCTTCGCTGCTCTGAAACATGACAATACATAAGGCTAAGCTCAAGTGTAGTACGAGGTGATTGTGAGAGACGTATGTAGTCAAAGGGGAGTTGTCCCTCTTATTCGTTAAGAGTTAGATGTCTAAGGCCTGATAAGTTAAATCAACATAGAATGATCACTCTGTGTCTCTGGATTTAACATCATATCTGTGGTAAAAGGATAAATGATAGATTCACCTAAATCATTTTCAATTGAGGGACTTAAAGGGGATGATGTTACTGAATGGCACTTCGTCATACGTATTAGGGGTACTAAACCGTTATTAGGCGGTATTTGCTACTTGCTTCAATCTTTTATGTATCTTGTGCAAGTGGGAGATTGTTGGAATCAGTCTGCCAAAGACACATATTAGAGTTGATGTGGCTAGTACGTTATGATCCAAGTAAGGTCATACCCAATAACAAGCTAGAAAAACACCCACGATATTTATTTTAAGATATGATCTATTAAATAAATATCAACACTTATGATATTTAGAAAATGGATTTCTAAACATTGCACTTGTGTAATAAATAAATTATATGGATAATTTATATTTTGAGAGAAGATATTTTATAATCTTATTTAAGTTGGTTAAATAACATGATGCATGTTACTTACATTATATTATGTTACAGAAATATTCTCTTAGGTCTGAAAAGTGTAACGCGTAGTAGGCGTGCCCTAAATTATTCTATTTATAGGCCTGCCACCACCTGACAGCTGTCATTCCTTCTAGAAACCCTAATGATTGGTACATAATCATATTACATATTCAAAAACGTTCTAAGTGTAAAAACATGTCTTCGGACACACTTTGTGCCATTTGTATTCTTGGAGTAGACCTTGTAACCTTGAAGTGTGTTGGTAAACAATTCTCCGGGTAGACGTTACTTAGAGTATTTTGCTTAGAAAATACTCACCTAGCATACTTCAATCTTCTTGACCATAGCAAACTTTGCTCGTTATGGTCCTACGAGCAAACTGTTCCTCATGTATCCCTTCAACTCTTTGTTAAATATTAACTTATTAAGCAAATCAAAGTGTGATGATAAAACTGTTTGAACTGTGCTGGTAGCACTGTAGCTTGCTAGGAGTTGAACCTTGCTGGAGAAAGTACTACTGTTTGTTAATCAAACCTTGCTAGATCTTCCAAATACTTGGCTTCAAAAGCTTGGTTCAGTCAAGGGTTTGCTAGTAAGCAAACTGTGCTCGACTTGAAGAACACCTTTGCTAGACAAAGTGAACCCTGTTCGGATCATCACTTAAGAAGACTTCAAGAAGATAACCTTGCTCGATAGGTAAAATACCTTGCTAGGACAAGTAAAACCCTGCTGGGATGTCCAAGTGTGCTCGGTTTCCATACTTAGATGTTTCAAAGGAGTGTTGAGAAGATTCCAATCTCCCTTATTCTTCCTTAAGTAATTTCACGTCAAATTCTTGACTCAACAATCTCCCCTAGATTGGAACACCTAAGCTGTCCCAAAACACCCCTAAGGTTACATACACTTAGTCAAAATAAACATCAAAACAAAATCAAATTACATATTAAAATCAAATGATTACATAGTTGAAAATTTGTCCAGTGGACATTACAAAGCAAACCCTACACTAAAAATCTTCATTTTCTTGCATTGTGCGCTGCTTGTCTGCTTCCAACTATCACTACTCCCGCCCTTTGCTGAAAAATGGACAGAATTTGATAATGAGGGTGATTCTCAGGAATTGTCATTTCCATTATATCCCTCAAATCTTCTCTATCCAGAAAGGTTATATCTTCATCATTTCTGATAATGCCCAATATAAGTCCGTCGGAATTACGAAGAATGTAGTGCCCTTCATTTTCTTTTTAGTCGATCTCAGTAATTCTACTATTCTTCTGTACTTCATGATTTGGACGAGTCATTCTCCTTCTCATACATATGCAAGTGTTCATATTGGACATGGCATTTTTTTCTGACTTTTGAAACATAGTCATATTCAACATCCCATATGCTCCTCAAACGCTTAGCTCGTCTGTTCTTCTCATGCTTTGTCAGCTCCCACTTCTTTCTTTGATTCAGCAAAGGAAATCCCTTTTCAGCTTCATTCTTCAAATATTTTGACAACTCATTCTATTGTCTCCCTGCCATCTTGTTTCTATCATGATAGTCATATAAGTCAAGATTGGCCATTATTTCCAACTACTCTCTCTTATAATCAGCAAAATCTTCTTTGAAAATGATCTCCCTTAATTGTCTGCTCTACATGATCACCTTCAGAGTTTGGGAGACAGAGTCATAGTAGAGCAACATAGGCAAGTCTATATCAGTTTGGGGCCTTTCTACCCTTTGAGTTCCACCTCTACTTGACTCACCCTGGTTGTTGAAGTATGTCTCCTTGAAGCTGAGGGCCTGGGTGGAATAGACTTTATTGGCTAAGTGGCCCCCTTGACTCTAAATTTCTTCTTATACATTTCCACAATCAACTCAGCAGGCATAGTCAACATATCAATGAGATTTTATCCTCCATCCCTGTATAATCGTCCAATCATCACTAAAATCCTTTCATCTTGAAGTTGACTTGCTGGTACAAATCTTCCACCTATAAAGCTTCTGGGATTCACACCTTCTAACAGCAGCTTTTCCCATTCAGCCTTATGTTCATAAAACAATTTTTTCAGTTGAGCTTTACGCAACATGTCAAAAGGATTTTCCTTCATTCCTTTTCTTTTCATCACCTCCTTCAAAATTTTGATCATTTCCTTATTTTCCCATGGATATGTGGGTTCATCCGGTTCTGGCTTTACTTCCACTGGGATAGGAATATCTTGTGTTTTAGCTCTTTTCAATTCACCTTTTTCATTTTCATCTTTCTGCTTCTCTCTTAATGTGATAATCCTTCTCTTCTTAACAGAGGGTTCAGGTTGATCTCTCTTTGATTGCTCTTTCTTTGATAGTCTATTGTAATGAGTTTCAACTGCAGCTTTTGACAAACTATCAGCCAACTCAGGAGCCATACCTCTTTCAATTAGGTATCCATACTTTCCTTCATATCTTTTCTTTAGATCTTCTATTCTTTCTCTCAGTATTTCACTTTATTCTCTTTCCTTTTTCTCTCTATTCAAAATAAAATGTTCTTCAAGGTCTTTGAAGGTCATCTTAGTCAAATCCTTTTCTGAGAATCCACAGCCTCTCAAATAATCCCTATATCTCAAGGATTCACGGTTCTTTTCCTGCATTCTCCTTTTAATCTCATCAATTTCTTTCTCAATTAACTTCTACAACTCCTCATCAGAAAGTGGAGACAGATCTTCAAACTTATGCCCAAATCTGGTCAGTTTCACAATTAATGGATTAATCCTTCGAGCTTCATCCAGACTTTGTTGAATATTTGCCCTTTGTTCATTTGTCATTTCAACATGTGGGGACACAATATCAACTTTTTCAGCCTCAACATGCTTATCACCTTGTTCATTATCATCATTATCATCTTCAGATGTATCTTCCTTTTCAGTGGACTCATTCACAGCATCAATTTTTGTTTCTTCAGGATTGAGTAAATCCTCAGGCCTAACTATCTAAATTGGAGTAGGCCTTATTGGACTTTCCTGTTCCTCTGGGCTTTCAACAAAATACTCATTTTTATCATCCTATATGGCTTCTTTTAGATTAGGTAAATCTTCAGGCCTAAGTATCTTAATTGGAACAGGTCTCAATGGGCTTTTCTTCTCTTCAGGACTTTCAAAAAAGTATTCATATTCATTATCCCATTTACCCCTTTTTGCTGACTTGTTTTTATGAGCCTATCCATCAGCCTTCCTTTTTCTTGTATACATCTTTGCAAATCTATTCACTTTTGTTGTGAACTCCTCATGCAACTTGGAGACCTTTTCCCGCAATGTTTCTATTGTTTCTCCAGTTTCCCCCTTCTTTGAAGGTTCTTCTTGTTCAGCTTTCTCAGTCTCCTTCTCAGGTGCCTTGTCAAGTTGATTTTGGGATTGACTGAACCTATTTACAACCATGGCTAAGGAATTATCAATCTCTTCAGCCCTTTTCATTTTTATCAAATTTTCAGTCAGCTCTTGTTTCTCAACAACTTCTTTATAAAATACTTTTGCAATGTTAGCTTGATTAATCAAATTTTCTTGCTCTGCCAGTTCTTCAGCAGTTAGGGTTTGGGCAATGAATTCCCTCTCCTTTGTTTCTTTCATAACTTGTTCAAGCCTTCTGGCAGTAGCAGCATTCTCATCCTCTTCCTCTTCATCAACATTTGCCTTATCAAGCACTTCCTCCTCATCAACATTTTCCTTATCAAGCTCTTCCTCCTCATCATCATTAGCAATAGCTTTCCCCTTTTCTAATCTTCTTTCCTTTTCCTCTTCTGTTTCAGGGGGAAAGTTATCAATATCATCACTTAAGTCACTCATCTCCTTGTCATGTATAACCCTCTTGGAACTTTCTTGATTGGTTTCTTGTTCAGTTAAAATTAGTTCCTCAGTTTCAGCTCCTTCTTCCATCACAATATCAGTCTGTACATCAGTAGCAGTTATAACATCTGTCATAACATTAGTATGTACTTCAGTAACCACTGTATCAGTTGCCAGTGTTTCAGTTGTTACTATATCTTCAGTGGCTTGATTTTTCATTTCAGCATCATTTTCTTTCTCTTTTCTTAACAACTCATCATCAACATCTCTAGCAACACCATTCAACACTTCATTATTCACATTAGAGTTTTGTTCATCATCCTCAGATCTATCACCTTCATAATCCTCATCAAGGATCATTCTTTCTCCACTATCCTCAATATCACTCTCATCATATGTATTCAATATACTTGTCAAACCATCAGTATCAACTGCCTTCATTCCTGAATCCACCATCTCCTCATATCATCAGTAACATTGGCCTTTTCAATATTCTCCCCCTGTTTTGGGGCAGCTGAGGTCTTCTCAACCTCCGCCTCAAGGGTTTGAATTCGCAATTGAGCTTGGGCCAGTTGTTTTTTCAATTCATAATTTTCTTTCATCACTTGTTCATTTCTCCTCCTTAGACCCAAATTTTTTATCAAAAGATCCAAATTTCTGTCAAATAGGTACATACCAGAGGGAGGGGTCTGAGGTGGTGAAGTAGAGAAAGGTTCAGGTGTAGGGTTGATGGGTGGTTATGTGGTATGGGTTTTTGGTAATGGGTCAGGTGAGGATTGGATAGTTCTGGTGGGTTGGAGGGGTTGGGATGTGGTTTGTCTTATGAGTTGGTTTAAGGTTTGGTCTATGGGTGGGTCTTGGGTTAGGGAAATGGGTAGGTAATTGAGTTGTTGTTGGTGATTGAGTTGGTGTTGGTGGGAAGTTTTGGAAGTGTATAGGGATGGTTTTTAGAATGTAAGGTTCATGGTCATAGGTTTGGGGTGGGCTTTGGGTATGGGTAGATGGGGTTTGAGGTGGGGATTGGTCATGTGGTGGTGGTGAGTAAGGTGTGTGGCTAGTGGTGTGGCTAATGGTGTGGTTGGTGGTGTTGGAATGGGTTGGTTCTCCCCCTAATCAAGTACATTCTCCACAACAACTCCTCCAGCTCCTCCATCTGCATTTCCTCCATCTCCATCATCATTATCACTAGATTCCTCATCATACTCACCATCCTCCTCCTCCTCCTTTGAGGTTAACTTAGGCAGAGGCATAATCTCCAAGTCATGGTTGACTAACCATGGCAATATTTCAAATTCAACCTCAGGATTGAATTTGCTTGTGCTACCCAGATTAGCAATCTGCTTGTAAGTGTTTGGATTCTGCAGTACATGTGTTGTACCCATTGTGGGTAAATCTTGTAGCTCATTATTGAAGATAATCTGCAGAAACCTGGGATAGGCCAAGAATTTGTCTTTCTCTGACTTCTGCAGTATGCTCACCATTCCTTCGAAGATTATCTTAGAGAAATTGAATGGCAGATCATAGACAATAGAAACTGTGGCTTTGGCCAAATCACGACTCATTAGAGTCCAAGAACCCTACCTAGGGGCAAATCCCTGAACAATGTGATGGATAAGAAACCTGTAGAGGTTTGGGAAAATTCCCTTTTGGAAATTTCCTTCTTTCACATTCCCCTGATATCCCAGTGTTTGTGTAAAGATTTTCAACAGATGAGCAATGTTGAAATTGATTGGATTGTGGTCATCATTATGCAACTGGAGACGTCTTCTGATCATTCTTTTGGTTATCCTTATCTCCTGCCTTGAAACTATAGCTTCTATCTGCCTACCATTTATATCGTCGATCAATTGAGCTGAGCGCCAGAAATCAAATGAATGATTTCTATATATCACCGAGCACTCTGTCAAGGCAAAGCTTATATTTGACTGTTGTAGCCATCTAATCATCAGAGCTACATCCTCATTACCAGGAGTAATTTGCAACAAAGTACACATGTTGTGCTTGTGCTCAAATGGATATCTCGGTTCATCATCGTCAGCGATATCTGAATACACAAACAAAAACAACATATTCAAAGTAGATATTAGTCATAAAGCACATAACTTTGAACGATTTAGGTTATAATTTGAAGAAAGAGTAAAGAAATGTCTTTTGAACCTGATCTTCGACAAATTGATAACCTACACAGGAAATAGAGAGTTAGTAAAAATGAATAATCAAAGCCCATTATTACTCAATAGTGGTCGGGAAACACTTAATTGATGCTTACCGAGTCAGATTGTGTGGGCTGATAAACTAGGGTTAGGAAATTTGTGATTAAGTCGGTTGATATTCTGAAACGAGAGCAAGTGTGGAAGGAGAGAGAAGTGAGAGTGATGAAAATTTTACTAAATCCCTCTTTTATACCTTTTTGAAAGTGGGTTTTAAATGCATTTTTTCATGTAGTGAGTTAAGAGCTGTCTAACAGTAACATTATCCATTAAATATATTAACATTTAAAACCTTGCTCGATAAAGGTCATTTAGCAAACCTTGCTCAGAAAATTCAGTTTTTACAAAGCGTGCTAGGTATATTCCACTTTCTCAAAGCTTGCTCGTTTCAGAGTTATTTCAGAATATAAAGTGTTTTAGGAATAAGTCTAAGTAAACTGAAGGAAGCTTACTCGAAATACAAGATTGCTCGAGAAATAAATCACAAGTCAAATAATCAAGTATAAATCATCAAATAGGCCACCTTGCTAGGAATCAATTAAGAATCCCAAAATAATATCATAGACATAATCCTAATTGTCAACCTTGCTCGAATGTCTGAGTAACTCAAACCATAACCGAAAATGTATAAACAGTTCCCACATAATCATTCAAATAAACTGTTATACATAGTGTGCTCTAGACACTATTGAATAAGCAGAGTGTGCTAGAGATGAGTTCTAGACACAAAGTGTACTCGAAAAACAAAAATTTGAATAATTACCAAGTATGTTGAGAGAATACTTGAGATTTTCAAAGTGTGCTCGAAACATAAAGTGTGCCCGGGAAATTAGGTTTGCCCGAAAACACTTGTAATTACATAGAAACATATTCAAATTCACATAATCATCAAGTGTGCTAGAATTTTAAGTTTACTTGAACATAATAAGACAAATTCAGGGACACGCTCAAAATCATAATGCTTGCTAGAATGAATTCAAACAGTTAATCAATCATATAAGTGTGCTAGACACTCTAAAACATTAACATCATATTCAGACATACTCAAATGTCAAGCCTGCTCGGAAGGTTAAAATTTCAAGTTAAGTAGTAAACTCTACCCGAAAAGTGTAAGAACATCAAAGTATGCTCGATAAGGATAAACTTAGACCAAAATGTCTAAGTATGCTCGAAAAGGTTATAAGTCATCAAACCTTACTCGAAAACATATTCAAACCTTTTGAAGGTAAAATGCAACTCTTTTTTACTTAAACCAATTATCAAACATATTTTTAATTAAAGATCATTGTTTAAGAGCAAATGGTGCATTAAGAGATCAAATTTCAGTTATGTTTCCTTGCAAAACATTTTCTATCTTTTTCTGAAAAGATCTCAAGAATGGGATCATATTGACTAAGTAGCTTTCTCAATACTTCATTCTCAGGATTATTATGGCTGTATAGACAGGTTAACAGTAGGTTTAAACTTAGCATGGATTTCATTTCTTTGGTGATATAGTTAAGGTTCAATTAACTAGCATAATATAGAAATGGTTATGATGCCTCATATCTCTTCTCAAAGCTTATTTGGATTTTCCCATATCACCCGAATTTGACTTCAACCTCCTGATATTTGGTCAAAATTTTGTTTTTGCATGACAGAACTTATAGAGTATTTTTGTATTTTTTATTTCAAACTTATAGAGGGTGAATAGTGGACTTAAATGCCATCCGGACTTACATGCATTTCATTCAAGATGAGATAGATTATGCCATCATCTATGTAGTTCTAGTTAAAAACCCTCTTTGTTTGATAAAATATTTAAAACATATATCAACTTTTGGTTGATTTATTCTTGTTTTCGACATTTTCTCAAATTTTATCATGCTTGTTCTTTGTCATATATAAAGCTATTTCGTTTTTGGGTTGACCAAATAGCAACAGGCTTGTGTATGACTGGGTAATTACTTTTCTACCTATCATTCGGAGAGATGTGTATTGAGACATGCAAAGACAACAATGTATCTCCACATAAAGATTAGCATGTGCATTGTGTTTATATCACCTCAGATTTTACACATCATGAGAAAGCAACCGTACATATTAATGTTTGTACTAACTGTCTTTTTAGCCTATTAAATCCATAAGATTGGCTAAGTTGTCAATGTACTATCATTTCCCAACTTTAAAATTTCAGTCACCCTAATTACTCTTAGCTTCCAGGTTAATGGCTATCCTGTCTGTCTAGAGGAAGTCAGCAGGACCAAACATATAAATTACATGTCCTTTTGGCTTATTGTCAATGGCATAATTTTAAGTGACAGAACAAATTATAATTGACCCGAATGCTTTCAGTCTTTGGATTAATTACTATCATTTAAATCTATAAATAGATGACAGGACCAAACATATACAAGTATATGCTCCTCTGACTTGAGCAAACGACATAATTTTAAGCAAAAGTAACTCTTTTGATACTTTTCTTTTAAGCTTCTTTAAAGCTTTGAACTCAATAGTATTATCTTATCTCCACACCATAAACAACTTGCTCTGGTTTATTAAAAATTGTTTTGATCAAAACTTTTCTTAGCAGATTTCATTTGAGCATAACATTCTGACACAGAAACACATTTTGACACAAAGACAAGCGACTTATTCAAATCTTAACCATAAATGATATTATCAGAACCAAGCAGACTTCACAGAAAGCATAGTCTAACAAATCCTAGCAACATCATTAGATCATATTACTCACATATTCATACACTCAATTATGAAATCAGATAAGCATATAATCAAGTATATCAATTCAGAATACTTATCATGACATCCTACAAGTCAACCGATAAATAAGCATAACCATCAAAGATACCTAATTTGCACAGATAATCAATTAAGCACATATTAGTTAACATCAAAAGTATCATATTCAAACACATATACACAACATCCAATGAGACTTTGAAAATATATTCAGTTTGCTCAACAAGCACACATCATGAATCAGACTTCATTAGAGTTGATCATCCCAGGGCTTTTCAGAAGAAAGTTAGCCAAATTATCACTTGTATCAACTCTTTTCACCTCAATTAAACCTTTTTCACTACAATCCCTTATAAAATGATGTCTGATTCAATGTGCTTAGTCTTGGAATGTTGCATAGGATTCTGAACAATAAAATATGCAGCATTATTACCAATGTAAATAGGGGTGTTTAAGAAATTCAGACCATAATTCTGAATCCAGAGGACTTGTGCACAACAGGCAAATGCAGCAATATACTCAGCTTATGTAGTTGAGATTGGCACTGTAGTCTGCTTTTTGCATTTCCATGACACCAATCTGTCACCCAAAAATTGACAACCTCCAGAGGTAGACTTCCTGCTCATATTGCACCCATCATAGTCACTATTTGTGAAGGCAGTTAGATCAAAGGACTGGTTCTTTGGCTACCAAATTCCCAAATCAGGTTTTCCCTTAAAATATCTAAAAATCCTTTTGACTGCATTCATGTGAGAAACTTTAGGACTTGATTGGAATCTTGCACAGACACACACATCAAACATGATTTCCGGTCTTGAAGCAGTTATATACATCAGAGATCCAATTGTTGCTCTGTATTCATGTTCATCTACTGGCTCCCCCTTTTCATCAGTTATCATATTTTCTTTTGGATCCATAGGAGTTGAAGCAGTTTTCAGATCATTACACTTGAATCTGTCTAGTATATCCTGCACATACTTAGACTGGTATATGAAAAACCCATCAGTCTTCTGTTGAACTAGCAATCCAAGGAAGAAGTTCATTTCTTCCATTGAGCTTATACTGTATTTGGGTTTCATAACCTCTTCAAACTCCATGCACATCTGTTCATTGGTTGACCCAAAAATAATGTCATCCACATAAACTTGTAACAATAGCAAATCTCTTCCTTTCTTCTTGTAAAAGAGGGTCTTGTCAATAGCTCCCATTTGGAAACCATTTTCAAGTAGGTGATTTGATAACTCATCATACCAAGCTCTAGGAGCTTGATGAAGTCCATACAAGGCTTTGTTCACTTATACACCTTGTTAGGATACACAGGGTCCTCAAATCCTGGTGGTTGAGTCACATACACTTCGTCTTCTATTTTTCCATTTAGGAATGCAGATTTGACATCAAGTTGGAATACCCTTATATTCTTTGAGGCAGCATAAGCTAAGAAAATTCTTATTGCTTCAAGTCTTGCAACAGGTGCAAACACTTCATCAAAGTCAATCCCTTCTTCTTGTACCCAAAGAAACAAGTCTAGCTTTGTTCTTAATCACAATACCTCTTTCATCCCTTTTATTCCTGAAAACCCATTTGGTTCTAATTGCATATATGTTCTGTAACACCACGTAACCGCAGCGGAAACGTAAACGGGATGCAACAGACGCCTCTGATATCAACCACATTGTTTATAAAGAAAACTGAATGCATTAAAATACTTCAAAATTACATTATCCGTATTTCATTACCGTCTAGGTGATACACACATCATACAATACGATACATAATTCTATTTATTATAATGTATCCTAACATCCAGCACGCAAATCTTACACACATCAAGCACTTAGCACGTAAGCAATCACTTCATCTTAGTTGTACCTGAAAAGCATGTGAGAAAACGGGTCAACTACGAATAGTTGGTGAGTTTCACAATTTGAGTAAAGAATGATAAATCCATATCAAAATATAATATTATCTGGGGACACTGTTAACCCAGTACTGTACTCATTCCGGGGGCAATGTTAACCCAGAAACACGATGTAATTATGCTGAGCCCACTAGCGAAACCTCTGTCTGGGGACACTGTTAACCCAGTACAGTACTCATTCGGGGGACAATGTTAACCCAGAAACACATCTAGGGACATCTGGGGACACTGTTAACCCAGTACTGTACCCATTCCATACGATTCCCGTACAATAAAACATTTATAATTACACGCAAATCCATGCGTTCAGTATGTACTTAAACATTTCAATAGTAACATGCTTCCGCCCCGGGAAAATATTTAAAAACAGTTCAGAAAAAGGGGCTCGTGAAACTCACCTTAGCACATGCAAGCAGGTAACAACAATCATTATCAATTAACACGTCCAATCTGTAATATGATCCCTACGATCGTTATTATACAATTATTGTTTATATAACCTTTTAACCGTATCAACCGGTACATCTGGGGACACTGTTAACCCAGTACTGTACCCGTTCTGGGGGCAATGTTAACCCAGAAACACTTCTCCGGACTCAGATTGTGATGTCGTTTAGAGTTCCATGGTCACAATTATTATTAGTCGTTTTTCTCGTTTTGCGTGCCTAGCACGGTTATCCGTTTTTACGTTTCAAAAATGAATTTGGTCACACACGACCCGAAAGTAGTGGTTGACTGATAATTTAATTAAAGTTGTGAAATTTGAGCTCGGTTTAGACGCCCCGATTGGCCGCGGGTCCCCTTTCCGTCTTTGACGTACCGGAAACTGTTAAATCGGACAAAAATTACTCAAATCATCCGAATTATTTTCGGATGATTTATTTTTACTTGTTTAAGTCATTTATATAAAAAAAGTTCATTTTTAGGGTTTTTATACACCAGTCAGCTCGCTTAAGCGAACTTTACCGGTTTACGCGTTTTAACTTTAAAAGTTTGATAATTAGCACAAATAATTACCCGTTTAATCTCGGATCTTGAAATATTGCACAAACCACTTTTTGACAGTGAGGAATTTTATAAAAATATTTCCAGAATTAATTTTTATATTTAAAATTTATTTATCTATTTTTAAACACTAAATATGTCGTAAATACCAAACGATCTTAGAAAAATCCCAAATTTCTCCTGGATGTCCCCTGCCATCCACATATTCCCCTGTAATTTTTCCAGAACCAAAATCTTCTTTTACATGCCATTTTCACTAAAACCGAGCTAGAAAACCCTAGAACTCGTTTAACCGAAAAGCCTACTTAGACTTCTCCAACGGACCTCAAATTTTGTGTGTGACTTATACATGATATAAAAAGCTTATCTGAAATTTTCCAGAATTTTTCATGATATTTATCTATTTTTCACCATTTTTGGCCAAAACCAAGCATTAAATTCACCAAATATTCATCCTTTGTCAAAAAATTACCAAAAATTCACAGAACTCTTATTTTCATGTGTAGAACATTCCTGTAAAATTTCATGACCTAACTCTAAACCATCAACAATCTGTCCCAAAACACATACACCAAACATAACCGAATATACCTTTCGTTTTCCGCCACTACAAGCTACAAACTCGTCTTTCCGCCTTATCTACCACTAAACACAGAGCCTACAAACAACATACCACAATACCAAGAAAGTTACACTCACGATCAAGCCATTTCTTTCATGGTTTCGGTTATGATTCCAAAAACAAAGATTTAACCGTAAAAATTCGTTTTTGATTCGTTTAACTCCTTTCTTGGACCAAGATCCCTTGTATAACCCGTATACATCACTTGATCATGCAAGAATCGGTTTTCATCTTAGAAACCTCATTTTCTTGCAAATAAACTCAAGAAACGAAGATGGAAACGTGAATAACTCAATCATTACCTCGTTTTCCTTGCTAGAACTCTCGGTTTTTGGATGAAATTGTTGAGAGAAGATGAAGATTGTTGAAATGTTTTGATGAAAAAACAAATAAGGGCTTGGGGTAACACCCCTAAGTCCGATCGGTTTGTTTAGGGGGGTGGGGTGGGACCCACCTCTCCATTCTAGGCCACATGTTTGGATTCTCGTAATCCGGATAATGTTTTGGATAATCTGGTTCAGTTCGTTTTTCGGTTAAATGTTTAATTCGGCTTAAAACGAGGCTAAAACGGTCGTTTTTCGGCTAAAAATGAAATTTATATAAAACCACTTTAAAAAACTTAAACCATGACTTCCATTAACTTAAAATACCATGTTATTAATTATCGCGCATCTTTTTCGGCTTGATCGATCATCTCTTGCTCGGTTTGGTATTAAAGGTTTCGTTTAATGTACCGACGTACCATTAAATCGAAATTCTTTTTCTGTGCTTTAATTCACTTATCCCGAAGCTTTAGTACTTCGTAAACATCACTAAATATTATAGATATCGTTTATAATTGAACCCTCGATTCGTTCGGGTTTCAATAACTATCGATCGATTGATCGCATATTCAATATGATGAATTATATATTCACGTACAATCAATACAGTGAACCATGTATTCTCGTATAATTACTGTGGTAATTCATGTACCCGACATTAAATATGACGTAACTATTGTCTACCGGTTAGGGTATACCGGGTTTCGTCGGAATCGTTACATGTTTTTTGGCCTGTCTATAAGTTCCCATACATGTAGATCTCTAAATTGAGCCAACTCCTCTTGCATTGCCTCTACCCAGTTGTTGTCCTATAATGCTTGGACAATGTTCTTAAGTTCAATTTGGGATAGAAGCAGGAGTACAAAAAAATGTTTGCAGATTCAGAATGACTTCTTGTAACTCTTTCATTTATGTCTCCAATGATGTTCTTAGAAGGTTGATTCTTTTCAACATAAGAGGTTTGAACTATCATATCTGTAGACATAGTAGTGTCAAGATTTGATTCATTGAGATCTGGCTCATCAATGACCAAATCAGTTGTTGTATTGTCAACTTCAGGTGCTTCCTCATTGGTCTATCTTGAGGTAGATGCACCATTGTTTCCCAAATCTAGTCTGTCAAATAAATCTTGAAAACTTGTCCCTGTGGCAGTTTCCTCTTCACCAGTTTGGTTGCTTGGATCTTCCCCATATTAAACTTGATCATCTTGTACTAGATTGTCTTGACTAGTATTTGTCTGATCTTGTTCTAGACTCTGATTATGTTCTTGACCATTGTCTTGAACTTGGTCTACATTTGCACTTGAGGGATCCTTTATGAATGTATATTCACTTTCTTTACTTGCAACCTTGTTCCACAACTTTTCCAAATCCAATGTTTTCTGATATGTCTCTTCAATCACATTTGTCTTGTAAAATGATTCATCAAAGTCTTCAGGATAGATTTGAAAGATTTGATCAATTTCTCAAGATCAAACAGCCATGTTGCACCATCAACTGTGTTGAATTTATTTTCATTAAAGAATACATCAGAGGATTCAATCACACTCAAATGATGTTTTACATATACTCTGTAGGCCTTTGAATGTGTAGAGTAGCCAACAAAGAAGCAATCCAAGGATTTTGATTGAAACTTGTTTAAATAATCCTTGGTGTTCAAGAGAGAACATTTGCATCCAAATGGCTTGAGAACTTGATGTTGAGCTTTCTTTTAAACAAGATTTCATATGGAGTCTTGTCGTGTCTTTTGTTGAGAAGTACCCTGTTCTGAACATAGCAGGCTGTGTTAATGGCTTCTGCCCAAAAAGTAGCAGGCAGATAAGCATCTACATCTACTAGCATGGTTCTTACAGCTTCAATGAGTGTTCTGTTCCTTCTTTCTGCAACACCATTTTGCTAAGGAGTTCTAGGAGCTGAGAATTGTTGAAGTATTCCTTTTGTATTGCAGAATTCTTCCATAACTCCATTGAACTCAGTGCCATTGCCACTTCTCATTACTTTAACCCTAGCATCTAGTTGATTCTCAATCCTGGTTACATAATTCATTATCAACTCAGCAGTCTCATATTTTGTACTTAGGAAATAAACCCAAGTGTATCTTGAGAAATCATCAATGATCACAAGACAATATCTTGTCTTTCCGATGCTTGGTACACTTATAGGACCAAATATATCCATGTGAAGCATCTCAAGCACTTGATCAATTGTGTTGATGAGTTTAGTCTTTTGTGAACACTTATGCTGCTTTCCCTTTTGCATGAGATACATTGTTCATCCAACTTGAACTCCCTAGTAGGTAAACCAATGACATACTCACACTTGACTAGTTTGTTCATATTCTTGAGATTGACATGACACAACTTTCTATGCCACAATTTTGACTCATTTTCAGTGGCTTTAAAAACAAAACATGTCCCCCCCTTGAAACAGCATCTTTCATATTAAGTTCATATAAATTGTCATTCCTTGGGGCCATCATCATAATCATATCTGGTGGGATTACAAATTCAGGTCTTAAGATGAAATAATGTGAGTCATCAAAACCAACCTTATAACCTTTATCACACATTTGTGATATGCTCAGAAGGTTATACTGTAGCCCCTCCACATAGAAGACATTGTCAAATGTGACCTTTCTATTGGTCAAGATCCCTTTTCTTACAATTTTTCCACCATTTTCATCACTACCAAATGCTAATGGACCCTCAAACTTCTCTTCATAGTTAACAAGTGACCTCTTGTCACAAGTCATGTGCCTAGAACATTCACTATCCATATACCATACTTCATTCAGTGGAGTGGACTATTCCTACACATATCAAAGAGAGTAATTAGTTAGGTGATGAACTACAAGCTGACTTAACTTGCAAAACATCATATTTAGGATATTCATGTACAACTTCACAATCCATAGATTTGTCAGTTTCATAACCACTTGCTGCTAGACTTTGCACACAAGGTATTATGCTTTGATAGTCTTGGACTACATAATCCATTGTGCTTGAATAATCTCTTACATCAAAATCCTTTTTCTCCTGAACTTCACCCTTTGGTTCCCAAAGAAATCCTTGAGGTTCAAATCCATGCTTCAATAAGAATTTTTCATCACCAGATAGCTCTCTTGGTTTCTTTCTTGAGAAAACATTCTTCTTTCCTTTCTTATCGTTGCTTGGTGATTCTTGAGAATCATCAGACTTAACTGATTTTGTGTCTTGACTGGGAATAAATCCCAAAGGTTGAAAGTTCTTTTTGAAAACAGTTTCAGATTTCTTGGGAGATATGCTTCTTTTGACTTGTTCAGCCACATTTGTCTTTGGTTTCTTTTCATCTTTCCCTTCCTTCTTAACATTGTTATCAGCTTTCTGATTAGTTTTGCTCCCAGTCTCCTTTTCATGCACTTTTCCTTTTCCCAATGATTCATCATACTTATGTTTGTAAAGCTCAAAGTTTTGACCAAACTTTGTCTAATTGGGAACATGAAAGGGTTTGAAGTTGAACCTTTCATTGCAAGAATCAGTATGGTGACCATATTCATCACACTTTTTACACCAAACTTTTCCTTTGAAACTTTAAGGAGCATTCCCTTTCTTGAATCTCTCACTTGGTTTAGGTGGTTTAATCCCAAGTGTTTTTTGAGTTTTCAAGCCATCAAAATCAATTGAAAAAGGAAAAAACTCTTCAATCTTCATATCTTGTCTTTCAGTCTTGCTCTTCACAAAAACAATTTTCTGCATATTTAGAGGCTCTTCATCCAAGTTCCTTTGTGTCTTGACTGCTTTTTGTCATACTCTTCCATAGTCTAAACCTCTCCAATGTCAAACACTTCATGACTAGAGAAAACCGGGTAAACTGGAATGAAGTTATCACCAACAATTGTTTCAGTCACCTTTTTCTTGTTGTTGTCACTTATCCTTTTCAAAACAGCTTTGCTTGGTGGCCTTACTGCATTATAGCTCACCTTTGACCTTTCACAGATGTCAAAAGACACATGTTCTATTTTCATTCTTTCATTTTGTTTCTTCATTTTTGGTGTCATTGGTGGAAACAAAGGAAGTTTGTCAATTGAGTCAAGTTTCTTCTGTTTTTTGTTTCTCTCTACAGCTTGAATCTCTTCATCTGTGATCTGATCACTTAAGTCACTTAAGTCATCCATATTCAGATCATCATCATTAAAGTCAACCTCAGACACTTGCAAACCAATTGAATTATCATTCCCTTACGTTTTCTTTTACTACAAACTCTCCATCTTTACTCACTTCAACCATCTTGTAAATATCAATGAATTCTTCTTTATCTTGAAAGAAATCTCTAAACTGTTGAAGATATCCATCTCTCTTTTCTTTGTCAACCTTTGACAAATAATTGTTGTTGAATAGTGGTGGAACAACTTTGTATTTATCTTCCTCTTTTACTTGGTTCAAAATACCACAAATGTTTTCAGTAGATACTAAGTTCTTTAGAAATTCATTCTCAATTTGTAACTTAGTATTCTTCACCTTTTCTTCAACAATCATTTTCTTTAAACCATCAATTTCAGTCACATATCTTGACTGATCTCTATAACTGCTCACATAATGATCTTCAAGCCTTCTTATCTTTTCTTCATTGATTAAATCACTTACTTGATACCCATAAATTATGCTTTGTTTTCTAAAGCATTCACTCTCCAACTTACCAACTTTCACATTCAATGCATGAATTGTTTCAAGTAAATCAGTTGTAGAGATTGAAGGTACCTGTGAAGAAGAAGATTCAGCCTCATTTTCAATCTTTGCCATCAATGCAACATTAGCCTTTGTGATGTCATCTACATGATCAGCCTAATCAAAATTTCATTCTTGTTATCCAGCAAGTGCTACATTCCTTGGTTTCTGGGTTGATTTTGATTGTTTCAATTGGGATTATTTGGAGCAGTTTGGGGGTGTTGGTTTCTTTGATGGTTTTGGTTCTAAGGCACAACTTGCTGATTATTCATTTATGGTTGTTGATAGTTGTTGAAATTGTTGGGGTTGTTGTCGTAATTGTTGTTTCTTGGCTGATTCTGCTAATATTGCTACTGATTTCTTGGCTGTTGATTCTGATACTGATTCACTTAAAAGTTTCTAGGCTGGTTGTATTCTCTAGCAAAGTGTCCTAGTTGTTGGAAATTGTAACAGATTGCCTTGGATTTATCAAATCCAATCCTCTCATTTGGACCAGACACTAGAGATCTTCCAGTCTTGTTAAACAGCCTGTTGCTTCTGAGTGCAAGAATTGCAGCCTGCCACTTCAAGTCCATATCCTCAACATCATCAGCATCAATCTGTTCTAAATCATCTTGAATGATACTTTTGTGGATCATATTTTTGGCTACAAATGCATTGTAAGACTCTATAAACATAGAGAACAATGCTTGAGTTTCACTTCCTTGACCATTGTTTCCACCAGTATAAGGTGAATGTTCGCTTGCTGTTGAGGCAGAATCGTTGTCATCTATGAGTTGGACATTAACCTTGACTTGCTTCCTGGGTTACTTGTATTACCACCAACAAATGTTGTAGGTATATCAATACCATGTTCAGTGGGTTCTATAACAAACCACAGAATAAATTAAAGGAAAAGTAAAGGAAATAGAAGAACAAAATTCCATCCCACATTGGTGGAGGAAAGGAAAGGAGAGGATTCCACCATGGTATAAATAGGATTGTAAGTCCTTGTCCCACATTGCTAGCGGAGGGTGCGAAGCACCCAAACTCACACGTGCACGGGCTCGGGCGAAGTGCGATAGGCGCAATGTGGCGCTTTGATGGCGCACTTTGAACTTCGCACGCTCGCATTGCCGCCGCCTTAGTATTTTTGTGGGAAATTAAGATTTTTAATAATCCTTCTATCGCGATACGGGACAGGTTTAGATTAGCCTCATCGCGTAGCGCGATGACGTGTAACATTATCCAGAAATATTGCGGCGTAGCGATATGCGATGAACTAATACAGCCACACAACGCATATCGCGACGTAGAGGTTACGCAGACAGGACACGTAGCCTGCCACGTGGCGTGCCACGTAGCAGGTCTAGGGCTGATTAGGCAAAGCTATAAGATTCTTCGCGATACGCGACGCTTTTTGCCTATGGCCACCGCGTATCGCGATGGACTCTAGAATCAGCTATAAACAGATTGGCAACGGGACATTCTCCCTTGCTCAAAATTCTCTTTTCTCTCTGAATTCACACACAGATATAATTATATATTAAGAGTATAATACCCTAGTTCGTAACGATATCCTCTCCAATCGAAAGAAACTTATATACATGAATCCAAAAGCTCTGCCTATTAAGGTAAGACATTGTGCCATCGTGTAAAGTTTCTACTTTCGTGATTATCATTATGATTATTGGTTTTATACTAATCTAGACATACTACATTGTGATTATCCTAGGTGCTTAATACCAAGAGGCGTTCTTTAATTATAAACTTGCAAGGTGAGACATTCGAGTTTTTATGCAACTCACATTTGCGTGAGTAACTATTTTTCCGACATTGTCATAATAATTTCAAAACTTATATTTTTAAAGTATTTTAAATACATTACAGTGATTAAGTCTCTGTAGACTTACGGGATTGTTACAACTGGTAGGGTTTTGTATATAAGGCTAGCCTACTGGGCTATTACACGTTACTTATTGGAAAAGTGTTAGCCAATAAGTAATATGACCACAGTCATAGATACAGTCGAGTGACAAGTACCTTTCAGTAATTTCTAAGCAGGCAGATGTAAAAACATCTTAATGTTGTAACTGTAAAATGTGTTATTTACAAATGAATGTACTCACCAGTATTTCTTGCTGATCAAATATTTTAAACATGTTTCAGGTGACTTGTTAGAGACAAAGGAATGATGCCTGCGGGCTTCCAGCTTAAATAAGTGGCTTGTCACCAAAATAAAGAAATGTGTTTTGTAAATTAGGGTTTATCCCTATAAAACTTATGTTTGTATCAAAAGAGATTAAATTCCCGGTTTATTATAATAATAATCATGGTGTTTTTATAACTCTGATCATTTTTCCTAACTACAGTTCTGATGAAATATTCTGCAAAATTTAATAAACACCAATACCACCAATCAATGTTCACGGCTTCTCTCCCAAGGTATAGGGGTCGGGGGCTGTGACAGGTTCTTTTATGATTGGAATCTATTGTTGGTTTTTGGTGGACAAGTTTCCCATAGGTGCAATAAGGGCATTGGACACCTGGAAACATGGCTTCTCTTCCTTTATCATTTTGTTCTCAATCGTCTATATCTCAGCAGCTTGTAGAAAGAAAATTACATCATCCAACTTGAGTTGTTCAAAATTTGGTTTCTGAAGGATGAATTTGCTAGCTGTATACCACCCTTTTGGCATTGAAGTCATTAACTTAGTGTTCACATCAAAGTCTGTCAATACATAATCAGTAGTTCTTAGGTCATTCACAATAGCTAGAAATCTATCAAGAATTGATTTCAATCTTTCTCCATCCTTATACTTGAATCTCTCAAGTTGTTTCTTGAGTCATTGTTTCTTGATATTTTTCAGCTCAGAATTCCCTACATACATCTCAAGTATTGCATCATACATAGCTTTAGCTGTTGTATGATGTGCAACCTTGGTTAAAATCTTCCAAGACAGACCAGCTTGATCATAGCTAGAGCCCTCATCCACCTTCCTCATTCTATCACGCACAACAATGTTTGGATTTGCACCATCAGCTACATGTGTACAATTCGAGATTGAGTTCCACATATCAACGTCATTATAACACACAACAGCCTCAAACAATACCTTCCAATTGGTGAAATTTTCCTGCCCATACAACCTAGGAATTTTGTTAGTGGAAACCTTTTGCTCTTCATAACAAGACATATTTTTGGTATTTTTTAAGTAATTTTCAAAGAAAAACAGAGAAAAAGGTTTAACAGATTCGAAAATCAAATTTTAAATCAATCAGATCTGATGTTTCTGATTCAATTGGAGCAAGATCTAATAACAAAAATATAAACTTTAACTAAAAATCAGTGAAAGAAAACACCGAAAGTTGTAGATCTGGAAGAATAAAGGAAAAACAAAGTTGCTGACGTCAGAAATCAATGGAACAGTACTCAGCTCACGTCATTCTTCATCTTCAATAAATCAACAATAAGCAACGATTGTTCACCCAAACAGCAATGCAAAAGCTCTGATACCACTTGTCGGTCCTGTAACGATCGCTCAAACTCACAATAAATGTCACAACCCACACAGAAAACCATGTCAACAAGAAGGTTGGTGACTGTGCTATTTAGGGTAAGAACAAATGTTTGTCAATGGCGGAATCACTAACAAACAGGATTGTTGCTTGAAGACTATTAAATATAACAAACACAAACAATAACTCAAAAGATTTCCATTTAAGGTTTCATACAAATGTAAATTGATTAGGGTTTCTTGTAAGGAATGTTTATCCGTACTAATCTTAGGACATCCTTCACACTCAGTACCAGAAATATTCCCTCACCCCCAGCTATAAATACCCTCTCCATCATCATAAGGTATTCATTCACAGTTCCCATATTACATTAACTTTGTTCTTTCTCTCTCTAAAGAACGGTACTTATTCTCACACCGGAGGGTGGTTGCTGGAAGACCCCGTTGATACATCAATTGGCATCACGGTTTTCGGTTAACGTATTTTGGAGAATAGATTAATGTATAGGGGGTATTTTGGTAAAATAATGTAAGACTCATTCGTTAGTGTTATAATAACGAATGATTCTGCGTGTTTTTGTGAATACATTGTTTGATTCATTATGTTAGATCTAGTCTTTGATATGATTACGTTTAAGATCGAATACGTTAAGTGTACGCACTGTGTGTGTTGAGAGAGAATTTGGACAGTGTAACGAGGCAATTTTGCGTTAAAATCATATTCCTATAAATTAGAATAGATACATGGTATATATAGACGAAGAGACATTCATGTCTCATTCGTTAGATATGCCTAAAGAATGAGCCTCTCATAAGCTACCTATACGTTATGTTCATTCGTTAAACACTCCTTAAAGAATGATATACATACGTTAACCTCATTCTTTAACATTCCCTAATGAACAAGGGAAAACAGACACAGACTCATTCTGTGGCATTCGTGATAAAATGAGGTACACCTTATTTACTACGTAACGATTAAACATTTAATTGGTTATTTCGTAGCGATTAAACGATTAACCGAACGATATGGTTATGACTCGTATATATAATGGGGATCATATATAAGTGATATATATATTATAGTGACTAACATATTGATATTAAGACCCCAATACGTACGCAACCAATTAAATGAAAAGAGTTTCGTTTAACTATACGCTTTGAACTTAAACGCGATCGTTAGTACCAAAACAAGCATTGTATCATTAGTCAAACCAAAAAAGACTAATAGAACACTTATATAAGATGTTTTTATGAAATCTGTGAAAATATTTTGGATTTTTACAACTTGGTACGTTTTTCTTAATTTACAAAAATTAGCAGAAAAACACTAGTTTTCGCGCTGTTTATCAAACCCGAACTATTTTTCTCACGAAAAACCGAACCCAGACTAAACTTGGGACCGAGATTAAACTTCGAGCAAGCAAAACGAGGCACGTGGGGCCAAAACACGGCCCATGCCCCCCCCCAAATTACGGCCGCCCCTTATGGGAATCCCCCCACTAGATATTTTTAGTTGAAAAACTTGTTAATTCCTTAACCCTTTTCAAATTTTAACTCATATCAAATAACAAACCTTCTGTCTTCTTTATCCTTCTAGCCATAACTTTTGAGGTAACATCAAAATCAAAGAGTTTTGAACTTGTTTTATGCTTGTTATAATCATAAAAACATACTATGATTAGTAAAAATAATAACTGATCATGTAAAACCCCTTAAAATCATCTAAAAACACACTTTGATCTTAGAAATGGTTAGTAATAACAAAAATATGGTTTTTTTTGCCAAAAACACGTATTAGAACGTTTATATTACGTTTTTACGGTTATAAAACTTGATTTTATACCATAATCGAAACCCTAATTTACAAGGCTTGTTGATTGATGTTGGATGCTTGGTTTTTTGTTTTATTAGCTGTAGATACTAACTTGAGAAACAAGAACCCGAAGAGGTGAGAAAACGACCAAAACTCTTGGGAAACCGCAAAGGTAATAACTGATTACTCGTTTAGGGGCTGTTTAGAATTAGATTGTGATGTGCTTGTTGTTAGACTATTAAACGTTTCAGGGACATCAAGGATCATATGAATGATTCCTTGTCCAAATTTGGTAATGTTTCGATAAACGGAGAATGTTTGGCGAATTTATTACCGTTTATAGCAATTTATTATGAACAATAGCTAAATTTCTTGAAAAGTTATGATATACTGTGGAGAAATAAAAAATAATATTTTAAGATCACACAGGAAATTTGGGATCATTTGGAGAAGTCTAGATATGATTTGTGCATTTTCGTTTAATCGAGTTTTAACAGCCAAAATATGCGCAAAAAGGTATTTTAGCTAAAGAGTTAGGTTCTGGAAAATTTACAGGGGTTATTTTAAGATAATTTGACCATTCAAAAATTTTATCGGAATTTTCGGGAATCGTTTGGTATAAACGGGTGATTTATCGGTTAATTATAACATATAAAATAAATTTTTATAAATAAATAAACAAGTTTAATAATCCTGGAATTATTTTTTTTAATTATTAATATTTTAATTCGTTATTACAAAAATTCTCATAATTTATATATGGTTAAATAAATAGTTATAATAATTTAAAAGTTTAATTTATATATGTTTTGATAAAATAGACAACTTTATGTTAACGAACTGACTGGTATGTCAAAATGTCAAAAGTGGTTAAATATCATAGTTTTGAATGTATTTGATAAAAAAAATTATTTTTTTAAGAGATTTTCGGACAATTCGGGTGAATTGTGCGCGTTTGAACAATCAAACCCATGTGAAAACAGAAACAAACTACGACTAAACCAGATGCCGAAACCCTAATTTTCTTTCATAAGTCGAATAATTTATCAAACAATACATTTACTCAAATTTGTGTGATCCTACCTATTTCCGAATTATGTAAACGACCAACTTGACCAGGCACGAAAAATGGTGAAACTGAGCCAAAACTCATTTTAAACTTTTAATATCGTACAACATCCCAATCTAAGACTACTGGCATGTTCTGGAAGTAACAACCATACCCACACTAGATATACAGCCCGATTCAGTTTAAAGATTGCACTAGTAATAACAACGCAATACCGATTATAGGGATTGAGCTATAATCGAGGCATACCACTTACATAAGTGTGTTACTGATACCGTGTTACATTAAGGCGAGTTTCACAACCCCACTTTTAAACTGTTTTATAAACATTTTGGGTGAAAAGCATGGGTACATATATTTATCTATTAAAAAAAATTTTATGATGTGAATTATCTAAGTGCTAACACTTGAATGTCCCCTCACACGAGTGATTAACTAAGAGCTGAAGACATGTGAATAGCACTATTGGTTTGACAAACCCAATTGAAAGGGCCGGTGGGGTATGCTGGGACATGTTTTACAATTGCACATGACCATGCAAACCTTTTGTACATGCTATGTGGTGTTAGACATGTTACTTGCTTACCCAATGTGGCCACAGAAAGTGTAGTGGAGGCCACGTAATAAAAGCTAGTCGAGGATTCACTCGTGGCTTAGTATAATTACATCGCATACATACAAAACATGAATACTATGATTACGTATACTGATTTTTTTTAAACTTGTGAAACTCACCAACTATTCGTAGTTGACCCATTTTAACATGCTTTTTAGGTGAACCGAAGTTGGAATAATGTGCGTGTATGCTTTATGCTAGAGATCGAGACTAACGCTGTGTAGATAGACGTAAATATACTATCAAAGAATAAATAGCCTGAAAACTGGTTATTTTTATTTCACTTAATTCTTAAACCTAGTACAATACAATGTAACATGATGCAAATTAGTTTGTTAATTTTCTTTATAGACAATGTGGTTGATACTAGAGGTGTCTGTTACATTCCCGTATTACGCATCCGCATTTATCTAGTCGGGTCGGGACATATTCGTTACTAACGAAGAGTCATTACATTAAATGACCAAAACACCCATATACCTTATCTATTCCCAAATAGATTAAAACAAAGACCGAGAAGCAAACAATGCATTAACAAACTCCCCCTCGTCTCGAGCTCTTTGTCATATTCAATTTTTTGAATCTGCTAGTCTTCCAATCGACACAACTATGAATCCCAAATGCATAACAAACTCTAACAACTCGTTGGAATTGCATGTCTTGCCCATTGTCTTTAACGTGCGGTCATCTGATCCAGTTCTTATATAACACACGTTATCGGATTCACACTAGTTGACTAGCCACATTGAATCAAGAACTCTTATAAACTCCATTTTCAAACCTCTCCTCAATACAATTACGGATTCCTTTGTCTTGTCATCATAGTACAACCGACTGAATCTCTTATAAAGACATTGGGAAAAATTCTTTAAAGGGTCTTTCTTCATAATTCGCGGTGGCTTTACTTTAAGTACATTTCCTCCAGCCAGTGCGCAGATTGATCTCATCAATGTACTTCTAGGTCGGCACATGTAGCTTAAATAACTTGAAGACATACTTTTCTTCACGTAACATATGACGGTAAAACCAACCAGCTAACTAATTGTTACCCCGGTTCATAAATGGTTTACTCGCCAACGCACAAACATCCCATCGTGGCATCGAAAGCACATCAGTAATACGTTTAAAGTACCGCATACCATGCTCCCATTTTAAGATAAATACCTTAAGCGCCTATTCGTACATCAACGAAATAATATTACCCTTCACCGTCTTCATAGCAACAAATTTTGTCATTTGCTATGCAGTAAAACGAGCCTTTGATTACAGGTAAACTTCTTTTTCAGCATATTGCACTAACTCGATCATCTTGTTCGTCTTTTGAACATTATAGTTAAACATACCATCTAAAGCTTGTGTAGAGAGGGTTCCTTTAGCTTCTATTTCCCGTTCTATTTTTTCTTGCTCTTTCCTCAAACGTTCTTCAGGGGCATTAAGATGTTCTATTGTAAAGAACAGAATCCCTTCTTCAGAGTTAGACTGAGTATTCCTCAGCCATCACGTCCTCCATTTCCACACCATTATAATCAAAATTAGTATTCCAAGATGGAACACTCCTATCACATCTTACTTCATCACTATCTTTTATCTCCACATCCTCTCGTTTCTCCAACTCCTCCACATCCTCCTTGTTTAAAACAAGACAATTTGTTCTTTAGTCAACGAATGCTCAACAAACTCGCCTTCTTCGACTTAATTCGCATTTACCCTACTTCTCACAATCCCGTATTCAACAACAAACAACACAATCTTTACTTTTAAAGTGTTCGCGGGTTGTACCTCTGTCGAATCATGGTAAACAACCATCTCCTTCCCCAATGACCCTCCCCTCGGCATGTACATTATCAAATGAAGAACCACCTGGTTGTTGGTCAAACCAGCCTGCCTCAAGATCCTTGTTGTGATCCTGATTCTTTAACTTTTTCAATATATCGTGTTTGCACATGAGTAGAAGGATATTCTCGTCTTGCTTTGCAATCTTTCCCCCTAGCGGAAACCAGTTCCTCAGGTCCTTATTCTCCTCTTGTAAAAACCGGAGACCCTGCGCCATCTATCTCTGATATGCCCTCATGGTTTCTTGAAATTGAAAATAGTACCTATATGATTTTCTTGTAAATGTATCAGATTCATCAACTAGAACATCTGGTGTTGAATTGGTAAGTTGTAGAAGCTTGGATGAATCAGCAGCATCGGTTCGTGTGGTCTATTGAAAGACATAAATGAAAAGTCTGGCCTCGGCAATTGCATAGCTTGAACAGATGGACTTGTAGTAGCCATGCTTTGTTGAGGAGACAATGTCGACAAAGAAGATAACACAGATCGTGGAATAGATGTGAAATGCGAATCTGTTGAAGCAGTAGTCACTAAAGTTACTGATGTAGTGTGTGCGTAATGTAAAATATTAGAGGATGGAATTTTAGCTTTTGCACAAGATCGTGTTTTAAATTTATAAAAGTGATTTTTACTAAGACTAAACACACACCAAATAGGCAAGTGTACCTATCGTATATGTAGAATAGTATTGATAAGAACCAAGTATCGATCCGTCGAAACAAATATTTCTAATAATAAATCTTCGTTTTAACTTAATCAAAGAAGATAATCATTTTGGGGTTGATTTTTAAACTTTTATAAAATAACATATATATATATATATATATATATATATATATATATATATATATGTAAAATATTGTGAACAAGAAGAGAAGAGAAATTCTAAATGAGTAATTCGATTATATGAAGGTTACCATCTAAGATCAAGAATCCACTCCATTCTTCCTTTATAATTATAATGTAAATATGTGATAAATTTTCCTTAATAATATATGATAGAATAGCCCCTTAGTTCTAAGTGAACATATTCTATGACATAAAATAAAGTAGCATGCATATTTTCAAGTCGACCCTTGCTTAATTTCATGTTTACCACGAGAATGTCAATTTAAGTAGGCAAGTAGTTTAGTAAACTAGAAAGATTAGGATTGACTTTCATTTCTCAAATACCAATTTGAACAACTTCGGGTGGTTATAGTTTATCAGAAAACCTCCCCTTGGTTGATTTAAGTAGGTTATAATTACACATTCCTTTTAAAATATGATTTCTTTAACTAGTATGATAACCTAAGCAATCACGCTAATAATGTTATTTTAGAATAATCAAAACTAGAGAAATAGATCATAACTTATATCTCATCATTTCTAAATACAATACAAGGATCCATGTTTTATCTTGGATAAGGTATCAAAGTATTCTTTTTACAATTTCTAGTCTCCAAGAACATGAGTGAATCATGAATGATTGTTACAAATCAACATGATTTGTTGAGTTAAAGTGATAAAACATTTTTCATCAAAGGATAATTGCAAGCTAACCATGTACTTTACTAAACTAAATCACATATTTAAGATAATCTTCAAGTAAAACAAAGCTTCTTCATAGAAATTAGATGGTAAATGGAGTTTAGCTCATAATGAGCATGGTTATGAACATCAAAAGAGATAAAGATAACAAACACATGATCAACCTAGAATAACCTAACCAAATATGGATGAATCTTCCTTCTTCAATGGTGATGGATGATGATGATGATGGATGATGATGATGATAACCTCCAAGCCTTCAAACTCTCCACAATACCTTCAATATGAGTGTAAAGTATGTGTTTTTATAAGAGAAACATGTATAGAACTCTATTCAACCACACACAATGAATGCAACATGATCAACTATTTATAGGATGTATGGGCACTCAGGAATGGCCCCATGTTTGGTGAGGCACACCCTCATGTCCAGCTGTCCACTCGCATTTAATGCTCTGTCAGATCGTACATGTTGACTCACCACGAGACCGTGCTTCTTGGGGCACGGCCCCGTGTTTTAGGTGTCCACTATTTTTTCTTTTGTCTTTTCTGAAAGGTAACCACGAGCCCCTGTTCTCTGAAGCACGGTCTGTGTCCAGTTGTCTAGTATTTTGTCTTTATTTGCAGAATTTTGTCTTTTCTTGCACCAGAAAGCATGAGGCGTGTTCCATGAAGCATGGGGGTGTGTTTTGCTATTTTCTTTGATTTTACTTTAGCTTTTCATTCTTTTCTTCGTTTGAGGCTTGGATTCACTTGAAAATACATTTTAGCATGATAAGTAGTTATTTGAAGTATATTTTATGATAGAAGTTGCAGTTTTTAGAGATTATTTGATGCTAAAAAGATGTATACATTTATAAACATCAAACATCCCCACACTTGAACCTTGCTTGTCCTCAAGCAAGCAACTTATAAATATTCTCTAAAAATAGCAAGTTAGGACCATAACTTAAACATCCCCAAAAGAGTTCCAAGAAAATATGACAGAACCGAGCCCCGGTGCAGAAGCGTGTATCATGAACGGACATGTATAAACAAGCTCGGTTCAGGGATTGAATCGTAACTAGTATTCACTCTTGAACGATAATAATGGACGGATGTGGAGAGTTCGTTTCAATTAACAATCAATAATAGGATGAACAATTGTAATCAAAACACAAAAGATAGATGTAGAAGTATGATTGTCATTAACCGAATGATTCTCATCAAGAACCCTCATACATACATTCATACATACATAATCATAAAGAAACGGCCACCCGGGGAGAGCTCTACCCGGGGGCAAACTCACAACACAATAAAAAATCTCACAATACACACATGACCTAAACAAATGACCTAAATCATCTATTTATACTAGTCTTGTGCCTTGGTCTTCACTCCAACGCCACTTGGATAAGACTAAAGGAATAAAATATAATATAATATTTAACCCATCAAATGCTTCAATTACTCGTTATAATATCTTGTTGTCTTTCTTTAATTTCTTAATATAAACGAGTAACGATTCGATGCGTCGGTCTAAAATATAATACCCAGCAATCTCCCCTTAGACCGATGCCATCGAATCACTTTCACGGTCACCTCATAACCCGATGCCTTTCAGAGAAATTCTCCCCCTCACAATAAGAGTCTCCCATTTTTTGTTTCAAATCATCTTATCCTTATCTCGTTCAGATATAGTTGTATAGCCATAAGATCGATGATTCAATTTTCAATGATCAATTGCGAGTTAATCCGAAACCGCAAAAGGAAATAAACTCAAAATTTTCTTTAAAGTGAGTCTTTCCCTTGATTCGACTAAAATTTTCAATGAAATTCCAGGTAAATTTTCTCCCCCAATTTCTTTGAAATGTCATAAACGAATGAGTCTTTAAGTCAAGTGCGGGTGAACATCTTCAATTCAAACAATCTTGACCATCCCTATCAAGAATTGTTGATAAATATTCAAAATAAACGCATTAAAAGATACCTTTTGTGGTTGAAAGTTGACATTTGACATGGTCAACTCTTGAAATAATCTGGATCAATCAACCATCTTGTTCTTGTAAGCACCTTGTTGAAGTTGTGAAATTTTTATGATTTTTGCCCAATTTTTGCTAAAAAAATCTTCAAAAATGACCAACATACCTCTCGTTGACCCGACACAGTCAACGGATGAGTTGACCAGAAAAGACACTTCTAAGCAGTCACCCATACTTGGGCAAACATTTTTCATTAAGAACACATGGTTAAAAAGTCAACGGATAAGCGAGTATACATTCCTTTCTTCATCTTGGCCTGTTTGACTTTGAAAGTCAACTGCATCAATATCCAAAAATTTCTTCTAAAAACTTGAAATATTTCGTAAACACAAACTTTGTGTTCACGAGCACACAGTGTGCTTGAGAGTAAAAAGATGCAGTGATTTCATGTTTTCTTTACTAGCACAAAGCATGCTAGTGAGTAAAAAGTGTGCTCGATCCTTCATACTTAGAAGATTTTCTATCAAAACTCATGATATGCTACACAAGATGTGCTCGAGATAATTTATGCTCGAGATGAATATTTATATGCTCAATAAAGCACGATGTTCTCGAGACTTAAAATATCACAAGCTCGAACAAACACTTATGTAATCGAAACAAAAATTAAGTGCTTGTGGTCAAAGTTATGTGCTCGAAGCCTTAAGAACTTCTCTTTGTGCTTGGGCTTGAATCACCTAACATTTCGAGCATATAATCCTCGTATCTTCGGTTTTAGAACATGTACCAACTATAAAAAGACTGGAATACACTTGCAAACAATCAGCCGTTAACAGCACCATTTAACAACATTTTCATCAACATTTAACAGTGAGTTCAGTACGTCTTACCGGCAATATCAGCATGTTAACAACACGTTAACAGCTCCTTAACAGCATGTTAATCAACAAACAATCAACTCGTTAACAGTACATTTTAACATCAACAAATCAGCAAATTTCAGTGCATTTTTGGCCCGTTTCCGCAGCAAAATCAGCACGTTCAACTCGTACATCAGCAAAAACATAAACTTTCAGTTCGTGACAGCAACTTTCAACACATTTCAGCAACAAAACAGTGTATTTCAGCTCGTTTAACACGTTTCAGCAATTTTCAGCACTTAAAGAGTGTGTTTCAGCACTTAAACAGTGCGTTTCAGCACGTTTTGACAGCAGCTCAACAGAAACAACATAAAAATCAGCAATATCAACAATAAAAGCAGCAACATAATCAGTTCGTTAACAACCCATTTTAATCAACAAATTTCAGCATGTTAACAACGCGTTTTTACAACAATTTCAGCATGTTTTAACAACATTAATCAGCAACAAACTGCTAGCTTGAACACTTTTATCAACATTTGCTCGCGTAGGGCTAAAACAAATCTCCAACTCAAGAAAATTAATCACCCAAACTATCTCCAAATACACCATAATCATCATATAAATCAGAATCAGTCAACAATATTCCTTAAGTAACATCGATTTTGATTTTCCCCAAACTTTGAACATAAGAACCCTAACTTTCAGATCCGAAATTAAACACTTCAAACATGAAATTAATCATTGAAATCTCATCAAACTATCATGAAATCAACATTCCATAACCAATCATTCATCAATTTCATTAAATAATCCGATCTAATACATCAAATATAAACGAGTTCGACCAAAAATGAACCGAAATCAATAGATCTTGATGAAACCGAATACATAAACATGAAATTGATCTTGAATCTCTGAACTAATCATCAACCCAAAAATCAATCCACATCTATAATCCTTCAATCATCAAAGTTCATCCAAATCCATGCAAAAACCTACAAAAACTTCAATGAACTTCAACTTTAACGTCCATGGCGGATTCAAGAGCGACTTGAATCTAGTTCAGCGGTTAGTCTGAACGTTTTCGTAACCCGCTCTGATACCAACTGATAGAACCGAGCCCTGGTGCGGAAGAGATTTATTGACAAGACCCTCTTTTACAAAAGGAAAGGAAGAGATTTGCTATTTTTGCAAGTTTATGTGGATGACATTATTTTTGGATCAACCAATGAATAGATGTGCATAGAGTTTAAAGAGGTGATGAAATCCAAATACAGTATGAGCTCAATGGGAAAAATGAACTTCTTCCTTGAATTGCAAGTTCAACAGAAGACTGATGGGATATTCATATACCAGTCTAAGTATGTGCAAGACATACTAGATAAATTCAAGTGTAATGATTTTAAGACTGCATCAACTACTATGGATCAAAAAGAAAATATGATAGCTGATGAAAAGGGGGAGCCAGTGGATGAACATGAATACAGAGCAAAAATTGGATCTCTGATGTATCTGACTGCTTCAAGGACAGATATCATGTTTGTTGTGTGCGTCTGTGCAGTATTCCAATCAAGTCATAAAGTTTCTATCATGAATGCAGTAAAAAGGATCTTTAGATATTTGAAAGGAAAATTTGATCTAGGAATTTGGTACCCAAAAAACCAGTCCTTTGATCTATCTGCCTACACTGATAGTGACTATGATGGGTATAACATGAGCAGGAAGTCCACTTCTGAAGTTGTCAATTTTTGGGTGACAGGTTGGTGTCATAGCAATGCAAGAAGTAGACCACAGTGTCAATCTCAACTGCAGAAGCTGAGTATATAGCTGTATCTGCCTGCTGTGCGCAAGTCCTGTGGATTCAAAATCAGATGCTGGATTATGGTTTGAATTTCTTAAACACCCCTATTTATATTGATAATAATGCTGCATATTTTATTGTTTAGAATCCTGTACAACATTCCAAGACTAAGCACATTGAAATCAGACATCATTTTATAAGGGATTCCAGTGAAAAAGGTTTAATTGAGGAAAAAAGAGTTGATACAAGTGATAATTTGGCTGACCTATTCATAAAACCACTAGAATCAGGTTCAACTTTCTTCTGAAAGCCCTGGGGATGATCAACTCTATTGAAGTCTGATTCATGATGTGTGCTTGTTGAGCAAACTAACTATCTTTTCAAAGTCTCAATGGATGTTGTGTGCCTCTATGTGCTAATTGACCATTTTATTAGAGGATCTAAGTGATGGTTGTGTGTGTTTGATTATGATACTTTTTGATGTTAACTGATAAGTGCTTAATTGATTATATGTGCAAATTAGGTATCTTTGACACTTATGCTTATCAGTTTACCTGTAGGATGTCATGACAAGTGTTTTGAATTGACATAGTAGATTATATGCTTATCTGATGTCATAATTGAATATTTGATTATGTGTGTAATATGATCTAATGATGTTTTTAGGATTTGTAAGACAATGCTTTATGTGAAGTATGCTCGTTTTGATAATTTCATTTATGATTAAGATTTGAATATGTTACTTGTCTTTGTGTCAAAAATGTGCTTTTGTCTCAAAAATTATATGCTCAAATGAAAACTGTTAAAGAAAATTTTGATCAAAACAATTTTTGATAAAACAGAGCAAGTTGTTTATGGTGAAGAGATATGATAATACTATTCAGTTCAAAGCTTTATAGAAGCTTAAAAAAATTCAATGAAAAGACTCAAAAGAGTTACCTTTGCTTAAAATTATGCCATTTGCTCAAATCATAGGAGCATATACTTGTATATGTTTGGTCCAATCATCTATTTATAGATTTAAAGGATAGACATTAATCCTAAAGACTGAAAGCATTCGGGGCAATTGTAATTTGTTCTTTCACTTAAAATTATGCCATTAACTCTAAGCCAAAAGGACATGCATTTATTTATATGTTTGGTCCTGCTGACTACCTGTAGACAGACAGAATAGCCATTAACCTGGAAGCTAAGAGTAATTGGGGTGAGTGAAATTTTTAAATTTGGGAAATGATAGTACATTGTCTACTTAGTCAATCATATAGATTTAATAAGCTAAAAAGGTACTTAGTATAGTCATTAACATGTACGGTTTCTTTCACATGATATGTAAAATCTAAGGTGAAATAAACATAAAGAATTTGCTAAGCTTAATGTGGAGTTACATTATTGTCTATGCATGTCCCAAGATAAATCATTTCAAATGCAGAAAAGTGATTATCCAGTCATACACGAGCCCATTGGTATTTGTTTCCCAAAATGAAGTATTTATTCAAAGAATGACAAGGAACAATAGTGAACAAAATGCTGATCAAACAACACAATGTTGTTATATGTTCACAAGTTTATAAAAAAAAAGTTATGTCATTAAAAAGTTTTTAACCAAATCTAGGGGGTCAAAGTCAAATCGGGGTGATCTGGAGAAAGCCAAATAATCCTTGAGAATAGATATGGAGCATCAGAAAACAATATGTGTTATCCATTGAGAATTATGCATCTTAATTGAACATTAAACATATCACCAAAGAAATGAAATTCATGCTAAGTCTAGTCCTGTTGTTAACCTGTCTATATTGTCATAATAATGCTGAGAATGAAATATTGAGAAAGCTACTTAGTCAATATGATCCCATTATTGAGATCTTTTCATAAAAAGAAAGAATAGTTTTGCAAGGAATCATAACTGTAATTTGATCTCTTAATGCACCATTTGCTCTTAAACAATGATTTTAATGAAAAATATGTTTGATAATTGGTTTAAGTCAAAAAGAGTTGCATTTTACCTTCAAAAGGTTTGAATACGTATTTTTGAGTAAGGTTTGATGTTTTGTAACCTTTTCGAGCATACGTAGACATTTTGGTCTAAGTTTATCCTTTTCGAGCATACTTTGAAGTTTTTTTACACTTTTCGGGTAGAGTTTACTACTTTACTTGAAATTTTAACTTTCCGAGCAGGCTTGATATTTGATTATGTCTAAATATGATGTTTACTATCAAGCTTTTATCTAGTTAAAACTTTCTAGCATACTTCAGTGCTTTGATTGAGAGTATGACTGTTACTAGCAAGCTATTTGATATGATTTATTATACTATCCACTAGCAAGCTTTGTTAAATTATGAACTTTCTAGCACACTTAATGGTTTTATAGGTTGTTGTAAGTCAGTCTAGCAAGCTTTGTAAGTTGAACATATTACTTCCAGCAAACTTTAATGTTTTTAGACTGTCTAGCACACTTATGTGATTGTTTAACTGTTTGAATTCATTCTAGCAAGCTTTATGATTTTGAGTGTGTATACTTGAATTTGTCTTATTATGTTCAAAGTAAACTTAAACTCGAGCACACTTGATGATTATGTGAATTTGAATATGTTTCTTTGAAATAACAAGTGTGTTCAGGCAAACTTAGTCTCCCAGGCACGCTTTATGTTTCGAGCACACTTTGAAATTCTCAAGTGTACTCTTAACTTTTTAATTTTCAAATTTTTCTTTTTGAGTACACTTTGAATTTAGAGCTCATCTATAGCATACTTTGCATTCATAGAGCATGTCAAGCATACTTTTCTTTTTAAAGTATACTTGTTTGAATATTTAACTGTTTAAGACTTTTTCGAGTAAGGTTTGAGTTTTTCAGAAATTCGAGCAAGGTTGACATTTAGAAGTAGGTCTGAGATATTATTTTGGGATTCTTAATTGATTCCTAGCAAGGTTGCCTATTTGATGATTAATACTTGATTATTTGACTTGTGATTTATTTCTCGAGCAATCTTGTATTTCGAGTACACGTCCTTCATTTTACTTAGATTTATTTCTAAAATATTTTATATTCTGAAATAACTCTAAAGTGAGCAAGCATTGAGGAAGTGGAATATACCTAGTAAGCTTTGTAAAAACTGACTTTTCCGAGTAAGGTTTGCTAGATGAACTTTATTCGAGCAAGGTTTTAAATGTGAATATATTTAAATAGGTAATGTTACTTTATGAAAGCTATTTACTCACAAAATGACAAAATGCATTTAAAACCCACTTTCAAAAAGATATAAAAGAGGGAGTTAGTGAAATTTTTCACCACTTTCACTTCTCTCTCCTTCCACACTTGCTCTCGTTTCAGAATATCAACCGACTTAATCTCAAAATTCCTAACCCTAGTTTACCAGCCCACACAATCCGACTCGGTAAGCATCAATTAAGTGTCTTACGACCAAGATTGAGTAATAATGGCATTGATTATTCATTCTTACTAACTCTCTGTTTCTTGTGTAGGTTATTAATTTGTCGAATATCAGGTTCAAAAGACATTTCTTTATCCTTTCTTCAAATTATAACCTAAATCATTCAAAGTTAAGAGCTTTATGACTAATATCTACTTTGAATGTGTTGTTTTTGTTTGTGTGTTCAGATATAGCGGAAGAAAATGAACCGACCTATCCATTTGAGCACAAGTACTATATGTGTGTTATGTTACAAGCTACTCCTGATAATGAGGACGTGGCTCTGATCATACGCTGGCTACAACGATCAAATATACGCTTTTCCTTGACAGAGTGCCCAATGATATATAGAAATCACTTACTTGATTTCTGGCGCTCAGCAAGATTATATGATGATGTAAACGGTAGGCGATTGGAAGCTACTGTGGCAAGGTAGGAAATAAGGATAACTGAAAGACTAATCAGAAGAAGCCTCCAATTACATGATGATGATCACAATCCGATTCACTTTACAACCAATCATCTACTGAAGATATTTGTGCATACAATGGAGTACCAAGGAAATGTGAAGGAGGGACAATTCCAAAAGGGAATGTTTCCAAATTTATACAGATTCTTGATTCACCATCTTATTAAGGGCCTTGCCCCTAGGAAGGGATCTTGGACTCTTATAAGTTGTGAATTGGCGAATGCTACAGTTGTTGTAGTGTATGATCTACCATTCAACTTTTCAAAGATGATTTTTGAAGGAATGGTGAGCATATTGAAGAAGACCAGCAAAGACAAATTCTTGGCCTATCCCAGGTTTCTGCAAATAATATTTAATCAGGAGCTACAAGGTTTACCCACTATGGGTACAACACATGTGCTGCAGAATCCAAATGCATACAAACGAATTGCCAATCTGTCAAGCACAAGCAGATTTGATACAAACGTTGAATTTGATATTTTACCATGGTTGGTGGAGGAGGATGATGAGATGGAGAGTGATGATAGTGATGATAGTGATGATGGAGGAAATGAGGGCGATGGTAATGAAGGAGGAGGTGAATGAGTATTTAATGCTGATGTACATGATTAGGGGAAGTCTCAACCCATACCAACACCCTTAGCCACACCAGCTTACTCACCACCACCACATGACCAATCCCCACCTCAAACACCACCTACCCTAACCCAAAGCCCACCTGAAACCTTAAACCTAAGCCCACCTCACACCATTACCCAAACCTTTAACCTAGACCAAACCCAGCCTACCCATGAACCATATATACCAGAAACTCTTCCCACACACTTTCAAACATTCCCATCCACACCAGTTACATCCCCAACACATTCCCAAATCACAGACCAACCCACCAATCCTATACCTGAACCTGAACCTTTCTTTGACTCACCACCCTCTACCCCTCCTTCTAGAGCTTATAATTTTGGAAGAAATTTGGATCTTATGTCTGAAAATTCAAATCTATGACGGAGAAATGAAGAGGTGTTGAAAGAGAATGATGAACTAACAGTAAAACTGACACACGCTCTTAACAGAATTCAAACTTTGAGGCGGAGGTTGAGAAGACCTCAGCTATCCTAAAACAGGGTGAGAATGTTCTAGTTGCCACTGTTGCAGATGAGGTTGCTGATGATGAAGTGGTGAATGTGGTGGTAGAGAATGTGAATGATTGATTGAAATATATCATAAGATATTATGGAGATAGTGAAGATGAGGTGAGTGGAGAGAGAATGATCTTTGATGAAGATTATGAAGAATATAAGTCTGGTGATGATGTTTAAGACTATGATGTGAATGAGGAGGTGTTGAACACACTCCATGGAGATTTTGATGATGAATTATTAAGGAAGAGAAAGATATTGTTGATGAGATGGAAGGACAAAACACTGACAATGTGACCACAACAGAAGCAATAGCAACTGATTCTATTACTACTGATGTAATGATTGATTCAGTGGCTACAAATGTGATGACAGATTTGGTGATGGATGAAGGAGCTGCTACTGAGGAACTAGTCCTTATTGAACAAGAAAACAATGAAGAAAGTTCCAAGAGAGTAGAGCATGATAAGGAGCTGAATAAATTATTGGATGATATTGATAATTTCCCCCAGAAACAGAAGAGGAACAGAAAAGAATGATGGAAAAAGGGAAAGCCATTGCTGACGATGATGAGGAGGAAGAGCCTGTTAATACCAAGAAGGTGAATGATGAGGATGAGGAAGAGGATGAGAATGCTGCTGCTGCCAGAAGGCTTGACAAAGTTATAAAAGAAACAAGGGAGAGGGAATTCATTGCCCAAACCCTAATTGCAGAAGAGCTAGTGGAGCAGGAAACTTTGATTGAACAGGCAAACATTGCCAAATCTTTAAATCAAGAAGGGGAGGAGGAACAAGAGGTCATTGAAACCTTGATAAAAATGAAAAGAGCTGAAGAGATTGATAATTCCTTGGCCATGGTTGTAAGTGCATTAAGTCAATCCCAAAATCAACCTAAAAATGAACCTGAGAAGTAGACTGAGGATACAGTTGAAACTCTGTTGAAGAAGGCTTCCAAGATTCATGAGGAGTTCACTTCTAAAGTGAACAGGTTTGAAAAGATTTACTCTAGAAAGAGGAAGGACAGTGAACAGTCTGATAAAGACAAGTCAGCTAAAAGGGCTAAATGGGATGAGAAGAATGAATATTTTGTTGAAAGTCCTAAGGAGCAGGAAAGCCTTTAAGGCCTATTCCAATTCAGATGATAAGGCCAGAGGATATTGCTGAAGATGTTCCAAATCCTGAAGAACCAAAAATTGATGCTGCAAATGAGTCTACAGAAAAAGAAGATACTACTGAGGAAGATGACTCTGAAATTGATGATAATGATGATGATGAGGAGGGTAATACTGCTGAGAAGGTTGATATTTTGTCCCCACAAGTGGAACTGACTGATGAACAAAGGACAAATGTCCAACAAAGTCTGGATGAAGCTAAAAGGAATAATCCTTTAGTCATCAAGTTAATAATATTTGAATACGGGTTTGAAAGATTGGCTCCTCTTTCTGATGAGGAGTTGCAAAAAATGATTGACAGAGAGGACTATGAGATAAAGAAAAGCCTACCAAAGAAAAATGTTGATTCTTTGAAATTTAGAGATTATTTGAGAAAGCATGCACTGAATGAGAAAGATTTAAGCAGGATGAGTTTTCATGAACTGGAAAGACAGTATAATACAACAAGGGAAACTATTGAGAGAGAATAAAAGGAAAGGTTTGCAAAAGAAGCCAAATTTAAAGAAAGAGTGGAAGAGGTAAGGAAGAAATATGTAGGAAAGTGTGGATACTTGATTGATAGAGGAATGGCACCTGAAATGGTTGATAGCCTGCCAAAGGCAATGGTTGAATCTCACTTCAATAGACTGTCAAAGAAATATCAATCAAAGAAAGATCAACCTGAACCATCTGCCAAAAAGCGAAGGATCATGACTTTGAGAGAAAAGAAGAGAGCCGAATATGAAAAAGATGAGTTGGAAAAAGCTAAAACTCAAGATAATCCTATTCCTGTGGAAGCAAAACCTGAGCCGATTGAACATACAGATCCATGGGAAAATGAAGAGATGATTAAGATCATGAAGGAGGTGATGAAGCGAAAATGAATGAAAAGAAATGTTTTTGATATGTTGAGAAAAGCACAACTAAAAGAGTTATTTTATGAACAGAATGCTGAATGGGAGAAGCTACTGTCAAAAGGAGTGAATCTCAGAAGCTTTATAGATGGAAGATTTGTACCAGCACGTCAACTTCAAGATGAAAGGATTATGGAGATGATTGGACGGTTATTCAGGGATGGAGGAGAAAATCTTGTTGATATGTTGACTATGCCTGCTGAGTTGATCGTTGAAATGTATAAGAAGAAATTTGGAGTAACAGGGGCCACCAAACCAATGAAGTCTATTCCAACAAGGCCCTCAGCTTCAAGGAGATACCCATCAACAACCAGGGGTGAGTCAAGTATAGCTGGAACTCAAAGGAAAGAAATACCGGAAACTGATATGGACTTACCAATTATGCTCTATTGTGACTCTGTCTCTCATACCTTGAAAGTGATTATGCAAAGTAGGGAATTAAGAGAAATCATTTTCAAAGATGACTTTGTTGAATACAAGAGAGAGCAGCTTGAGATAATGGCCAATCTTGACTTGTATGACTATCATGATAGGAACAAGATGGCCAGAAGCCAACAGATTAAACTGTCGAAATACTTGAAGATTGAGGCTGAGAAGAACTTTCCATTGTTGAAGCAAGAAAAGAAGTGGAAGCTGACTAAACAAGAGCAAAACAGAAGACGCATAAGTAATATAAGAAGTGTAGAATTTGGCTATATTTCAAAAGTCAGATTCAAGAATCCACTGTCCAACTTGAATACGTGTATCAGCATGAGGAGACGCATGACAAGGCCCAACCACGAGGTGCAGAAGAATGGTAGAATCACTCAAATTGACTACAACAGTAATGAAGACCACTACATTCTTCAAAACTCCGATGGATTGATATTGGGCA
Organism: Bidens hawaiensis; assembly: GCF_021521415.1. NCBI lineage: Eukaryota > Viridiplantae > Streptophyta > Magnoliopsida > Asterales > Asteraceae > Bidens > Bidens hawaiensis. The sequence continues at coordinate 235,739 of NW_027492857.1, read as the reverse complement.
TTATTAGGAATGATGGAGATCTGACCTTTTTGCACAATGAAGATTTGAGGGACATAATGGAAATGACAGTTCCTGAGAATCACCCTCATTATCAAATGTTGTCCATTTTCAAGCAAATGGCAGGATTAGTGATAGTTGGATGAAGACAAGCAGCCCATAATGCAAGAAGATGAAGACTTTTAGTTTAGGGTTTGCTTTGTAATGTCCACTTAACAGAATTTTCAACTATGTAATCATTTGATTTTGATATGTAATTTGATTTTGATTTGATGTGTATTTTTAACTAAGTGTAAGTAACCTTAGAGGTGTTTTGGGACAGCTGAGGTGTTCCAATCTAGGTGGGAGATTGTTGAGTCAAGGATTTGACATGAAATAACTTAATGAAGATTAAGGGAGATTGGAATCTTCTCAACACTCCTTTGAAATGGCTAAGTATGGAAACTGAGCACACTTGGATATCCGAGCAGGGTTTTACATGTCCTAGCAAGGTATTTTGCCTATCGGGTAAGGTTATCTTCTAGAAGTCTTCTTAAGTGATGATCCGAGCAGGGTTCACTTTGTCTAGCAAAGATGTTCTTCAAATCGAGCACAGTTTGCTTACTTGCAAACCTTTGACTGAACCAAGCTTATGAAGCCAAGTATTTGGAAGATCTAGCATGGTTTGATTAATAAATAGTAGTTCGAGCATGCTTGTTGAAAGTAATCAAGAAATATTCTAAGTACTTTCTCCAGCAAGGTTCAACTCCGTGCAAGCTACAGTGCAATCAGCACAGTTCAAACAGTGTTACTAACATACTTTGGTTTGCTTAATAAGTTATTATTTACAAAGAGTTGAAGGGATTCATGAAGAACAGTTTGCTCGTAGGATCATATCGAGCAAAGTTTGCTATGGTTGAGAAGATTGAAGTCTGCTAGGTGTGTATTTTCTTAGAAAAATACTCTAAGTAAAGTCTACCAGGAGAACTGTTCACCAGCACACTTCAAGGTTACTATGTCTGCTCGAAGAAGACAAATGGCAGAAAGTGTGCCCGAAGACCCGTTTTCACACTTAGAATGATTTTGAATATGTTATATGATTATGTACCAATCCTTAGGGTTACTAAAATGAATGATAGCTGTCAGGTAGTGGCAGGCCAATAAATAGAACATTTTAGGGCACGCCTACTACGGATTTTGCCACTTAACACTTTTCAGACATAACGAATATTCCTGATTGAGTGTGACGGCTGTCCTAAGATTAGTACGGACAAACATTCCATACATGAAACCCTAATCGATTAAATTTTGTATGAAACCTTTCTATAAATGGAAATCTTTTGAGTTATTGTTTGTGTTTGTTACATTTAATAGTCTTTATGCAACAATCCTGTTTGTTAGTGATTACGCCGTTAACAAACATTTGTTCTTAACCTAAATAGCACAGTCATCAACCTTCTTGTTGACACAGGTCTGTGTGGGTTGTGACATTTATTGAGAGTTTGAGTGATCAATACGGGACCGACAGTAAAATTGTAAATCAAAGTCCTATTCCCAGTTAATGAGTGTCGGAAATCATTAAATTAAAGCTTGCCAAGTCGGAATTCAAGTTGATGATAATATTTAGAGCAATTGTATAAGCAAGGGTTCAATAGCTAAGGCACGAGCAAAGTGTAATAGTGTAAAGAGGGAAAGTGAGTGAAAAGTTTCTAAGTCCCCATTTTATACTATACCCTTTGTGTTTGAAAATGAGTCTTAAATACTTTTTGTCGTTTAGTACAAGAATACTGCCAAAAATCTTTTCAAATCTTCAAACATAAAGACTGCTCGAGCAAGGTATTAAACCTAAGTTTGCTCGATTATAAAGTATACTCGAGAAGAAGTATACTCGCTCCTAGTTTATTATGTTAGAAATATACTAAGGGTCTGTTTGGTATAAGGTAATTGAATGGACGACGGAATGGAATGAATGTGGTAATGGAATGGACAGAGGAATGGAATGGGTTATTAACATTCCAATGAGAAGTTTGTTTACCACATAGGAATGAAATAAATCATTACTTTGCGTTGTTTGATAGGCAGGAAAAAATTAAAAAAAAATTAAATTAAAATGGTGATGAGTGGCTAGGGTGGTGGGCGGTAGGTGACGATAGTGGCATTGGTGGGCGGTGATGGTGGTTGGCGGTGGCGGTGGCCGGTGGTGGTGTGCAACGTGAGATAATGGTCGTTGGACGTTGGTGGTGGTGTTGGGGGTGGGTGGTGGCGGTAGCGGTGGAGGTAGCAGTGGCGTTGACAGTGGGTAGTGGGCGTCATGTGGTGGTGGTGGTGGTGGTGAGTGGCGGGGGCGATGGTTGATGGTGGCGGCGGCAGCGGTGATGGGCGGCTGGCACTGATGACGATGGTTGGTGGCGGTGGGTGGCGGCGGCAGTAATGGCAATAGAGGTTGTTGGTGGAAACGACAACGACGGTTGGTGTTGGTGGTGGTGGGTGTTGATGGTGGTGGGTGGTGGTGGTGGTTGGCGGTAGGTGGCGATAGTGGCATTGGTGGGCGGTGATAGTGGTTGGCGGTGGCGGGTGGTGGTGTGCAACGTGAGATAATGGTCGTTGGACGTTGGTGGTGGTGTTGGGGGTGGGTGGTGGCGGTAGCGGTGGAGGTGGCATTGGCGGTGAAGGTGGGTAGTGGGCGGCATGTGGTGGTGGTGGTGAGTGGCGGGGGCGATGGTTGATGGTGGCGGCGGGCAGCGGTGGTTGGCGGCTGGCACTGATGACGATGGTTGGTGGCGGTGGGTGGCGGCGGGGGTAACGGCGATAGAGGTGGTTGGTGGCAACGACAACGAAGGTTGGTGTTGGTGGTGGTGGGTGTTGATGGTGGTGGGTGGTGGTGGTGGTGGTTGGAGGTAGGTGGCGATAGTGGCATTGGTGGGCGGTGATGGTGGTTGGCGGTGGCAGGTGGTGGTGTGAAACATGAGATAATGGTCGTTGGACGTTGGTGGTGGTGTTGGGGGTGGGTGGTGGCGGTAGCGGTGGAGGTGGCATTGCCGGTGACGGTGGGTAGTGGGCGGCATGTGGTGGTGGTGGTGAGTGGCGGGGGCGATGGTTGATGGTGGCGGCGGGCAACGGTGGTGGGCGACTGGCACTGATGACGATGGTTAGTGGCGGTGGGTGGCGGCGGCGGTAACGGCGATAAAGTTGGTTGGTGGCAACGACAACGACGGTTGGTGTTGGTGGTGGTGGGTGTTGATGTTTGTGGGTGGTGGTGGTGGTTGGCGGTAGGTGCGATAGTGGCATTGGTGGGCGGTGATGGTGGTTGGCGGTGGCAGGTGGTGGTGTGCAACGTGAGATAATGGTCGTTGGACGTTGGTGGTGGTGTAGGGGGTAGGTGATGGCGGTAGCAGTGGAGGTGGCATTGGCGGTGACAGTGGGTAGTGGGCGGCATGTGGTGGTGGTGGTGGGTGGCGGGGGCGATGGTTGATGGTGGCGGCGGGCAGCGGTGGTGGGCGGCTGGCACTAATGACGATGGTTGGTGGTGGTGGGTGGCGGCGGCGGTAACGGCGATAGAGGTGGTTGGTGGCAACGACAGCGAAACCTGAATCCTCTTCATCTCATGTACATTCAAATCCCACAACTTTTGAATTACTTGAGAAATAATGATTTAAGAAAGGAAATTGGTAAACTGCAATTTAAATGTTTTAAGAAACAAAGCATAATAACTGTTTGTGAGATGAGTGAGCCAACATATGTAAACCAAATCAAGATTTTGGAACAAGACTGTATGGATAGTTACAACATACAGTCAAGATATACCACTGAAATTGAAAGATTAAAGAATATGTATCTTGATGAGAAGTTGAAGAATACTCAACTTCAAGTTGAGGTTGATTTTCTAATGAATCTAGTGTCTACTGGTAACATTTGTGGAAAGTTAAAGAAAATCAAAGAGGAGGATAAGTACAAGGTTGTTCCTTCACCCTTTAATGATAATTACTCATTAAAGGTGGACAAGGAAAAGAGAAGTGTTTATCTTGATCAATTCAGAGATGTGTTTGAAGATTGAAAGGAGTTTGTTGAAAACTATAAAAGGGTTGAAGTTGATGAGGAATGTGAATTTATGATGAAGGTTATTGAAACAAAAGAAAAATATGTTGGTATACAAGTCTCATTGGATGATCAATATTATGATTCGTTAACAAAAGATGATTTGGGTGATTCAAGTGATCGATGCTCAAGCTGTGGGAGTTTAAAAGAAATGAAAAAGGAGTAAACAAAGTTCAAAGGACAAGATCGCTTTGTTACCAAAGATTACTCCAAAGATGAAGAAGCACAATGAGCAAATGAGAAGAGAACATAGATCATTCGGTCTTTGTGGTGGGTCCAAAGGAAAGAAAATCACTGAGAGCTGAACAAGCAAAGTGTCTTCAAAGAGAACAAGTGTCCAGAACAAAAAGAAGAATGAAGAAACCATCAAGAATGATGATCTTTTTTTTACCAATCTATCTTGTTTCTCTAATCAGGAAGTGTTTGATGTTGGAGATGTGGAAATCATGGAAGACTATATCAGAAGATGGTCAAGACCAAGGCATAATAAAGATGAAAGTCCAATCAAATTGGAGAAGATCATTTTTTTAAAGTACTGTTGAAAGATAAGATACCAATATTAAAGAATTCTTCCTTATTCAATCAACTTTGATGGTCATATTAATCACCAAAAGACTGTTGGAGTTGATTCCCCAAAACCAAGTGAAAGATACAAGAGGGGTAACTCAAGTGAGAAGTTTAAAGGACAAGTTTGATGCAAAGTCTGTGATGTCTATGGTCACCACACTGACTCATGTCAATGAAGGTTCTTACCATTTCATATCCCTGATCATACAATCTTTGGAAAATATTTTGCATTCTAAAAGAAAACGTATAATGAATCCTTTAGTAAGGGTAAGAAAAAGTATGATGGACAAGTCATCAAGACAAAGGATGTAGTTGACGAGAAAAAGGATTTGAAATAGAAGAAACAGACTCCTATAATCAAGAAACCTATCAGAAATAAATCTGCTATGTCTCAGAAATCTATGAAATCTGTTGATTTCTCTTACCATTTCATATCCCTGATCATACAATCTTTGGAAAATATTTTGCATTCTAAAAGAAAACGTATAATGAATCCTTTAGTAAGGGTAAGAAAAAGTATGATGGACAAGTCATCAAGACAAAGGATGTAGTTGACGAGAAAAAGGATTTGAAATAGAAGAAACGGACTCCTATAATCAAGAAACCTATCAGAAATAAATCTGCTACGTCTCAGAAATCTGTGAAATATGTTGACTTTGAAATCAACAAGTTGTGAAATAGAGAGCAAGAGTAAAAAAGAATATATTCAATAGAAAGAAATCAAAATAACTCCCTTTGATTTGTGCAGGAACAGTCCACAGCAATGAATGATGTATGGTACATGGACAGTGGATGTTCTAGGAACATAACCTATGATAAAAGATTATTGGACAACTATGAAGAGAAATTAAGAACCAGTTGTCTTTGGTAGTGATGAAAATGGAGGGAAGATTATGGGGAATGGCATTCTTACCAATGACAAAGTTTCTTTTGATAATGTGTTTTATGTGGAAGGATTACAATATAAACTTTTGAGCATTTCTCATATGTGTGATAAGGGTTATATGGTTAGGTTTGATGACTCGCACTGTTTCATCCTCAAACCTGAATTTGTAATCCCTCCTGATATGATCATGATGATGGCCCCTAGAAATGGAAATTTGTATGATTTAAGCATGAAAGATGCCATTTCAAGAGGTGGAACATGTTTTGTGTCAAAAGCCACTGGCAATGAAACAAAATTGTGCCATATAAAACTTTGTCATGTCAATTTGAAGTACATGAACAAACTTGTTACACGTGAACATGTAATTGGTTTACCCACAAGGGAGTTCAAGCTGGATGACAAGTGCATTTCTTGTCAAAAGGGAAAGCAACATAAATCATCACACAAAACAAAACTCATAAATTTCATTGAATAAGTACTTGAAATGCTTCATATGGATCTCTTTTGTCCTGTGAGTGTTCCAAGCATTGGTAAGAAGAGACATTGTTTGATGATTATTGATGATATTTCAAGATATACATGGGTTTATTTTCTGAACTCAAAGGATGAGGCTACTGAAATTATTAAGGGATGCGTGATAAGGATTGAGAACCAAATAGATGCAAGAGTGAAGGTCATGAGAAGTGATAATAGAACTGAGTTCCAAAATGGGGTAATGACTAAATTTTGTCTGGCTAAAGGAATTTCTCCACAATTCAGTGCCCCTAGAACTCCTGAACAAAATGGTGTTTTAGAAAGAAGAAATAGAACATCAATTGAGACAGCAATAACCATGATAGCATATACTTACTTGCCTGTTACCTTCCGGGCAGAAGCAATTAACGCTGCTTGCTATGTTCAGAACAGGGTCATTCTCAACAAAAGCCAAGACAAAACTCCTTATGAGGTTTTATATAAAAGGAAGCCCTACATCAAGTTTATCAAGCCCTTTGGTTGCAAGTGTTCTCTGCTGAATACCAAAGATTATCTGAACAAGTTTCAATCAAATTCTTTGGATTGTTTCTTTTGTTGGATATTCCACCCACTCAAAAGCTTACAGAGTATATGTGAAAGACAATATGAGTGTGATAGAATCTTCAGATATTAATTTTAATGAAAATCAATTCAGCACTGTTGATGGAGCATCTTGCTTATTTGATTTGGAGAAGTTAATCAATTCTTTCAAACTTTATCCTGAAGACTTTGATGATAATTTATTTAGAACAAGTGTCCCTAAGCTACTTCAGAGAAGAATGTTGATTTGGACAGATTATGGTCCAAGGTTGCTGAAAAGATCAATGAATTTCTTTTGATAAGAATGCTTCTGATATGTAATCTGAAGAGGAGCAGAATGAACATGTTGATCATCAACAAGATCAAGAAAATCATGTCTTGAATGATGAACATACAAGTAACCAGCAAGATCAAAACCAAGCTGACAGACAATCAAAATTTGAACCCATGTTCCAAAACTTAAATATGGGAAGTGATCTTGCATCAACATCAACTCGGAATGTTGAAGAGGCAACAATGAACAATGAATCATCAGATTTAGTCATTGAAGAACCTGATCTCAATAATACAAATCTTGGTTCAACCATTAATTCAAATCAAATCATCCAAACTTCTTCTATTGGAAGAAATCATCCTGCTGAAAACATAATTGGTGATCTTCATGAGAGAGTTACTAGAAGTGCATCTGAATCTGCAAACATCTGTTTGTACTCCTGCTTTTTATCCAAAATTGAACTCAAGAACATAGTTCAAGCCTTGAAAGACAATAGTTGGGTAGAAGCTATGCAAAAGGAGTTGGCCAATTCAAAAACTTGCAAGTCTGGGAACTTGTTGATTAGCCAAGAGGAAAGTTTGCAATTGGCACCAAGTGGGTTTTCAGGAATAAAAAGGATGAAAGACATATTGTAATGAAGAACAAAGCAACACTAGTTGCACTATGATGCTTACAAGAAGAAGGGATTGATATTGAAGAGGTGTTTGCTCCAGTAGCAAGGCTAGAAGCAATCAGAATCTTCTTATCTTATGCTGCTTCAAGAATATAAGAGTATTTCAATTGGATGTCAAATTTTATTTCTTGAATGGAAAGATATAAGAGGAGGCGTATGTCACTCAACCTCTAGGTTTTGAGGATCTTGAGTATCCAAATAGAATCTATAAACTAAACAAAGCTCTATATGGATTACATCAAGGTCCAAGAGCTTGGTATGATAATTTTTCAAACCATCTACGTGTGAATGGTTATCAAAAGGGAGTCATTGATAAGACCCTCTTCTACAAGAAAAGAGGAAGAGATTTGATTCTACTTCAAGTATATGATGATGGTATCATCTTCGGATCTACAAATGAACAAATGTATTAGGAGTTTGAAGAGGTTATGAAGTGTAGGTATTGTAGAGCTCAATGGGAGAGATGAATTTCTTTCTTGGATTACAATTTCAACAGAAAATGGACAGAATATTCATTTGTCAATCCAAGTATGTGCAAGACATCTTGAACAAGTTCAAATGCCAAGACATGAAGACTGCTTCTACTCCAATGGACACTCATGAGAAGATGGCAGTTGATGAAAAAGGGGGGCCTATAGATGAACATGAATACAGAGCTAAGATAGGATCAATGATCTATTTAACTGCTTCCAGACCAGACATTATGTTTGTTGTATGTGTGTGTGCAGGATTCTATTCAATTCTAAAAGTTTCTCACATGACAACTATAAAGAGAATCTTTAAATATCTGAAATGATAACCTAATTTGGGCATTTGGTATCCTAAGAGCCATGTTTATGATCTACTTGCCTACACAGGTAGTGATTATGATGGTTACAATATGAGCAGGAAGTCAACATCTGGCGGTTTTCAATTTTTGGGAGACAGGCTAGTATCGTGGCAATGTAAGAAGAAAACAATTGTTTCAATCTCAACTGCTGAAACTGAATACATTGTTGCATCTGCTTGTTGTGCTCAAGTCCTTGGGATTTAGAATCAACTGCTGGACTATGGTCTGAATTACTTGAACACTCCTATTTATATTGATAATACTGTTGCATTGTTCATAGTTAATAATCCAGTCCAACACTCAAAGACCAAGCATATTGAAATCAGACACCATTTTATCAGAGATTGCAGTGAGAAAGGTCTAATAGAAATGAAAAAGAGTTGACACCAGTGACAACTTGGGAGATTTATTCACCAAGCCATTGGATAAAACAAGATTTCATTTTCTATTAAAAGCTTTAGGCATCATCAACTCTGATAAAGTCTGCTTTTTATGTTCATTGTGCTAACTGACTATCTTTTAAAAGGTCTTGAGTGAGTAACTTGTGTTCTATGATTGACTATGTGTTTCTATTTGACTGATATATGCTTTAAATAACTATATTTGACTTTGGTATCTTTGATGCTTAGGTATCATTTCAGTGACTGATCATTATGTCTATATAGGTGTGTCTATATCAGCTTTGAAATGATGAATCTGCGTGCTTATTTGATATCTTTCTTGTGAGTTAATAATCTAAATGGATAATGTGCTTAGGACAGGATAGACTTTGCATAATTTATCCTGGACATAACTTTATGTTAGTCTAAATTGTGTTAAATCATACCATTCAGTTGTGGTTATTCTTGAATATGCTATTGATTGCCTATGCCAAAATTATTCTTTGATTTTAAACATATGTGCCCAAATGAACATTTTAAAAAGAAGTTTTTCGAAGTAAATCATTTTTGACAAACTGAGCAAGTTAATGGTGTTGAGAAATGATAAGATTATTCAATTCAATACTTATAGAAGCTTAAAAGGTTTTCAATGAAAATTGATCCAACCTTTTGGGAAATGATAGTAGATTGATTATTTATACCAATCATAAGGATTTATTAGGCTAAAAGGACTATTATGGCAGTCATTGATATGTATGGTAGCTTTCCATGATGTGTAAAAACTGAGGTGATATAAACATAAAGAATGTGTTAAACTTAATGCCGAGATACATTGTTAAATTATGCATGTTTCAAGATAAATCTCTCCGAATCATACATAAGCCATTTGGTGATTGGTCACTCAAAATGAAACAATTTGTATATATGACAAAGAACAAATTTGTGCAAAAATATTGTATATCAACCAAAAGTTGATAAAATTACAAACGAGAGGGTTTAAACTAGAACTACAGAGGTGGGGAATTAAAGTAAGTCCTTAACACCTTGAATGAAAGGCCTGTAAGTCCGTATTGCGTGGCAAGTAAGTCCAACGTTCAACCTCAAATGCTTGAAAAGTTTTGAAAAGTTGAAATACTAAGAAATTTTATAAATGTTCTGTCATAAAAATATTTTGACCAAATATCAGGGGGTTGAAGTCAATTTGAGGTGATCTGGAGAAAGCAAAATACGTCTTGGGAAGATATATGGAACAACATAGTGCAATAAGTGCTATCCATTTATGTATTAAGCAACAAATGGAACCTTAAGGAACAAGTTGTAGCAGCTTGTAATACTCAAATTAATTATAGGTGTTTTAAAGGCGTTGCTATGAGGATGAAATCTGCAGGTTTAATTGAGTTATTACAAACGTTTATATGCATTTTGATCTAGGGTTAGGGTCGGCTAAGTATAAACGATCTGCATATTCGATTTTATTCGTTTAACATAATAGAAGTGTCGGTTAAGCCTAATTAGGTATGTATAACGTATCCAAAGATTCAATTTCCACTTTAGTGACGAGAATTGAGGTCCAAGTTAAACAGTTAGGTCTACGGGTTCAATCAATTGGGTCATGGGTTTGGGTTGATAAGTGGGTAAACGGGTGATGACTTTAGATATATAATATTTTCACTTTTAGTCCCTTAAGTATAGGCATGAAAACATAAATAAATAATAGTCTAGTTTAGGGTAAGTTTTGCCAACTCTTGAAAGTTATAAATATATTTTATATACATAGTTAAACAATAATATAAGAAGAATAAAATCTTCTCAATAAACGCGATAAAAATAACCCGAACATCGAAACGGGTCGGGTATTTAATAAAAGGATATTAATTCGGAAAAAAAACTGGAGTTGTTACAGTCTCCCCTACTTTAGGTAATTTCGTTCCGAAATTAGAGAATACTAAGACAACACCTTAAATTGTAAAGACAATAAAAATTTTTAAATATAATTTAAAGCTAATCATAATACAGAACTTTGAATAGTTGAAGTAACGCTTAAAATGAAAATATATAGGATGTACCAGCGGCGTATCGACCATGTCCTTATCATTTTTACATTTGCACCGTTACCTCAACTGGTTACAGTTCTATATTATGACACATAATTATTCGGATTATGATTTACATGCGAGAACTTTGGTAATTACGTGTTGACCCACAATTACTTAGATCGTCGGATGGTCCACAAAACTCGTCTCATTATGTGGGTTACAAAACAATTAAAGAACATGATTTTGAGGAAAAAAAGTTTTAAGGAGTTTTAACTATAAAACTAGAAAATCACTAGTGTGTAAAACAATTTCAAAAGTTGCAGTGGGTTTTAATAAAGCAAAGGAATTTCTAAGACATCTTTTAAACGTAAAAATATAAGTATTTAAAGTTGAAAAAGAGATAACTAACTAATAGTTGAGGTGAGTGGATTGGATAGACAGTCAAGATAAAAGTAGACTTTACCGATCTAGAAACTTTATTCATAAGATATGAAACACGAAAGATAAATAGTTCAAACTGAAATAATTCGATGCCATAAAAAGGTGTTACAGTTCATAATTAAGAAAAAGACGAAATAAAGTAAGATAGATAAAGAAAACGGCAAAAGTCTTTGGGGTCGTTGAGTTGCTTAATTGACGTGACTTGTGGCACCATGAGGAGTTGCATTCATAGGAGTATGAGCAGTTGAGGTATATTGACTTGGAATAGCTTTAATGGGTTGAACTTGCGTAGCAGGCATTTGAGTAGAGTAGGCTTGGAACACTTACAGTCTTGTCGGGATTAGGCTTGGAATCCTTGCGAGACAAGGTTCCGTCCCTAACATAGTTGTCGGTGAGGGAAGCAGCTAGGCCCATAGCCTCACCGATGGTTAAGGGATCACGACTCACCACAGCATCACAGAAAATGTTTGGTAACCCGCGAATGTATTTCTGAATGCCGCGGTGCTCGGGAGTTACAAGCTGAGGTACGATCTGGCTAAGTTCACGGAAGCGGTTGGAGTAGGTAGAGTTATCTCCATTATCATGGTTGAGCTCCCAAAACTCAGTCTCAAGTCTTTGCAGTTCGTGTTCACGGCAAAATTCTTTCTTCATTTCCTTCTTAAGTTTTTCCCAAAGTATGGATACGACCAAGTCAAACCCTTGATCAGTCCTCAGAGCATTCCACCATGTGATAGCTCAGTCCTCGAACTTGCTCGTGGCGAACTTAGTCCGTTTGGCGTCCGGACATTCACAGTGGATAAAGACATTCTCCATTTCTTCAAACCATTTCAGCGATACGGTAGCGCTTTCTTCACCAAGAAAGGATGAGGGTTTAGTGCTAAGGAAGTTGCGGAAGTCATAATTGTTTGATGCGGCCGAAGTAGCAGATCCGTTGGAGTTGAGGCTTTGGATCTGAGTGATAATTGTGGGCATAGCAGCGGCAAATTCCTTTGTGATCCTAGAAGCCAAGCTGCGATTGTGTGAACCAGATGAACGTTGATGACGACAATGGTTTCTTAGAGACGACATTCTATTGGGACCAAAAATAAGGATTTATAAGTTGAAGAAATCATTTAAGTAATAAAAAGGTAGTGGTTTTATGATAACTTTGCTATTACGAATAGGGGATATTATGATAAATAAAAGTAAAAGATTGTAAAGCAAGGGGTACATTGCGTAGATATTTATGAGTCATTGTAGTAAAGTGATTAATGCGTGATAACTAGAGGATGTCAGTTTAAAAGTTAAAGTTTTTGTTGATTAAGTTACTTTACAGTAAACTAACGAAACATAAATTGTGTGTTGGCCTCCCATGAGCTTTCCATGGCAATTTGAATGGCCCAACGAACTAACGAATAAAAACAACTGAGTTTGACAGCCCATGAGCGTTACTTGACATTTTAACTACCCCAACTAATTAGCGAATTAACAATAAAATATAGTTTTTCGGTCCATGGGTGTTACATGGCGTTTTGACCGACTAAACTAAATAACGAATAAATGAAAGAAAAATATGAGTTGTTGGAGCATCCCGGGAACCACCACGTATGATGACTCCAATAAAAACATAAAACAAAGTGAGAAATGGATACTAGGAGTGCCCATGGTTTCCATGGATTTTTCACCCAACTAACCATTTAAATAACAAAACACAATAATCAGAAAAACCGAATTTAGCCACGAGCCACCGTGAATTCGGTTTAAAATAACCTAAGGTGTCGGTCGTATGACAGTTGTGTTTCCGTTTTGGCCTATAAGCTGGAGTACAGGTAAGGAATAGCGTCTTACCTTGGGTTCTCGGAACCGTTTTTCCAAGGCCCAACTCACAAGACTCTCCCCCTTCCAGTTACGGCTGGAACTTGTCACACTACCTAGCCTTAAGGTGAAGAGTAAAAACAAAAGTATGGAATTCTTAAGGAATTTCCCAAAAAAATAAAGGCAATCTAATTTAAGAAAAGTTTTCTTTGACGGTTGAGGCATAGCCTCGGAGTTGTGTGTGTGTGTATAACAATATACAATAATAAATGATAAGTAATTAATTATCTAAGAAAGTTGTAAACAATTCATTCAAACACATAAGGCAAACAGATAAGCATGTATGAGGCTCCTAAGCATGTTACTAAGGCACCACTAACGACTTATCTTAAACCTTCGGCTCCGATACCAGTCTGTCACACCCCAACCTACGGGGGAAATGTTGGGGCGTGAGCTGATTGCTCACAGATTTCAAGGTACTATCATGCAATATTGGACATTTTAATATTTATTAAGTTTATTCAATTAAAACCAAATAGTCAATACAAATATTTAAAATCAAATAATTCACCAAACAAACATATATCAGAATATAAAATTCTTGTTTATTTCTCTATCTTGAGTCCTAAGTTCTCTTTCAAATCTTGACTTTAACTTCACATCACATGATGACCTGCATATGCGTTAAAAATAAAGTAGATTTGTCACACAAGGTTGAGTAGGTAAATCACCAAATTTTCATGATTATATAATAGTAATATAAAAAGGCAAACATGTAAGGCCCCGTTACCGGTACCTCACATTTGGTGTTGGATTTACTCATAAACACAGTTCTACATATCAGAGTTAATTAAAACTGTACGCGGAATATAAAACTTCAACTATAATATCTTACAAAACCTTCAATGCTTGTCTTATAAAACATTCAAAGTCATTTAAAATGAAACATAATCTTTAAAAACATCACAACGTTTCTTCGAGATGCCAGTATCTTCGATTCCATGCCATGTGTCTTCAATCACGCGAGCTGCCTCTACCTATTTTCCTGCGCGCATACTAAAAGTCAGCTACGCTGAGTGAGTTCTAGTTAATCATATGACTTGCTTTTCATACACATATACGTGCCCGAAGGTACGCATTACATACTTAACATGTCCATCAATCTTTCATACACATACATAACTATCCTACGTTATAGAGAGCATTCGCCCTACATACCTCGGATATTATTAGGGTCCGGTACCCTCCATCCTCGGATATTATTAGGATCCGGTCACCCTTCATCCTCGGATATTATTAGGGTCCGGTCACCCTTCATCCTCGAATATTATTAGGGTCCGGTCACCCTTCATCCTCGGATATTATTAGGGTCCGGTACCCTTTCTTCCATACCTACATAACATATTTTCTATATACATAATCGCAAGTTTCACACATACATACATCATTCATTCGTCATCTTACAACATACATATAACATCAACCGTTACCTGCAGTACATGCAATATCCGAATATCGTTCATGTACCGACAAGAAAGCATTCATACATTTCACATAATACATATATGGCATACACTTATCACTTAGGATAAGTGTATTAAATAATCACATCGAGTATGCACACAGCCCCGAAACATAACAACGAATGGGGCTAGAAACTCACCTGAATGCGGTTACGTTCACCGTTTATAGTTATTCCGTTCTTGAGCTGTGCACGACTAACTGTATAACAATTACACGTATCAATTAACTATCACTACTTATATCGTCTTTCTAGTCTTAATTATTACCCTCAACGAACTGGGGTCCGGGGGCAGCGCCCCTAGCAGCGGGGTCTAGGGGCGGCAGCCCCTAGAAGGGTTCAAGGGGCAGAGCCCCTGGCTGGGGTCAGCTTGGAAAAATTTTATTTCCATTAACTGTCTTAACACATTTTCCATTAGAGTTTTGAATCATTAATAAATTTGCTAACTTAAACAGTTCAAGGGCTTTCTTGTAATTAATAAATTCTTTTCTAAGTCCAGGGACCATTTCTGCCATTCCTATAACTTAGTTCGTTATCCAGTTATCGGATTCGTTATTTAGTTCTTTAACAAATTGGTTTGTCTTCACGAACTGGTCATTGTAGCGAATTGAACCCACTATCGAACTGGACCTCTGACGAATCAGTCCATATAACGAACCAGTCCACATAGCGAATCAGTCCAGGTAACGAATTGGACCTTCTAATTCGGTATCTCCTTAACGAATGACTATAACGAATTTGGGGGTTAATTCATTATCTTTTCCTTAACGAATCTAGACGCGAACTAAGGCCAGTTCGTTATTCTTTCCTCAGCGAATCAACTTAAAGAATTATCTCTAGTTCGTTAACTCTTTGTTAACGAATTAGGGTTAGGTCAGAGAATGTCAGAAACATTCTCTGACATGCTAACCTCGTACCAGCCGCCTTTCCGGCACCGCCGCCGGAAAAACGCTGTTTCACCGGAAAAACGAGATCTAGCTCGTTTTCCACCGTTTTTCACCGTTTTTCGTCTCGTTTTATCCAGATCTGAGCTAGGGCGATCCCTAAGCTCATCTTAGGTTCGGTTTATACCCGATTTCATCCGGATCTCGTGACTTAATTGGTTTAACGGTGTCGGCTCGTCGTTTCGTGACCATATCCAACGGGTTTAAGCTAAAACAACAACATACTATCATTACCTTGGGTCAGTGCTCGGTTTCCTTCTTGGTTTCGGTTAGAGAGAGATCTTAAGTGTGTGTTTTGGATGGTGTATGGAATATGTGTAAATGAGGAATTTAATGGGGATTATGGTTTATATATTTATGGATCATGGGCTTAAGCCCATGGTCTTTCCTTCTTCCTTTCACAACCCAAGTCCATAACCCATATCCATTTAACCAACACAAGCCCAACTCATATTCTATTTATCTAAACCGATAACGACCCACAATAAAATAGACGAAATTTATCTTATTATTATATCCAAAAGTAGGATGTTACAAAACATCTCAAGTGAGATAAGCAATTTAACCAATGAGCAAGTAAATAATGATGTCGGTAAGCACGATGTCAGATGAAATGAACGATGGCTAACACGACAGACGTATGATCATACTAGACTGAGAATATGTTGGACCTCTCCGACATGTATTCAAGCAAAGCATATAAGCCAATAACACGTTAGGAATAAACTGTTAAACACACATGACTAACAGTTGCAAGTTGATTAATATATAGGAATAAAATAAATAGAGCGCGTATGTCCCCAAAACGATTAAAAATGAGTTAAAAAGAGAGGAGTGAGATACTCACCTTAGTAGACGAGCAAACGGGAATAATAATATAATAAGGATGAGAATGGTAGTACAAGCTTTGAATCTAATAAAGAATATATACAGAAACAGTAAATATAGATAATTAACGGATCTGATAAACAGTTGGGAATCTATATAATTAATTATTATTATTATTATTATTATTATAAATATATATTACCTAGATTTGTTAATACATTTATTATCCTTATAGGACTTTTAAAATATTTCAATTAATATATTTAATATTGTAAGTAAAAATTATTATGTAAAAGTTATATGTTCTATATATATGTGTGTGTGTGTGTGTGTGTGTGCGTGTATTGTGTGTGTGTGTGTATATATAATTAGAAAAAGGTTGATTTAAATCATTTAAAATATACACATATAATCTATATTTATGATATTTATAAAAGTTACTTTAATCTCATATATATAATCGGTTTATATTTATATAGATCTTAAGAAAATCCTTACAAGTTGTATTATTTGTATATTTATACATACATGTATTCTTATACACACACATATATATACACACACACACATGAGTATAGTTTTATAAGATTCAGGAAAAATACGAGATATATTGTCGTTTTTAATAAATGTACTGAGTATTTATGATTTTATAGTATTTAGATTATATTTTACATATTACATATAATACATACAATGGTTTAAACAAACATTTACAAAAAAAATAACAAAAACAAGCTGGTGGGGGATCGAACCTGCGTCCCCCGGCCACCCAAGCTTTAACGTCAATACACCAGCCAACTGAGATGGCAAGTAATTTGTTATAAACATGAAAACAATTAAATATAAACATAACAGAAATAGATCCCAATTTGATTATGAACCCTAAAATCCAAATTGGTTAAATCCGTTGATGTTTAACAAAATTAAGTTAGGGTTTTTGATCATAGACCATAGATGGGCATGACCATAACTTCAATTACCTGATAACAAGTCTCAAGAACAGGGTATCACGGACGAATAGTGGCCAGCTGGTCACGATTAAAGAATAGGTTGTAGCAGCGTGTAATACTTAAATTAATTATAAGGGTTTTAAAGGCGCTGCTATGAGGATGAAATCTACAGGTTTAATTGAGTTATTACAAAGTATGCATTTTGATCTAGGGTTACGGTCGGCTAGGTATAGACGATCTGCAGATTCGGTTTGATTCGTTTAACATAATAGAGGTGTCAATTAGGTCGAATTAGGTATGTATAACATATCCAAATATTCAATTTCCGCTTTAGTGACGAGAAGTTAGGTCCAAGTTAAACAATTAGGTCTATGGGTTCAATCAGTTGGGTCGCGGGTTTGGGTTGATAAGTGGGTAAACGGGTTATGACTTTAGATATATAATACTTGCACTTTTAATCCCTTAAGTATGGGCATGAAAACATAAATAAATAATAGTCTAGTTTAGGATAAGTTTTGCCAACTCTTGAAAGTTATAAATATATTTTATATAAATAATTAAACAATAATATAATAATAATTAAATCTTCTCGACAAACATGATAAAAATAACGCGAACATCAAAATGGGTCAGGTATTTAATAAAAGGATATTAATTCGGAATAGAAACACGAGTTGTTACACTTACGATACTCTTTTTTAGCTTCTTCAAAAGACGGCTTTGTCGATCTTTGTTGTGATGTTGGACGAGACACTCCAGTCGGCATCAATTGAAATCTGTTCCATGACGCCTGAGTAACTCAGTCCTAACGTTCATCATCCAACTCAGTTCTTCACTAATCACCCTCCAGTTTGTTTCCCAAGCCCTACCAGAATGTATCTCCTTATCAAAGCATAAATCCACAACTTTCTAGAATTGGTTGGCTTGTGACTTGACTTTCTTATCATTGCATTGTATCATGTTCACGTGTAATATTTCTATGTCTTTCCACGAACAGTTCACTAACCACATTGGATCATACATTCGAATAACATCATACTTTTCATTCCCCCAATCCAAGTAGATACTCGCTTCACCAGTTAACGCTAAATAGGACCAACAAAGGAAATAAGGATGAAAATCATGTTCCATTGGGTACAACGGTATTACACGTAGCGAATCTGGTCTTGTATATCTCAACGTCCTTATCATCTCACCTTCTGGAATTTTACGATTTCTTGACTTGAACACCTTAAGCAATTGAGGTGTCTACTCTTGAAACCATGTTTTGCTTCATTAGCCATAAACTCCCAAACCTTCTTCACCGGACCACTCTTTGGTTTATACAAAAGATCATAATGCATCAAATATCATATGCATCAAACCAAGGCAAACTCTTCAACTATATTAAACTATTGAAGTATTGTACTCCAAATAGTTTACGTATACCGATCTTTCGAATCTTACTCAGATAAGCAATACTCAGACACTTCCCCAATGCAACATCCTTCTGAGTTTTCTGATAATACTTCACAGGATTCATGTAAACTTGTTTAGGAATTTGAACTCGATATGGAAACCAATCCTTCATTTCATCTTTACTAAACATCTTTGATTTTTATAAGGATTCGGTTCCATCTCGATTTCTTCATCAAAGACCTCGTCAAACGCATCAAATTCTTCGTTTTCTTCAACATACTTGATTGCTTCTGGTTTATCAATAAAATCTACATCATTATTCAACCAATCTTCATTAATTTCTGGTTCATAAATATCCTACTCAAAATCAAATGTCAAATCCTCCACAGAGGCATCTAACATTTTTTCCAGTTTAGACTTATTGATAGGAATCTCCCCCTCTTCCAGATCATCCACCATGTTCGAAACACGAAAATTATAAGTAATTAACTCTTCTAGTTCCTATAAAGGTTTATTCTCCGTTG
This sequence comes from Bidens hawaiensis, assembly GCF_021521415.1. Taxonomy (NCBI): domain Eukaryota; kingdom Viridiplantae; phylum Streptophyta; class Magnoliopsida; order Asterales; family Asteraceae; genus Bidens; species Bidens hawaiensis. The sequence continues at coordinate 216,569 of NW_027492857.1, read as the reverse complement.
CACTCTTAGATTCTGATTCCTGTTATGTTTCATCTTGTTGAACATCGCCACCAACAGAATCAAATTTCTTTACAGACTTGCCAGTAACCGCACCTCCACCACCTTGAAGTGTATCGTCATCATCTAGATCATCAAAATCATCGTTATCTGAATCACCAAAGTCTACCATCTCCTCATCCTCTTATTCTTCTTCCTCATCCTCAACAACCTTTTCCTCATCCTCAACTTGAACAGGTTCTATAACAGGTTCACTAACCTATATATCAGCATGACTAGATTCACCAACTTACACAGAAGCTTCAACCACATCTTAACAATAATAGGCTCTTCGATTTTAGACTTACCTTTCTCAGCAGCCTTTTCAACATCATAATCAATACGAAAAGACGCTTCAGCCACACCAATATCAACACCATATACTCTTTCATACATGGTGTTACCGGCTTCAGCTCTGTCAACCTCTGAGTTAAATCGAATACCCAACTTATGCTCGATGATAACAAAGTATTTCATATTCTTAACAAGTAAATCATCAGCAAACTTCCTTTTACATTCACTCTCATCCAACCTCTTTTTCATCTCAACATTATCAGCCTTCAAACAATCATTTTCTTCGACAAGACTTGTAACTTTTAACATCTTGATAAGTAACTTTATCTTTCAACTGATCAAAATCTTCTCTTGTTGGTCCATCTAATTGCAAATAGATATCAGAGAAAGATTGTTGAGTTACTTTAGGATCTGCTTTCAGTGTATCTTGACGCACAGGCTCATTAATGATTGGAGTTTTCTTTGGAGCAAATTTATGAGTCGTTGGAGTTTTCATCAACTTGTCAATAGCATCATCCAAATTCACCTCAAACACAGGTGTCTTTTCAGCTTCAGATGCCTTGGCAACCTCTGGAGTCTTATCAACTGATGTTTCTTGAGTAACTTCAACATCCTCAGGTTCATCAACTAAACATGAATCAATCACAAATCTTTTTACCATGTGCTTCACTCTCCTTATCTTAGGCTTACTAGCTTCCTGAACATAAATTTCTTTTTTTCGTTAAACTTTTTCTTGGTTCGTTTCTCCTTTCGAATATCATGCATAGCCCTAGGATCAGCCCAAACGGACTTAATAGCTTCATGATCAGACTCAGTCTCTTTTCCATCTGTATCAACATTTGGATCAACAACTGATTCAACAACTTGTTGTCGTTGTGGAGCAGGAACAGGATCAGGAATAGGAGCAGGAGGAGTAACAACTTCAATTTTAATCACACGTTTTCATTTCCTCTTTACCTTCTGTGAACCTTCAACTTCAACATTCTAAGCTTTCACGAACCATCTTCCACCAAGAGGTATATAAATTTGCATCTGAACATTCTCATTTTCCCTATCCGAATCACTATCCTCTTTCCTCCACTGATTATTTGACGGTGCAACATAATCAGGATTAAGTAGATGTTCGAATAAGACTCGGAACTTAGGAATTTCTTCCTCAATTTTATTCCTGTAAGATTTAAGCTTAGCATAGCCAGTAACAGACATGTGTGTCAGTTTTATCTCCTCACCCAAGTTGTCAATATTTGGAAATTGATTATCAATAATCAACTGCACACAGTCTTGTTCAAAAGGTAAGACCCTACCCTTTTACCTAATATCCTACCCGGACCCTTTACCCTTTTAGGATGAAATGTGGACCCAAGACCCTACCCTTTAAACAATAAAAGGGTCGGGTGTAAATAAGGGTTTCAAGGTTCCAACTTTTTATCCTTTAAGGCAGAAATCACATCTCTCCTTTTCTGCATTTACTAGTTGTATATCTCATATGTGACTATAATATATGAATCTTAGCACAACTGTACTTTCATTTAATAACATACTAAAGTCTAGCTTCGAAAGTTTATCAACCATTTGAACTGATGTAAATTATATTCACGTTCACAAATTATATGTAGAGAATAATTTAGTGATTACCATTGTCCAAATATATGTTTCCAATCAGTAGTATGGCCCTTTATATTTATTTTTCTTCTAGTTGGGAAATTTTGGATGAATCATATATGAAATTCAAATCTCTCTTAAGTTTCAGATTAATCACTTATTATAAACCATTAAACCTAAATAATAACAAAAATAACCCAAAGGTATGGATATCAAATACATAAACTGTGTCGATTTCTACAGGAAGCATGGGAAACAATTTTGTAAATGATTTCAAACTAAATTAAAATCCCAAAAAAGCAAGCACATGTAAGTAGAATCATCATCCGATTGGAATCCAAGTAAGAAGAATCATCATCAACTAATTGGTGAGGCTGCTTACAGTTACTGTGCCCAAAGCACAAGTTCCAAATCCCATTTTCAACTTTACTCATTTTCATCATTAATCAATCTCTTCCACCATTTCATTACAGCAAATCCCATTTTCACTTAATACATTCAAAAATGAATCATATTAACTAAAATTTTTGAAGAAAATGGTTTGCCCACCAGGTGTTTGACAAAATGCATTAATGAAATAATCATAGTTTTTTTGTGTTTGAAGAGGGGAGGGAAACAGGTGGTTGCTCTCCTCTTACCTCTTTCGTTCGGGTGTTCATTCCTCAAACTCAACTCGAGTTTTGTTTATTATTATTTTTTTGGTGTGGTTCGTAGCTACCGGGGTGTTTTGTTGGGCAGGGGTGGTATGACTAGGGTTATTGATGAGGGTGTTTGGCCGTGTCCGTTTAGAGGCTTCCATTGTTGCCCGGATGGATTACCGGGGTCCAAGGGGGTTCGATTGGCCGCACATATTAAGCGGCTTCATTTGTCATTGAATGACAAGAAAGAGACTTGCGGGAGGCGATCTTGACGAATTTGGATTTGTTTATTTCGGTTGGTGAGGCTAAAAAGTCTCGTGCAGGTGGATGTGTGGGGCGTGCAGGCTGCTTACAGTTACTGTGCCCAAAGCACAAGTTCCAAATCCTATTTTCAACTTTACTCATTTTCATCATTAATCAATCTCTTCCACCTTTCCACTACAGCAAATCCCATTTTCACTTAATACATTCAAAAAGGAATCATATTAACTAAAATTTTTGAAGAAAATGGTTTGCCCACCAGGTGTTTGATAAAATGCATTAATGAAATAATCATAGTTTTTTTGGTTTGTAGAGGGGAGGGCAACAGGTGGTTGCTCTCCTCTTACCTCTTTCGTTCGGGTGTTCATTCCTCAAACTCAACTCGAGTTTTGTTTATTATTATTTTTTTGGTGTGGTTCGTAGCTACCGGGGTGTTTTGTTGGGTGGGGGTGGTATGACTAGGGTTATTGATGAGGGTGTTTGGCCGTGTCCGTTTAGAGGCTTCCATTGTTGCCCGGATGGATTACCGGGGTCCAAGGGGGTTCGATTGGCCGCACATATTAAGCGGCTTCATTTGTCATTGAATGACAAGAAAGAGACTTGCGGGAGGCGATCTTGACGAATTTGGATTTGTTTATTTCCGTTGGTGAGGCTAAAAAGTCCCGTGCAGGTGGATGTGTGGGGCGTGCAGGCTGCTTACAGTTACTGTGCCCAAAGCACAAGTTTCAAATCTCATTTTCAACTTTACTCATTTTCATCATTAATCAATCTCTTCCACCTTTTCACTACAGCAAATCCCATTTTCACTTAATACATTCAAAAAGGAATCATATTAACTAAAATTTTTGAAGAAAATGGTTTGCCCACCAGGTGTTTGACAAAATGCATTAATGAAATAATCATAGTTTTTTTGTGTTTGAAGAGGGGAGGGCAACAGGTGGTTGCTCTCCTCTTACCTCTTTCGTTCGGGTGTTCATTCCTCAAACTCAACTCGAGTTTTGTTTATTATTATTTTTTTGGTATGGTTCGTAGCTACCGGGGTGTTTTGTTGGGCGGGGGTGGTATGACTAGGGTTATTGATGAGGGTGTTTGGCCGTGTCCGTTTATAGGCTTTCATTGTTGCCCGGATGGATTACCGGGGTCCAAGGGGGTTCGATTGGCCGCACATATTAAGCGGCTTCATTTGTCATTGAATGACAAGAAAGAGACTTGCGGGAGGCGATCTTGACGAATTTGGATTTGTTTATTTCCGTTGGTGAGGCTAAAAAGTCTCGTGCAGGTGGATGTGTGGGGCGTGTATGGAGTCACGTGTCTCAGTCGGGGGTGCCATCATGATGACCGGTCGGTCTGGTACAAGTGTGTAATGGGAGATGTGGAGGAGTTTATAGTGGGGATTGCGAAGCCACATGTTGAGAGGGAAGTTGTCGTAGTGGGAAGGGTGGAGGTGGATGTAGCTCTACTTGAGTGTGTCTTCAATTTTCCTATTACGACTTTTAAAAACATTCCTCATAGTTTTCGTATGGCTCTTTCCCAAGCCTTAGTGGGTGCTATGGGTAAGGTGGCGGCTATGCCAAAGTCTGTTGAGGCGTGGGTGAAACTTTTGTTGTTACCACATTGCACATTACGAGTGTTCAGACCTTCTAATTGTCAGCAACGCAGGTTTGGCAATAGAAAGTCTCTACAATGCCGAAGTATTCAACGGTCGCTATGAGCTTAGAGTGATGTTTATATATACCGCTTGCTTTCAAATGGATGATTCGCATCTTAAGTATGTACTCATCGTTTAAAACATCAAGGTCGTAATGAACATATATTTTTTTGAATCCATTAATATGTCATACAAGGAACATTTCCATCTACATTTATCTTCAAAGCATACTAGAATATGTAGGTTAGGCTCATACGCCAAATAATCAAATAGGTCTTGTATATGTTAACAATTATTACTAAACGTTTTGACCCAAATTCCGTTCGACCTGAACCCGTTGTGACCATAAGTAAATATGTGAACAAACGTAATGTAGTTTCAATTGAAGCTATTCATTGCATCAACTATAGTGTAGTAATAATTTAAGATCAAAAATAAAACAAAATCTAACCTAAGTGGTTACAAGGGAGATTTTAGAAACTTCAACTTTATTTGACTATGATTCGGAATGGGGATTAAAGTTTGGACATCAGGATAAACTCCAATAATTGAGCGAAATTTGGTGAACGCTTCAATTAGATAAATAGATACTATTGGTTGAATAAATTTGGTTATTGTGTTTGCGACCTTTCAACATCTTCTAACATTTGCCATTATATAAAAATACACTTTTAAGTGCAAAACTTTTTGTAGCCTAAGTTATGAATATTTTGAGAAGAAATGTGTTTCAACTTTCAACAACTAACCGAATATGTATTTACCGATAATTATATCCCTACTCGATTGTTAAAAACAAAAACAAAACCAATAACAAAAACAAAAACAAAAACATAAAAGATAATAAAGGAGAATAATTATAATAACTTTTTACCTTTAAACTACAAAGCGTAAAACCTGAAGCTGGAAAATAGATTAAAAACAAACCTACATTAATATCCCCATAAGATGCTATAATATGAACTTTCAATAGCTATACGGGTCATGAATCACTTTGGCACACATATATGGTCATATAAGATTAGATGATAATGTTTCACTAATCAATGCATGTTCTTACATTTCGTTCTCAAGAATTTTTGTTTTAAAGATATATTATTCTAAATTTATCTTATGTTTTGCTTTAATAAAGTTCTTAACTCCTCATTTGAAGTTCTAACTTAGCTGCTTCAGTATGAGCCATAGGAACATAATGGTATAACTGTATCATCTTCCTTGATTCTCAAATCCCAGAAGTCAATATGACTCCGCACAACTATATGAAACAAACCATATACCCTTAGGTTCTTGCTATTATCATTAAAAAGCCATGGCCTCGCCCCTACAACTCGTATCTTAACCCATTCCAAATCCCTCAACTCCAACATAAGAAACTCAAATAACAACAATAAAAGGTTCAAGAAAAATATAAGAATAAAGACTCTCAACAATGCAATGTTCTAAAATATAAACTTTCTGGGGAAAAAATATGCCCTATAAACATTGGTGAAGTCTAGCCTTATGTGTCCATCGTTTAAGCTCCCTATGAGCCGTAAAAATCCTAATTTCCATTTTAAAAACGCATAACTGATCAATAGTTTAAAAGAAGGATTAAATCTATTGACCAATTACAAACATTCCAACATAAAACCAAATAAAAAAATTGTAACTCAAATTCTAATGCTAATTAATTACAAAGGTGACTTTAAATCATAAAAATCATCTGAATCAATGAAGAATTGAAGAATTCAGTTAGGGTCTACCTGGAAAGAAAAATTGAAGAATTTGGTCTTATAATCAAACGAATATAGAAACCCTAGTAGAGCAAAGGAGTCAATGAATATTTCAATAAATAGGATCCGATTACTATGAATACGGGTTCAAGTAAGGCCTGTGAGAGTGTTTTACCATATACCCGAAAATAGTGAAAAAGTTTTGAGCAAGAATTTGTGATTGAGAATGAATCTTCAGTAGATTATGATTCTAATTATTATGAAATTAAAAACTTACTAAATTTACTAGGTTTTACAAAAATAAATATGTATTTTTCACGTTTTCTCCATCATCTGCCTTTGAATTCTTTCAAGCAACGAATAGTGGAACGTTCTTCATTCAATATTTTTATAATTTTTTCAAAATTTCATATATAATAACATTCAAAGTTAGTTACAAATATGATAACATGTAATTATTTTCTTAAGACCGAAACCTTTCATTCATGTTAATTTCAAACAAGTACGATAAAGTGACATGTCACAAGTTCTATTATATAGCTGCCTTTCGGATAGCGAACCGTCCGTACTAAAATCAAAGCTTTGGATCTTAGATGTAGAAAATTTATAATGCATAACCTACTAAACCATGTTAAAAAATTCCACACCCTCCAGGGCTAAAAACTTCATTATTTACTTTCTTTTAAAAGAACAACAAATGCTTAATTAAAAGCTAACTAGCAATTGGCACTGTACAAACACAATAACTAACCTTAATGTATTTCACCATATTAAAATTATTTTCGTTTTAAGTGATTTCTTTTTCCACCCCTTGCTTGGAATAAGTACATTTGATGATATGAAACAATCCCCCCCCCCCCCCCACCTTCTACCTCATCACCCAAATCCAAGACCCCTACGTTGGCTCACACACCTCCCAGTGGACCAAACTCCTTCTCTTCCAGTTCTCTTCCTCGCCACCGCCGCTGTCGTCTTCACCGTCGCCTCCCTCTACGCCTCCACCATCAACGCCGTCTTCAAGCGCTTGCTCATCACTTTTCTTTGGGTCGGCCTTGTCATGGTCCTCTACAATGTCGTCTTCCTCGGCTTCGTTGTCCTCTTGATCATCGCCATCGACACGCAGAACCTCCTCTTGTTTTTCGTCTCCCTGGTCGTTGTCTTTCTCTTGTTTCTTGTTGTGCACGTTTACATTACGGCTCTCTGGCATCTGGCGTCCGTGCTGGAGCCGGGTTCGCTGCAATGAGGGGCGATTAACGGGCTATTTTGTGATATGCGGGGCGATTAACGGGCTGTTCGGGGCCATTGTGGTGCACGGCGGGGAGTACGGGTATGGCGTGTTTTCGAGGATTGTGGTTGGGGGGTTCTTGGTTGGTGTTCTTGTGATTGTGAATTTGGTTGGGCTTCTGGTGCAGAGTGTCTTTTATTATGTGTGTAAAAGCTACCATCATCAAGGGATTGATAAGAATGCGTTATATGATCATTTGGGTGGTTATCTTGGAGAGTATGTGCCTCTTAAAAGCAGCATTCAAATGGAAGATTTGGAATAATCTCACTAAGGTATGAAATTGTAACGTCTAAATTTCGATACTTGATGAAACTTTATTGTAACTTGGAAGAATTTGATTCATACTGTTTAGGGCTGTTTGAGTTAATAAATGGCATTGATAGAGAACCAATATGATTTAGCTGACTGACTTAAGGTTTTTGATTTAGGCACCTGGAAGCGTCATCTGAAATCTTGTGGGTCCCGCTTTACTATGACGAGTATGTTGGCGCGTTCTATCTAGCAAAGTTGGAGTAGGATCACTAGACCTGTTCACATTGTGTTGTTTTGTAATGTACATTGTAGTACTGTAATAATCATGATTGTAATATACACAGTTTCTTTTGCACCAGGAAAGATTATATGATAACATGCTTGTTTTTAACCATCTTACTTGAGATTTTTGTTATTGTTTACACTTATTTTGAATGAAACATAACTGATTCAAAGGGATCAAAGATTGCTTTTCAGAACACCAACAGGCGTGTCTCTAGCCTTCTTTTCTACTATCTTGGAAACTTGTTTCACGGCCCCTTTTGATAGATGATGTGGACTGCTTAACCATATTCCTCCATCGACCACCAGTATTGTCCCATATACATATTTACCTTAAAATAGTAATTCAACCAGGTTTAAGGTTAGCGAGTTTCATAAGAGTGATCCGTTACGACCCATTGTATAGTTTAAGTAGACCCAAATCAACCAATTTTAGGAAACAAAATCTACTAACAAACGTTTAGGTTGAGTGACTGGCCTCCATCAGATGCAAGGTAGAGAGCAGCCATGGAATATCCCAATCCTCCCCCCCCCCCTCCTTTCTGTACAAAGCATATTCTTGTTTTCTCTTCAAAAGGACTTTCTCGCGTACGAGCTTGGAAGTGCCAGCGGTGTCATCAATGGGGCCTGGTGCAATCCCATTCATCCAACAAACAAGTTTGATTGTTGAGGTATTATTATTATTATTATTATGGTTGGCGGCGGCGACGGCATCGTCGTCATTAAATTGATTAGATTTAGTGGTGCAAAAGAGCCGAGTTACCACACATCGTCTCACTTAATGCTTGAAACGGGCTGAGCTCAAAACAATCTTGAGCCTAAATTGGAGCTTATTTTTAATAAGCATACTCAAGCCTGAATTTCACATATTGAGCTTGACTTAGCTTGTGTGCAACTTATTATTTATGTAAATCTAATAATTTATATTTTAGGTAATAAAGATAAAACATATACCATCCAAGATTGAGTTTTATATAGAGCTTGAAACAAGCTGAGCCGCTAAGGCTTGAACGAGTTTAGGCAAACTCAGGTTTAGACTCATTTACCTTTGCAGCGGAGACAAGGATTTGATACCAAGTTGCTCTATAATGCAGAGTTGCGCTTATGTTTTTTATTATGCCACCATTCTTTAGATGTTCAAATGCTTCATGACACATTGTGAATGTGCCAACTCCCAACTACATCTATGTCTTATCACCTATGTTGCACGAAAACGCCTAGCATGGTTGAGTCCCCATCCCGAGGATGGCATGGGGACGGATACGCCGGCGAAACGTCGCCGACACGTTTCCCGGCCGATTCTGAAAAATGGGAGAGGGGCCGTAAAACGTCTCTGGGCTTGGGTACTGCTTAATCAAAGTTTCAGAAACATTTCCTTTGAAAGGACAAAGGACAAAATAGAAGGATTCGGCGCCAGTGATATGGTTTCTGCCGGAAAACCATTGAAAAAGAAGGAAGAAAGAAATGAGGCTGCAGAAGAAGGAAGAAAGAAAGAAGGCTACGTGGTATTAGTTTTTTAGGGTTAATGATATTAGGTTTAACATTTAACCCTTGATTTTTTATTTGGACACTAAAAGAAATTGCAGCTTTATCAGTAGATGCTTAAGCTTCGGTTGCATCTCCCGGTTTTCTCAAGAAGATTTAATATGTATTTTCTAAAAATATTTAACTAATTACTCCCGGCTTCTCGCTCATTTCACAATAACTACCGTATAAAGACTTGATATGTCATATTTGTATATATTCTCTTTAAGGCATCATCATCAACTGCAAAGAATAAGTTAACATTCAGACAAACCATAAATATGATGCAACTCGCGTGACAAATTGTTATATTTTTAAAAATATTAAGTCGAATATGAATTAGCTGGCATGATCAAACTGAATTAACTGAACCCAACTCATAACTGTGAAAAAATTCAAACCTATTAACTGAATTAACTGATCCCGTCATGACCCGAACCTATTTTTGCCTCGTAACACTACCCAAACCAAAGTTTGTGTGTTGTAAACCGGCCCGTCATGACTCAAGCCTGTTTTTGACCGTGCACGACCCAATATAATGTACCCTTCTGTCAGTTTTGAAGTAGTAAACATTTCCTAATCCTTGCAGGATATTCTTATAAGCTTTGAGAAAAAATAACATGCCTCTTTTCAAGTTAAAAAATTTTAGGTAATCCTTTTAGAGAACAAAAATAACAATACAATTAAACTTGATTGAGTTGGAGATTAAAAACAAAGCAACACCAGGTCTTTATATTTCATCCAATTACCTTTCTAATGTCATTTGGATGAATTGTATTTGCAGCAACTTGATCAATAGCCTTGTCATCTGTATCGCCAAGTGAATTGTCTAAAAAGAAATCAGCTCACAAGCGCCTCCAAAACAGCAAAAATAAATAAATAAATAAAAATCGAGTAAATGCATATTGAAGTCGCAAAAACAAGAAGTACAATTTACCTGGAAATAGTAATTTGTGATTCCAACAGTGACTGGTAAGAGATTCCTAAATGTTCGTTGATAAACATAGTGGTTAAAGATTAACATCCGAATGTTAACCACACCTAAATTACGTCATCTATACTTAGATTTAATTCCATATTATCCTCGTTTTTATAATAATAATAAAAAACAAAATCCATTATTATAATTAAAATGTTACACTGCAACTTTTAAGAAATGAACAGTTAGAGCATGGCATGTTTGGTATTGAGTTTGAAAACACGCTTTTTGGCATTTTCAAAAAGCCACTAAGTTACATGGTGTTTGGCAATTAAAAAAAAACCTTTTATTTCAGTTTTTTGAAAGAATTAAAAATCAATTTTCCAAAAGCCTCAAATTCTGGCTTTTTATAAATGTTAATACTTAATCAAATGTATAATACTTATTTTTTTTAACTTTATAATGTTATTTTTTATACACATATGTACAATTAAGTAAATGATAATTTACATATTTGTACATTATGTAAATTGAGATAAAGGTAAATATAACTGTGTATAAATAGGTGGTTATTTTTATAAACCGGGATGAAAAATAATTTTTTTTGGTTTTTTTACTTATTAAAAATTTTTGTTTTTTTTCGTTTTATAATTGTTTCTAATATTTTTAAAAAGGTTTTTTTGTGGCTCAAAATAGTTCTTAAAGTTCTTAGTTTCAAAAAGTTCTCATATATATATATATATATATATATATATATATATATATATACTAGTAGGTACCCGTGGGATACAACGGAGCCGACAAGTTACAACATGATACTCGTATATGTTAAAAAAAACGCATGTTACAGTAAGGTAACTCACGTATAATTTAAAATCCATTCAAGTTTAATGTGCTACAAAGTAACAACATTAAACATCAAGATATGTGCAAAACAACTATATTCTTTGTTAGTGTTGGTCTGTTTATTATTTTAATCATGTGACATGTTGCTATCAAAAAGTTTGTCATTTACTTATAGCCAACCCGACATATAGTCAGCATTAACCCAAATACAAAACTAACGTTTCATAATTTTTAATTTTGACTTGTTTAGGGCCTCATACGACGCTTGTTACTATTGAAAACAAGAAAAGAAAAACATTAAAATTGGACGCCAAGATTCAACTCTTAATTGTTTACTAATTCCATATTTACTAAAAAAAATTTAATGTCCCATTGGCTAGACGTGCACAAAAAAAACGGTTCCGGAACCTAACTGGTGGAACCGAACCGGAACCGGTTCCAGTTCCAACCCGGTTGGTACAATACCCGGTTTGGGTATTTTTCTACCCGAAAATCGTACCCGGTTCTCATATTTGTATGTTAGTATCAGTTCCAACCCGGTTCCTACCCAGTTCTTAATTGTAGCCGGTTCGGTTCGTACCCGGAAAAACCGGTTCCGGCGGGTTTTTTTTGAAGAGTCAAACAAAAGTCAAAGTAGCCGTTGTAACCGGTTCCAACGGTAATATAGCCGTTGGAACCGGTTTTCGAGAGACAATAGATCCGTTGGAACCGGTTCCAACGGTAATATAACCGTTGGAACCGGTTTTTGATGCCCAAACCTATATATAACTTGTTTTCCACCACTAATTTCACCACCAAACTCAAAAACAAACTAAAATACTACTCCTTTAGCAAACCCGTTCCGTTACCCGACCATCCAACTAAATATTATTATGGCACCCATCAAAAAAACTAACAAGAAGGCTAAGAAGAGTGTTTTTGTTGCCCCCGTTCCTGTTATGGAGGACCCAAGGGTTGTTACGGTAAACCATAACCGCAACCAAGACATATGGAAGAATTGGGATTTGATTGTGGATGACGAAGGTTATCAAAAGGCTCGTTGCAAACTATGTGGTTCAATATTAAAGCACGATTCCAACTCTACTTTGAGAAAGCACATCGAGAAGCCATATTGCAAGGCGTTGAAAGGGATTGGCGCGACCGATCAAATTGACTGGGTAAAGATGGTACACTATTTCGTTACAACACGACTCAAGTTCAAGATAGAATGGCAAAGTTCGTTATTCAACGAGGTTTGCCGTTTAACCACTTTGATGACCCGGAGTTGACGTCGTTGTTTCACGAAACTCTACAACCGAGATACACACATGTAAGTCGTACTAACTTAAGACGTCATTGTATCAGGTCGTGGGAGTGTGCTAAAAAAGAGTTAATCGAGTCTTTTCATTCTTTAGAAGCCATGGTTAGTTTAACTACCGATGTTTGGTCGGCACCACACGGGTTGCCCGAATCATACATATGTGTCACCGCTCATTGGGTTGATCCGGTGACATGGCAATTGATGAAACGCACCATCGCTTTTGAAAACTTCCCGTTCCCACATACCGCCGAAAATTGTTTGAATTACTTGATGAAGTTATAACGACTTACAACTTGAGAAATAAAATATTTTCAATTTCGTTTGACAACGCTTCAAACAATACTAAGGCGGCTGAAAAAATTATCATTAAATATTCACCACCTTGTTTCGGGGATTTTTTTCATGTCCGATGTGTTGCACATATCATCAACTTGGTTGTTCAAATAGGTCTTGACAATGAAAACATTTGTGATGATTTAAAATACTTTAGACTTATGTTACAAGATGTCTTCAAAAGTGGTAAAAGAAGACATCTTAAATATAAGAACTATTGCAAGTCGGTTGAAAGAAAGTATTTGGGGCCGAATTGGGACGTTCCAACCCGTTGGAACTCAACTTGTCATATGTTAAAATGTGCTTTTGCCCAACGCCAAACTTTACAAGCTTTTCATAACAATCTTGTTGAAGAACGCGAGGCCGATATGTTTCCGGAAAGTGTTTGGGTCCAAGTCGGTTATTTGTTGGAGTATCTTGACGTGTTCAAAAAGTCAACAACAAAATTATCGGAAGTCTTATTACCCTACTAGTTGTTGGGTTTTGCAAGAATTGTACTATATGTCTTGTGTTTTTAAAAGCTTTGCGGAGAAGAACAAACTCTTCGAAAATATTGTTGCGGTGATGAAAGAAAAGTTCATAAAATATTTTGAAAACATACCGTCGGTCTTTACTTGTGCCGCCGCATTAAACCCCTATTGGAATGTTAATGGGGTTGAAACAACGATTGAGGAAATATTCGACAACTTAGGTATGCACGAGATTGACCCGAAGTTGTCGACGGAAGCGAAGGACAAGTTCAACAAAAACCTTCAAGACCTTTATGACCATTATTTTCAAATGTATGGTCCAAGCACGAGATCGTCTTTTGTGAAAAAAACAACTAGTAGGCCGTGCAATGACCCACTTATAAACTTGATGAATGGGATTCGTGAATCGGCATCTAAGAGGCAAAGAGGAAACACACCAAGTAGCGAACTTGGTCGATATAGTGGAGCAAACTATGTTGAGGGCGCAACGGTCGACGAAATTCGCAATATTGATTTGTTGGCTTGGTGGAAAGGTAAACAAAACGAATTTCCCATTCTATCCGCCACGGCTCGTGATTTGCTTGCCGTACAAGCCTCAACAGTTGCTTCCGAATCGGTTTTTTCTCTTAGTGGGAGGGTGTTATCTATGCGAAGAACAAAACTAACTCCCGAGTCTCTAGAGGTTTGCATTTGCCTAAAGGACCATTTGGATGCGGTGGATCGTGTACAACACAAGGCGAACTTTGAAGACGAAATACCAATAGAGCGTCATATTCATGATGAGGAGGCGGAGGACGGGGTTTCTTCCGATAACGAAGACGAGGGTGAAGACGAGAATGAAGACGAAGAAGAGTTGTAATTATTTGTTTTGGTAAAATTATTTGTAACTTGTTCAACTAATATTTAGTTTTGATTTGTTTTATTATAATTACTTTTGTTACTTTTTTAATAACGACGAACATTTTATTTATTTAAAAAATAACTATTACAAACATTATTAAAACATAAACGATACTAAACATAACTAAAACATAAAAAACAAAGTCCGTCTTTTTAATCCAGGAATACTTATTTTTGGGTTGTAGAGCCGGACGACTCTCCCACTTCCGTTTTTTTAGCTTCCAAACTTCTTTTCTCTCGACAATACTTATTCGTATGTTTTCGTAATGTCGAGTTGGACCCTGCTTTAAGAAACTTCGAGCAATATTTGCAACGTGCCAACTCATGTGAGTCGGTCATGAGACACAAATCATAATGAACCCAAACATCGGGGCATCTTGTTGTTTCGATCACCATAACGTCATCATTAGTTGCCATTTGTTGTCGGTTTAAGGTTAATTGTGGTTTGGAGTGTGTTTTATGGTTTTGGAAGTGGTTTAACAAGTACACAAACAAACCTTGCTATTTAGAGTAAAAAAAATAACCTATTTATAGTTAAAAAACCGGTTCCAACGGTCAAAAACGGCTATATAGCCGTTGGAACCGGTTCCTAACGGCTATGATATTTAAATTTCAAAAAAAACCGGTGGAACCGGTTTTTACGTAAAAACCGGTTCCGGTTCATACCCTACCCGGTTCTTAACGCATATCTGGACATCGGTTCCGGTCGGGAACCGAACCGGTTCTTGATTGGAACCGGTGCCATTTTACAACCCGGTGTGAAAAAACCGGTTTCGAACCGGTTCGGGTTTTCCAGTTGAACCCGATTTGTGCACCTCTACCATTGGCTCCTTAAACCACTCATTCCCATTAACCGCATTAAGCTTCATGTCAAATATAAGTGTGGCCCACCTATGTAGAAAACAATATATATTAATAAATATACATATGCATATAATTTAAACCAGTGAAACAATGAGATGAAAACTTACTTTTACTACTGTAGAAAGTAATTTATGATCCATATAAACTATCCCGTCTTCCTTTGTTACTATTGCTTGCAAGTGAAAAAACAAGAGTATTTGGTCGTTCAATTTCACCAATGGTCCACATGACATCAAACCGAATCTCATGCATATATGATTATTCTTTGTATGCAAGTTCTTTCCAAGCACGTAACTTGAAAGCTCGAGTATCCGTCTAGTCATCATTAACAAACAAATTTTAAATTTGATTGGTAAAAGAAAAACAAACTAATCTTAGAAAAACATAATAGTATCAACATAAATTGTGATGTAAGTCAATAAATCACTATAAACAACAATTAAGAATGCAATATCATGCATATATACATAGCGTACCAGTAGAATGTAAGCCAGTTTAACACAAGCCTAGATTTTCAACAAAACTGTGAGCGGTCAACCGAAAAATTACAATGTCTTTCAAGAATTCTTATTAAAATTGCATTAAACTATTATTTGAAAACTCATAACTCGCATACATACTTTTACTTCGGATGAGTTCTGGTGGGGTTCACTAACCAAGTTATAGTCAGGCTGTTTTAGGTCGTTTACAGTAATTGGTTACGATTACAACTTACAAACATTACCAGCATAAAATAAAAGGAAAAGGTTAACAAGATTATCGAACCGACTCGAAAATGTTTTGTGTTTCCTTGTTAATCCAATAATATATGAAATTCTTAAGTTTAAAAAGTACCCCGCAATCAAATTTTGAACCGTGACAAAAGCTAACCCACAATCATTGTCACAAATAATCTTTTAAAAATAAACGGACTGTAATCTGTTCCGAACCTGACCCGAACAGTTAGCCCAACTCATTTGTATAAAATCTATCATGAATAAATCTTCACACTTTTGACCCGGTTAAAGAGAATAGAGTGCACCTTTTTAGTGCAGTTTTGTTTCATATTACTATTGTCAAAAATGTAACTTTTATGGCTTTAATTGTTGGGGTAAAAAAAAACCAGTTCTGCATATTGTTCTTTAACTGCATACTTTTAAAACTTATGAATTAATTAAATTGTACAGAAAAGAAATGTGGTTGCAAATTCAAATGCGATCAAGTACTACTTAAATAAAATATAAGTTGAAGCTCCAGCTCAGCTCGTTTATCTTAACAAACTGAAATGTTAAGCTCGAGCTTGACTCGTAAAAAGCTCAAGCCAGTTAAGATAACCCAACAAAAATTAAACATTTGTAATATGGTAATACAAAAGGAAAATTACCATATGAATATGGATATGCTAATCCAGTCCATCCCTTGAAAGACACATCTGAGTCAAATAAAAGCAAGCATATTGAGTAACTAATATCACACATTATATGTTTGAAAAACTTAGAAAATTAGCTTTATAATGTATGTTTCAGTAGTAATTGAACATATATTATACTGTTTGAACCCTTTATTAATGGATCAACCAGAACAAAAGCAAAAGAAAAAAAATCTTTTTTTATTGAGCCTCATCCACATGCGCATGATACAATTCGGTTTCGAGTCATGTTCGGGTCAAATATTCAGGTTCATGTTAAGTTGGACCTGCCATACAGCAAATGACCTGTTGCCCAACCGAACCAACCAAAACCGACCCGCCTACCCTGCCCAACCGGTCCTGTTTGGTTTTGGTTAATTCGGTTAACAAAGGGTACAAACCACAACTGTAACCAAACTTTCATTTAATCCATTCTGTAAAAAATAATAATAATAATAATAATAATAATAATAATTAGAAATGATAATAATAATGAAAATGATAAAAAAAAAATAATAGTAACTATCATAGAGAAGACATTTGTTTTGGTTCGGTTTCATTTTAGTCGGGGGTTTTTTAAATGGGTTTCATTTCATTCCAGTTTCGGTTTTTTAGATTTGTTTCAGCTCAGTTTCGGTTTTGTAGAACAAAGGGTTAGAGTCCTTACCAATATTTAATTGTTACGGAATGATGAAGGTTTCCAAATCAGGTCCAAGTTGACGACCCATGTCATGATTTATGGCATTCAGCGACAAATATCCTCATTTCCATGATATCTCCTCCTAATCATCATTCTTTATGGCCTAAACATTCAAAAAATAATAAAAATAAACAACTTTTACACAGTGGCAGTTGAGATTCTAATTTGGTCTGTAACAAAGATGAATCAAGTAAAAGAGCTTTGTACCATGTATAATGCACAACATACAAGTGATAAATGCTAATATACCTCTTTTTCGATAAAATTTGTCATCTTGCTGATTGAAATCCTGGCCTCTTTCCAATGGTAACCAATGACTTCGTCCCTTGTGTTAAATCAACAAATTCAATGAATTCTGTACAAGACATAAATACAAAATTCAACAAAAGAAAATTAGCATCAGTTTCCATTTCAAGTGTTTCCAAATTTTATATAACATAAAGAAAGCTTATTTAAATGAAAAGGGAAGATATTTCTGTATCATGTATAGAATTTGCATCAAAAGCTTGTACATTTCATTTAACCTTCATGTTTAAACCCATTCCGTTCCCCAATAAAAAAATCGAAACCAGCTTTAAAACCAAACAAGTGTCACTAAAAGATTGATATCCAGACCCGAAACAATTAGGAAGTTGGTTTCAGTCAGGTCAAACCAAATCCAATGTGGTAATTAGTATGGAGGGACACGAGTTGGTTTTGGGCACAACCAAACAAAAAATAAATATAAAAATTTGAGTTTATAAAACCGTTCGATGTCGGTTTTTTCAGTTTGGCTTCGCTTCTATTATGTTCAGCTTTTTTGGGTTTGCCATTTCGACTTCAAAGTTTTAAGCTAAAAACAAATTGGAAATAAATAATAAATTTAGTCCCAAGAAAAGGTCAATCTTAACTAAAACTAACACACGATGACTAACCATTTACTCATACAAACTGACCCATTTAGTTGAGCTATTTTAATGAACGTGTAAAAGTGCATCATAGGCCATGATTTAAATGACCCATCTGATCCATAATAACACACGATGACTAACCATTTACTCATACAAAATGACCCATTTTTGAGCTATTTAAATGAAAGTGTAAAAGTGCATCATACGCCATGATTTAAATGACCCATCTGATCCATAAAAAAATAACACACATGGCTGTTTACTCATAGAAAGTGATCCATATGAAAGTGTGAAAATGCATTAACTCATGATATTGACCCATTTGATTTATTAAACAAAAATAACATACATTGACAGACCCATTTACTCATATAAAATGACCATTAAAAAGTATAAAAATTTCAGTTGTCAAACAAATCTTCTTAAGAAACATCTAACACTTGTGGTGGTAATCAAACTTCAAAAAATTCATAACTAAAGTGAAGACTCCATTTGCATCCGAAAAGTCAAAGTTATTAATCAAACGAACCCTCTAATAAAAATTATGTTAATCAACTAATCATGAAGAGAGAACACACACACCCCTCATCTTTAACTGCTAAACTATAACACGTGCTAGTGGTTTGACCAAAAATCACAATTTAAATTTCATTCAGGTGTGAACTTCACTAAAAAGTCTAAATGAAAACAGTTGAATAAATCAGCAGCATATTTGCATAAATGAGTACGCTGAGGGTCACATATTACCATGTTAGAGTTGTTGTCATTTACTATCCGGGAGAACATTTAGGCATCTAGGGCACGGAACAAACCTTAGCTCGCTGCTCATGTTTTCGGTCAATATTATTATGAGATGTTTAGTCACTTATGAATTCCTGAAATTATTTGATATTAAATCAAACTAACCAATAATGATTAATGATCAGTCAAATTATTGTAGTCAAATTGGAAGAATAAGAAATTCGATTAATGATCAGTCAAATTATTGTAGTCAAATTGGAATAATAAGAAATTCCATTAATGATCAGTCAAATTCATCATCATCATCATCATCATCGTACTCAGTATATCCCACCAATAGCAATGCTATGGTAGGGTCTGAGGAGGGTAAGATGTAGACAGCCTTACCTCTATCCCATAGGGATAGAGAGGCTGCTTCCGGTGAGACCCCCGGCTCGATAGTAGTTTTGAATCAAGCCTTGGACATAAGACACATAACACTCAATCATCGGGACACCGGCTGATTGGTGCATGTGCCCTTGTCTTTCGGCTATCAACGCCACCACATGATGCCTGATTAACCTTCCGCCACTTTTAACGTTATTTTCACGTGATTAGTAAAATAACGTCAAAATTAGTGCAATTTTGTAGTCAAATTATTGTAGTCAAATTGGAAGAATAAGAAATTCGCATAAAACCTAAACAAGCATAAACAACCATTAAGAAGAAACTTAAACTCCTGCAGAAAGTAATCAATGAGCCATAGAATCCATCCCATTGTCTTCTGGTATTATTGCCTACAAGTGTAAAAAAGGGAATTTGGCTATTCAAATTTACCAATGGCTCACAATTTGCAGAAATAGTAAAAAAAAAGAATGTGCCTAAGAAGACGCAATAGAATATTCTATAACAAATGCAAATGTTCAAATCAATAAAGAATACAACGTTATCATATTCATTTGCATAGATGAATAAACTTTTAACTCGGTTTGCATTATAACGTATACAAATGTTCACAAACTTACAACCATATTGTACCATAAGAAAATAAGTTCATAAGCTTCATAGCATATCAAATTCTTAAAAAAAAAATCTCTTTTAACCCATCATTTCAAAAAACTTGAACCAATCAACCACTGTCTTTTAAAATTTAAACTTCATAAACCAAATTCACATAACAAATTGGTTAAAAAAACACTTACAACATCAACTTTGAAGACTTCATATGGTCTGATTGTCTCAAAACCTTCTCCATATTCAGCTCCAATTTCCTAAAACTGCAATTTTTATATACATAAAAAAAACCCTAGAAACCCCAATTCCAAAATTGATCCCTAATTCGATACAATTAGCGCAAAAAGTTAAATAATTTCGCATATTTGACATAAAAATTACCTCTTCCATGATAATTTTCTGGGAGTGTAACGTGAAATCCATTAATCAGGTGCCTTCTTCAAACCCATAACAGTACCTAATCACATTCTTTAATTACGTTGTGGGTCAAGGAAGCAGCTGTGTCAAACACAAGAAGCAGCTGAAAGTAGGGCTTGCTTTTAGACGAAGAAAGAACGAATGAAAAAAATCGTGAATGTTATGAGAGATCGAATCTGAGTTCAGATTTGAAAGATGGTTAGGTGAGAGATGAATATTTGAATTTTGAAATCAGGATGGATTTTAAAAACGTGTTTTAAAGCTGGGATCGGGATTTGGGATTCTGATGTAAATTGATTTGTACATAATGCTTTTTAAGTTTTGAGAGTTTTGTGTGAAATTACATTTTTATTCATACTTTATGTATTATAAGATAGTATATATATATATATATATATATATATATATATATATATATATATATATATATATATATAGGGGTTATTGTAAAAAGATGAGAGTGTCTAAAAAGTGTAAGAAGAAATGTAGGTGGTTAGATCTTGTTAATTAATTGTCAAGATGAGAAGTTGGAGAAAATTAAGAAGTGTCTAATTTTACCTCTTAAAATTGGTGTGTTAAAGGGTATTTTAGGCATATTATGTAGTTGTAACATGCAGATTGTCAACTTATTAATCGGGGAAATTCCTATTTTTATGCAATCAGTTTATGGATATTCCAAAATCCACTCAACAATAAAATCTTATATTATTCAAACCCATAAACGATTATAGTCCACAAATTATAACCATCGTCGTGAGTAAGAAAGCAGTTGAAGGTTAGGATTTTTTTCGCCGTTCAATTTATTTAGTCTTACACTGGTCTGGTGTGTCTTTGTTTAATCATCGGTGTGTTTTATTGTCGGTTTCACTTCCGAGTTCATATAGGTGTGTTTAATTGAAGTTGTTGTTGTAGAATAATGGAGAAGAAGAACACTCTTATTTTTATGCAATCAGTGTTGAAGACATAAACTTTCACACTGGATAACATGAAGTAACACACTGGATGGGAAAATAATTTAAGATTGAAAATCAACACACTTCACGTAAAATACTCTGTATTCGAATAATAAACACACAACACACATAACACCATAACACACGATAATAAACTCTATATGTTTAAAAAACGATCACTATGGACAAAACACACCATATAGAACGTATATATTTTTAATCAACATGTTATAAACCGAAACAGATTAGTCATTAACTAAAACGAAAAATTACATGGTAAAATTATTATACTAACCTGAATGATTAAAAAATAAAAACGAAAAAGATGAGATACATATAAACGAAGAACAAAACACACCATATAGAACATATAGATTTTTAACCTACCAGAATGATTAAAAATAAAAAACAAAAAAGATCAGATGAAAAATAAACAATAAACAAAGAACATAACACACCATATAACCTACGATAATAATTAAAAATAAAAACGAAAAAACATCATATCGATATAAACGAACAAGATAACACACCATATAGAACGTATGGATTCTTAACCTACCAGAATGTTTAAAAATAAAAAAAGAAATCGATCAGATCAATATAATCGAAGAACAATGACACACCATATAGAACGTAGTTGATTTTTTTTTTTACCTAATTGATGGTCATCATTGAAGGTCTCCATGTTGAATAATAGGTATTGATTAAGCAGATTAATGTATATGTAAAATAATGCTGGAGGAAAATAATACTGGAGATTAATAAAAGTATCATGATTAAGAAAAAAAAATAATACTGGAAACAGATTGTCTATTAAAAAGGAGTAAAATATGGATTAATATAATTAATTATTTACATACCATAATAATCAAGAAAAGCAAAATTACAATCATACCCTTATTTGATCATTTTAATCTAAAGGCTATTATCTCTTCTTACACTTTCTAGGAAATAGTTACTTTTTATTATAACCTTGTTCTATATATATATATATATATATATATATATATATATATATATATATATAGGGTTGATTTTCTTTTAAGAACCTTTTGAGTTTTAAGAACTTTTTTTTAATCAAATTATTACACATGTTTAACCAACATTTAAACTTAAGTAATTATCAAAAATCTTTATTCTCTTTCCTGATTAATTTTTTAATCAGATTTATTCTTAGTCACATATTCAATACCTATTTAATTGATTGTGTGGTACATATTGAGTTTTAAAAGTTCTTACAACTAATCAAGTTCTCAAAATATCATTCCCCTAATATATATATATATATATATATATATATATATATTGTTTAATATATTATTATTATTTGATTTTTCTGCCGTACTCGTATATTTGGTTTTTGATTTTTGCCGTTTTCCATACCCGTAACGTCCCTGTATCCTAGTTTTGTACCCGTTCCCGTGCTACTTATATATTAGTACAATTCAAATACTAATTAAGCACTATTATAACAATCCGTTTTTTCGTAGAGATACATGTTCGGAAGCCATTAGGTGATAAATCTTCAAAAGGGATAATTTTCCCGGCCGTTGCATTAACAAGGAGTTCGATTTATTTTGTTAAGTACTTCTGTTCGATTGATTTTGTTAAATAAAGGAGTTCGGTTTAGTTTGTTTTGTTAAAAAAAGTAGTTTGGTTTGATAATTTTATTTAAAAAAGTTTTTTGTTTCTATTAGTTTTGTTAAAAAAGGTAGTTTGGCTTGGTTAGTTTAGTTAAAAAAATAGTTCGGTTCAATTAGTTTGGTTAAAAAAAGCAGTTCGATTTGATTAGTATTTTTTAAAAAAATAGTTTGGTTCGATTAGTTTCTAATAAAAAAGAGTAGTTCGATTCTGTTAGTTTTGTTAATTAAAAAATAGTTCGGTTTGATTAGTTTTTGTTGAAAAAGTCTTTCGATTCGATTAGTTTTGTTAAAAAAATAGTCATGTTCAATTAGTTTTCTTTTAAAAAATAGTATGGAGGGAAATTTATAATGATGGACTAAGACTAAGCATGACCACAAACCACAGGGACTCGTAGAATGTTATTGAAGGGCATATTGGTAAGTTCAACTCTTTTTTGGATCGAGGCTTAACGGAAGGGACTTATACGGGTCACTTTTGTTACCACAGAGATTCAATCAGTTCAATTATAGGGACTTAATGTGACTCCGCTCTCAAACCAAATGTAACAACTCGGTGACTGATCATTGATCAGCCTTTAATAAAACGAATTGGCTTTTCAAACTCCTGCCTTTTAGGGTCGAATTTGGGGGTTTGGGGAAGGATCATCATGGGTGATCAAAGAATCAACGTGATTAGCCTTCAGACTATTGGTACGCTGCATCAGTTGGTATCAGAGCCGAATTTCTAGTTCAAAATGTATCCAAGGAGAAACAGACCAATCGACGAGGTTTATGAACGAGAGTTGGAACAACGCTTTATGGCACGGGTGGAGCAACGATTGAATCAAGTGGTCGATCAACTGACTGATCGAATGTCTGACTTGATGAATCCTAGAAGGCAGGCACCTGAAAACAGGGAGGGGCATGACTTTGATAATCCATTTTTTGGTGATGATGGCTTGTCTCCCGGAGAGATTTACGAGAGGGAACCAATGTGAGAGCATGGAGATGGAAATCGGCATTGGTATGCTATGATACGAATTGATAACCCAAAATTTGATGGGACTAGCTTGGATCCGGAAGGGTTCATTGATTGGTTGGCTATCGTAGCGAAGGTGTTTGAATTTAAAGAGGTGCCTGAAAATAAGTGGGTGCCTTTGATCTCTACCAGACTATGTGGGAGGGTATAATTGAAGTTGACACCAACTAGACTCGGGAAGTCAAGGATTGTGACATGGGCCAAAATGAAAAAGTGTTTGCGGTCTAACTTTTTGCCTCACAACTTTCAACGGCTGATGTATCAACGTTTGCAGAATCTGAAGCATGGATCCAGATATGTTGATGATTATACAACCGCTTTTTACCTATTGATTGCTCGTAATGATAT
Source organism: Bidens hawaiensis (assembly GCF_021521415.1). Taxonomy (NCBI): domain Eukaryota; kingdom Viridiplantae; phylum Streptophyta; class Magnoliopsida; order Asterales; family Asteraceae; genus Bidens; species Bidens hawaiensis. Next base: position 192,313 of record NW_027492857.1, on the reverse strand, counting down.
TCAAGAAACATATGAACAACTCGTTTCTCGGTAAATCTTTTTGATCCATTAACAATCCCCGAGTCACACCAACGGGCATTGGATTTTGAAAAACAAAACCATTGGATGGGCAGTTCATATTCATCAGCCCTGCTAAAGGAAATTCAGAGTCGGGTGGTGGAGGACCTCGTGTCGTGCCTAGTCAGCAGAAGCCGGGGGTTAACAATGTTGGGTCATCTTTTAAGGGGACTAGTAGTATCGGGGTGAAGTGTTTTAAGTGTGGTGAGACAGGTCATCGGCAAGTTGATTGTAAACAAGCTGGTAAGAGACATTTGTTTATTGAATATGAGGATGATCAGTATGAAGATTATGAAAATTCCCCATAGTATTCTGAAGAACCCGAGTACGAGGTAGAGGTTGTGACTGGTTATGTGGGGTGAACTAGGTGGTTAGGCGTTCTTGCTATACACCAAAGGCAGATAGTGATGATTGGCTTAAGCATAACATATTTCACTCCACGTGTACTATCTTGGGGAAGGGTTGCACCTTTGTTATTGATTATGGAAGTTGTGATAACTTGATCTCAGAAGAGGCAGTTCGTAAGTTGGCTTTAAAAACTAGGAGTCATCCCAAACCGTATAAGCTACAATGGCTTAATAAGGGATGAGAGGTAACGATATCCAAGCTAGCTCTTGTTTCTTTTTCTGTTGGCACAACATATAAAGATGATATTTGGTGTGATGTTGTTTCTATGGATGCATGTCATTTATTGTTGTTTAGGCCTTGGGAATTTGATCATAGCATTGAACACAACGGGCGTTCAAATTCTTACATCTTTATGTTTGGTGGTGTGAAGTTAACTCTTGTTCCTAGCAAGACAAAAGAGTTGGTCACGAATCCTTCCAGTAATTATTTGACTATTAGTCAGTTTGAAGATGAGTTAAAAGATACAGAAATGGTTTTTATGTCGATAGGGAGGGAAGTGTCTAAGGAGACTGAAATTCCTGAAGCTATGGCTCCATTATTTGATGAATTCGTTGACTCCCTCAACCGAGAGCCCCGAGGGGGTTCGTCAAACCCAGTAGTACTACCTTTCATTACCGAGCCAATGTACAATTGTTAACGGTCCAATGTGCATGGGGGACTTAAGTTTAAGTGAACTATGTACACATGAGGTATTAAAAAGTCTACAGTTATCCAAAAAGTTTGTATGTTGCATGCTTTCCCCCCAAAAGAAGTAAGTAAAAAGTGGGGTAGTGAAACTCACCTCAAATGCGGTTCAAATTGAAAGTCAACTGCTTAAGTCAAAGCTGTTCTAGTGGCTAAATGATACGAGCACTATAAGTATTTGCTAAGCGATTCCTAGAACCCTTAGTATCCAAACAATTCCCTTGTTATTTAAAGTTTGACCAAAGTTTGACTTTTCATTTGACTTTTGACCAAAAGGTCCAAGTTGTTGACCGTTGAATAAAAAGTCCAAGTCTCGATGACCGAAGACTAAAAATTGAGTTTTGTTGACCGTTGACCAAAATGTTGACATTTGACCAAAATGTTGACCGACGGTCCAAAAGGTTGACCGTCGACCCGTTGGTGACTTTTTACCAATATTCTAGACTTAGAATAATTACAAGATGTTCCTAGTCACAATATAACAATCAAGTAATGTGCACTTAGCCACCTTTCATACAATCCTATGACTAAGTCTAACTTTTACCACTTTCTACACTTCACAAGTAAGAATAACCACTTAGTCAAACAGTTCTAAGTTGACACATAAAGTCGTAATCCAATTTACCACAATCATTCTATTACAAACTACAATTATTTTCACTAACCAATATGTTGATCATCCTTAACAAGTTTTCAATCATCAAAATTTATTTTTCCAACCAACCAAAACTTGTTATTAAATTACCAAATAATTCACACATATTCTTACACGTATTAGGTATTACATATATTTTTCTTATAATTTTCCAATTCACCCAAACATACAGAATATTCACATTCTACAACATCCTAATTTCAGTCTCTATTTTAACATAGCAGTACACAAATAATTTCCAAAAATTCTATTTTTGTCCAATTGATGCAAGACCAATTGGATTAGATTCCTACTTCAATTTAAAACATTCCAGAAGTGGAATCATATCCATATCTATTTTTAACATCAAGTTATGCAATTTATAACTCAACTCAGAAACTATACCTCTAAATCAGGTTTGCAACCCGATTTTATAAATTAATAAAAAGCATTCAACAAAGTCCAAAAATTAAGATTCTCAACTTTTTGAAAACTAGATTCAAAATACATGTTCATAGAATCAAAAATCGACCAGAAACACAAATGTATCATCAAGTTATTAATCATACGATCTAAGACACAAAGTCTGCCAGCAAGCAGATTCAAACCACAATCCACAAAAACCATGATTTTTACACCCTTGTGATTCTAAATCATCAAAGATCATTCTCACACAATCAAATTTCATTTCTTTCTATTATCCATTTAATTTCATAAGAATAACAAATATACTTATAAAAGATTCAAACTTCTAGACCAAAACACATACAACTCTTTTGACTCATCAAACTTTGATCATCCCCTTTCTATGATCCAAATCATTTGGATACAAGGTTCATATTTATAAAATAAAACATAATAACCTACTCACTTGATTGATCCAAATCAAAATATGAATAAGAATATGTACTAAACCATATTTACCTATTGCTTGGTCCAAGAATCCAATATTCTTTCTTCCAAATTCACCAAATTGTTTATGATTCTTGAGAGAGATTTGGAGAAAATAAAATGTGTGTATATGTGTGTGTGTGAATTGGACGGCAAGGAGAGACAAGAAAAGTTTTAATCATCATTGTTATTTAATTCTCATTACACATTCATTTACACCCTCGTTAAGTCATCATCAATCTTATTAAACTTTATTTTATTTAATTTGTGACATGTTACAATTTTTAAAAAGTATTTTCTAAGTAATCTTTTAACCTAAGGTTTAATAGTTCCTTTACCTAATTGTCACGCAATATATCATATGTTGTATTATTTTAATTATACAACAACTAATCATGTAACATACTAAACATGTAACACAATTATATCTATCATATATAATACATGTAACATATCATGTGTGACAAATTTATTATAACATATAGCATTGTGACAAGTTTATTATTCTAGTTATCAATAACTAGTCACCCCCACTTAGGTCACCAATGACACGACTAACTCAATGTATGCATACATGACACTATATGTATAAGAGTTCATTAACTTAGTTAACAGAACTAACCAGGTTTACTGACACAGTCAACAGGATTTAACTGGGTTTAGTTAACGGATTTAACCTAAAAATGCCGGGTGTCACACCAAAAATCTCCCCCTAGATTGGAACACCTCAGCTATACCAAAGCACTTCTATGGTTACATACACTTGGCCAAAATAAACATCAAATTTCAAAATGAAAGTTACCTATCACAATGAAAATATTACACGTTGGAAATTCTTTCCCATGGTCATTACAAAGTAAACCTAAGCTAGAAAAATAATCTTATCTTCTTGAGCTTGACGCTTCTTGTCTTCTGGCCAACTTTACACTTGTTGCACTTTCCTTTAATAAAAGCAGTTCCTGCTGATGAGGATGACTAAGTGGCAGGGTCTAACTCATTATATCTCCCAAATCATCATCATGCATGAATGTCAAGTCTTCGTCTTTTTTAATAATGCCTAAGGCAAGTCCATTAGAGTTTCTGAGAATGTAGGATTCATCTTGGTCTTGATAGTCAATACTAGAAATCCTCCCATTTCTCGGGACTTCACAGTTAGGCCTTTTCATCATCCGCCACATGTTCAGACATTCCATCATAGTTGCAAGAGGGTTCTTGCTCTTCATTTTTGACTTGTATGTCTCTTCATCATATCTTATTTCTCTCATCCTCTTTACTCTGTTGTTTCTTTCACACTCAGAGAGTTCCCGTTATATATTCTTCTTCAGCATGGGAACCCTTTGCTGGCTTGATCCTTTAGATGCTTTGATAGTTCATTTCTTTGTCTTCCTGCAAAATCTATGTTTGTAGTGGTAGTCATACATATTCATAGTTGCCATCTCAGCCAATTGTTCTTTCTTGAATTTGGCAAAATCATCCTTGAATATAATTTCCTTTAATTCTCCGCTCTTCATAACCACCTTCATAGTGTCAGTTTGAGAATCAAAGAAGAGCCTTTTAGGTAGGTCCACATCAGATGGTGTCCTTTTTTGTCTTTGGTGAGTAGCTCTTGTGGTAGGAATTGGGACACTTACAACTGAGGGCCTAGAAGCACTTTTCTTCTTAGGAACAGTGGCCCTCATGCCCATATTTCTTCTTAAACATAGCAACTATCATCTCCTTTGGCCACATGATCAACTCCAAAAAGTTTTCTCCTTCTCTAGCAAGTGTAGTGATCATGCCCATAATCTCCTCATCACCTATTTAGCCTGCAGGAATAAATCTTTCTCTCATTGGTCCACATTGAAAATTCATGAGGTTTCTTTGTTCAGCCTCTAGTTGCTCCCATTCAGCTTTCTCAGTATTAAATAAGTCTTTTAATTGATCTCTTTCAAGATTGTCAAACAGCCCTTCAGCCATTCCCTTAGTAAGCATCAAGCCCTTAAGGGTCTTGATCTTGTTCTCGTCTTCCCAAGGCTCCAGGTGTTCAACTGGTTCCCTTTTAACAGATACAACATTAGGAACCTTTGATGATGAATGATTGTTTGATTATATTTCTTCTTTTCAACATCAAGCATGGACAGCTTCTCTGATTTGCTTAGATTCTTCGTTTCATCTCCTATGCCCCTAGCCTCCATCAACCTGTCAAATAAGACAATTTGCTCATCCTTCCACCTTTTCTTCTTCTCAGCCTTTTCTTTTTTCTGCCAATGTAACAACTCTTGGTCTTTTTGATGATTGTTCAAAGTTGACTTTTCTTGTTATTCATTTATAGTGAGTTTCAACTTGATCTCTGCTCAAACTATCAACCAGTTCACTAGAGTATCCATATTCAACCAGCAACTTACACTTTCCATCAAAGTTGGCATACAATCTTTCAAGTCTTTAATTTAGGTTCCATCTTTCTTTAATCCTTCCAACTCTTCTCTCTTCACCCTTTCAACAGTCAAATTGTAATGATTTTCTAACTCATCAAACCTCATCTTACTCAAATCTTTATCAGATAATCGTAATCTCAAGTAGTTTATGTATTTTAGTGAATCACGGTTCTTTTTCTCCATACTCCTCTTTATATCTCCCAACTCTCCATCAATCAACTCCTGCAGCTCCCCATCAGTCATAGGAGCCAAGGCTTCGAACTTGTAGCCATGCTTAATCAAACTTAGCATCAAAGGATGATTTTTCCTTGCAATATCCAACATTGTCTGTATATTCTCCCTGTGATCATCTGTCATTTAAAAATTTGGGGAGTCAATAGTATCATCAGCTTCATCAGAAAGATCACCCAGAGCCTCAATTCTTGGATCATTCACAAAAGCATTTGGCATGATAGTTTGTAGAGGAACAACCTTCCTATGACTGTCCTTCGGACTTTCAACAATATATTATGCCTTCTGAGATTCATCTGTCTTTTGATTCTTTGGCTCATCATCATTTCCTCAGTTCTCCTATCATACCTTCTCTTCCTCCTTTGATATTTCTTTTCAAATTTTCCTTCTGTTACCCAAATCAATGTTATAAAAATCGTTAGGCGGGCCCTAGGCGGCCGACCCCCTTGTAGGGAGTACTCGGGGAGTACTCGGCTTGTACTCGGACATGATAAATATAACATAAAATAAATATTGGATATTATTTATATGTTAAGATAAGCATAATTAATATCAAAATAAGTATAATTCATATGAAAAAAATATAATTCAAAAAATTCATGTTTTGTTGTTATTTTTAATTTTTTTTACTAAAAATAAAAAATAAAAAATAAAAAAAAATTGAAAAAATTAAAATTTTTTTTTGGCTGAGTTGACCTTGGAGGCCGAGTACTCCCGAGTACTCCGACTTTTGACCCAGTTGGACCTTGGCGAGTAATTGTGGACGAGTTGGGAAAAGACGGCAAGGTTGATGTCCGAGGACCTTGGAATCGCCGATTCCAAGGCCTTGGAATCCGAATTTTACAACACTGACCCAAATAGCTTCCACCTTTGACACTTCTTCAGCATGTTTTAACCATTTCTTTGAAAGAATTCTAGTTACAGATTCTCCAACAACATCAGTTACTAATTGGTTTCCAGGTTGGGCTTGCTTAAACTGATGCATTACCAGGGCTAAGTGTGACACTCGTCAATTTCAGGTTAACTCCGTTAATCCAAACTCCGTCAATTCAAACTTAAGATCACTTGATCTATAATGCACACCTCATTACATTTAAACTAGGGTTTTAAATGACGCTTGACAATTACTACATGTGTAGTCTTTCGGGATTGCACCGAAACGCAAACGAGTTGACGCAAACCATTGGTGAATAAACGAAAAACATCCAAACAATAATTATGTGATAATTATGTGTTAGGCTTATGTGTTATTTGATAATATCATTTAGAACACTAACTCAAGATGCAAACAAGTTACTTTAGGCAAGAAAAGTATTAATTAGAAGTTGAGGGGCCTTGATGTAACATATTATTATTAATAATATTAAAAACCCTAACTCCCCTCTCCCTCTCTCTAACCCCGATTGGCAGCCCCTCTCTCTTCCTCTCTTGCGATCGGCAGCCACCACCCACACCCATATCACATCCTTTTGATCTTGTTCTTCATAATCGGAGCATCCCACACTCGTTTCTAAGCATCTCTCACCTTTCTCTTGATTGTTTCTGCGTTTTTAAGGTATAAACATGAAACCCTAACTTTGTAAATTATGTATTAAGTGTTTATGTGCTTGATTTTGATTAGAGGATGATTGATTATGCGTTGGTTATTAATTTTGATGATCATATGTGATTTTGAACGGTGAAAGAATGTTAAATCATTGATTATTTGAAAACCCTAGAGGGTTACTACTGATTTTTATGATTAATGATGTTTAATTGCATGTTTGGAGATTTGTCGTATGCTTAGGATGCATGTTAGACAATTGTTTGTGCTTGCTGAGTTTTGACAGCAGAGATTGTTAAACTTGAACAACATGTAACTTGTTAAATATAAAAGCAAACTGAGCTATTTATGAGTCTAAGAGGTAGTACCCTGAGTTTAGTTTCCAGAAAACCCAACCACGCCTAATTTGGAGGTGTTTTGGTTGCTCAAACGATTTAAATGTGATTAAAGGTCAAAACTGGTACTGGACAGATTGTAAGTTATGTTTAGACAACTGTAACTAAATGTTAGTGTGGAAATTGGTCGAGGTTGTTAACACTAAAGGGTACTATGTTAAGTCTAGTTTCTATAAAGTACAAGTTTGTAATATTTGGACAAGTAAAGGTTAACTTTTATTATTTTACAAAACTGAAGTGCAAATCTGAATTGTGAGACCTGCTGTTAGGTTGTTTTGTAATTATCATATCTCATGAACTACAAGACCAAATGGGTTGGTTCCACTTCTGGAAGTTAACATATTGAGTTAAGAACCTAACCCAATGGGTCTTGCATTAGTTGGATTTTTCATTTAACGGGAATAAAAAATAACATTCTGTTGCGCATGATTTTGACTGCTGTGAGTTTGCTGTAATGTTTTGATCATTGTGAGAAATCTATGTGGAATAAAAATACAATAAAATATGTTCTGGAAACCTAACTCATGTATGCTTTTGTGAAGATTTTTGGTGAATTAATTGAGATGCTATGATCTGTTGAATAGAGTAATCTTTCAAGTAGAACTCTGTCTTGATGAAACTAGCTGCTGAACTTTGTGAAAATACATGAAACGTGATAATTGCTAGATAATTGTTATGTTTTGACCAAATTGCCCTTGCGGTGAATAATTGCTAGAAACGTAAACTATTAATACTTGACAAGTAAATAAGTTGTTCACACATGTAACGTATCACAAATGTGTTTGTTGAGACACACACAATTCACAAACGAAACACGAAACGTATCTTGTGCATAGGTATTATGTGCCGAGTCTAGAGACTCGATAATAGTTCCAACACTTAGAACAATCTCCTTGTTGTTTTAGAACGCTAGTGAGGGTTTTCTGTGACGCGCATCACTTGGTGACTTGTTTTTGGGAATTCTTCGCAAACAGTGAGTTTCACGTTTCCCCTTTTAACTCTTTTAAACGCTTTTCACTTGGGGGAGAATACATACTCCGAAACGCTTTTAGATTTTGTTATTAGATTATATATCACTTGTAAAGGCTAAGTGGCAAACGAAACAACTGGAGTCCTACACATCAAACCGTTTAGTATTGGATAATAGCGAGTCACTGTTGAGTAGTACTACTGGGTTTGACAAACCCCACCCAACGCTAAGCTCGACTGGAGGTCGGGTGTAATTTTGGCTAACACATTACCATGGTCGGGATAGACCTGGTGGCAAGGCACATGATAAACAGTCAGCTTCGGTGTCGAACACTTAGTAATACTTGCTTTATAGGCTAGCTACCTATAGATATATAATTGATTTAACACTATCTGGTAACGCAAAACGCTAAACGCAAAACGCTAAACGCAAACGTAAAGGCAAACGCTTTATTGTATATACACTTGTGAACTCACCAACCCCGTGTTGACACTTTTAGTATGTCATTCTCAGGTAGCCGAGGCAGGCGCGCGGTATAGGATCATGCATTACTTCGAACGTTACTGTTTATGCAAACTTGTTTTAAACTATTATTATTGGGTTTTAAGTCGTCCTGCGTGACGCAACTTTTGGTTAAAGGTTTTACGCTTCCGCATTTGTTTACACTTAAATGTTTTCGTGGATTGAAAACTTTATTTATGGTTTGATTATAACTAATGATTCCGATCCTGTTAGTTCACACCCTCTGATGATAAAACTCCGTTAGTGGATTTTGAGGGTGTGACAGATTGGTATCAGAGCCATTGGTTATAGCGAACTAGAATTTGCATGCATACTAGACTATAACCGCAACGACCCATTTGTTATAATTATACGCACTGCATATATATATTTTGCTTAGTTTCTCGTTACCTTATCTCTTTACCTCATTCACTCATACGCGTGCATACACGACTTACCTGTAGGGATGTCGACGCTACCATCATCATCATCTGACCAGATGACTCATGCTCATGGAAAGGAACCGCAATTACCTACCTCATCGCCACCCCGAGTAGTCCCGAAACTAGAAGCCCCTGCACCGAAGAGGTATCGCCTGTCTGGAGGCATGTACGACGACGACGTTAGCTGGGATTGGTACCCGAGTCTGATCAGGTGTATGGTCTATCGCGAACAAGTTCCCCCGCTACCCCACCCGAGTCGTCCTGCTTACCCCAACACTCTACCACCCATAACCGAACCAACGGAGCGAGTTCTAGCGGCTGTTGTCTCTTGTTTAGAGCGTGACGTGGGTTTTATGCGCTCGGCGAGAGCGGACATTCCCGGATTGATAAGAGATGGAACCGAGGCTAGGGAGGAAATTTCCCGCCTGAAAACGGCTATGAAGGAAATGCAAGATGCTAATGATCAGCAGATGAAGATTATGAGAAAAATGCAAGCAGAGATGATCGATCTGCAAGAACAACTCCATGTGGCAAGAACCCGGACAGAGATAGCTCTAGAGCATTGCGATCTCCTACAGATGCAAATTGCTCAGGATGCAGCAGAACCCGAGGAGGAACCCGAGGAAGATCCCGAGGAGGAACCCGAAGAGGAACCGGAGGAAGAACCAGCTGAGACAGAGGCACACTCAGAGGTGTCCTCAGACGATGACGTCTAAGGATGATAACACCTAGATGGAGGGGTTGTCCCCATCCAAACCATTATTTTCTTTGATTTTAAGGATTGGTTTTAAATACTTTGTAGCGAATACAATGGTTTTAATCATGAATTATTATTTGGATTATTATATGGTTGGGATGTGATGTTTGTTTCTTTTATCCTTTCTTACCTATCTTCTATTACATGTATGGTGCGTTGCATATGAAACCGAGATTTCATGTCTAACCTCTTATGCTGTGATTCTAGGAAATGGCTGGAAGAAACGCTGGACACGGTCGCGGTAACATCAACTTAACCACAGCAGAACTTCAGACCTTATTGAATGACCATGCGGCGGCAGCTCTAGCCGCACATGTTCAGAATCAAGCCGGAGGTCCAACTGGAACGTGTACTTTCAAGAACTACCTGGATTGCAAGCCCAATTCGTTTAAGGGCACTGAGGGAGCCATAGGTTTCCTGCGTTGGGCTGAGAAGGCCGAATCAGCTTTTGAGATGTGTAACTGTCCACCTGCCAGTAGGGTCAAATTTGCTGCTGGAACACTGGAAGATTCTGCTCTCACTTGGTGGAATTCGAATGTGCAAATTCTTGTATTAGAATTGGCAAACGCTATGAACTGGGAAGAGTTCAAGAACATGATGCGGGAAGAGTATTGTCCTAGAGAGGAAATCGCGAAGTTGGAATCTGAGTTTTGGTCATTGAGAATGGTGGCTTCCGAGATTGAAGCCTACACCACTCGTTCTCACGAGCTAGCAGTAATGTGTCCACGGATGGTAGACCCTCCTAGTAAGAGAATCGAGATGTACATCGATGGGTTGGTACCGCAAATTCAGGGTATGGTGACGTCTTCTAAACCGGCTACAATTCAACAAGCGATCCGGTTAGCTCACAAACTGACAGATCAGGCAGTGACCCAAGGTGCGTTACCACCTAGAGGTTCGACCTCTAAAACCCGTGATAACCCGAGCACTGACAACAACAGCAACAACAACCCGAGTAATGGAAAGAGGAAATTTGACAACACCAGGTCCTCATCATCGAACCCCCCCACAGCAACAACACTACCGTAAGCCCGAACTCACTCGGAGCTTCAACAGTCAGGGTCCCAACAATAACAATAACGGTGGCGGACAGGGTTCGAGCGGCTATGCTGGGAAACACCCGAAATGCAACAGGTGCAACTATCACCATGCTGGCCCGTGTGACCGCATCAAGTGTCTGAGATGCAGAAAAATGGGCCATCAGGCCAAGGAATGTAGGGGAGACCTAGCGGCAAAGGGTGCTCCTAAACCACCCATGGTGACTAAAGGGTGTTTCGAGTGTGGTCAAGAGGGTCATTTCAGGAAGGATTGCCCCAAGCTAAAGCAGAATGAGGACAATGGAGGCAGCAGCAGTGGCAGAAGCAATGGTAAAGGTAGAGCTTTCGTCATTGGGTCGAGACAAGCCCGCAGCGACCCGTATGTGGTGACCGGTAAGTTTCCTGTGAACGACTGTTTTGCTTCGGTTTTGTTTGACACTGGAGCTGATAGGAGTTTTGTGTCGAAAGCCGTTAGTAAATTCTTAGACTTAATTCCAACCCCGTTAGATGCTAAGTTTCCTGTTGAATTAGCTGACGGTAAGTCTATAGAAACAACTCATGTACTTGCTGGATGTAAGTTGAAACTGTCAGGTCATACTTTTGATATCGACCTCATACCTTTTACACTTGGTAGTTTCGATGTCGTTGTCGGCATGGACTGGTTATCCGAGAACCGAGCGGAGATTATATGTCACGACAAGATAGTCCACATCACTACCCCTTCCGGCGAGATCATTTCGGTCCAGGGCGAGAAGAGCGGCATGACCACCAGCGTCATCACCCTCATGAAGGCGCAGAAGTATCTACGAAAGGGTCATCCGGCAATTCTAGCCCATATTGTTGAGAAACCCGCGGAGGAGAAGCAAATCGAAGACATACCGATTGTGAGAGATTTTCCGGAAGTTTTCCCGGAGGATTTGCCTGGACTCCCACCTATTCGGCAAGTCGAGTTCCAAATCGAATTGACACCCGGTGCAGCACCCATAGCACGAGCCCCGTATCGGCTCGCACCGGCAGAGCTCAAAGAGTTGTCCACTCAACTGCAAGATCTGTTGGATAAAGGTTTTATCCGACCTAGCTCATCACCATGGGGAGCCCCTGTCTTATTTGTTCGAAAGAAGGACGGGACTTTTCGCATGTGCATCGACTACCGAGAGCTGAACAACGTGACGATCAAGAACCGTTATCCCTTACCCCGAATTGATGATCTGTTTGACCAGCTGCAAGGATCGAGCCACTACTCGAAGATCGATCTGAGATCTGGTTACCATCAATTAAGAGTGCGCGAAGAAGATATTTCAAAGACGACTTTCAGAACTCGGTATGGTCACTACGAGTTTTCGGTTATGCCTTTTGGCTTAACCAACGCACCAGCCGTATTTATGGATCTCATGAATCGAGTATGCAAGGCGTACCTCGACAAGTTTGTGATCATTTTTATTGATGATATCCTCGTCTACTCCAAGGACAAGACCGACTACGAAGAACACCTGAGGTTAATTCTAGAATTACTAAAGAAGGAACAATTGTACGCTAAACTCTCGAAATGCGAATTTTGGCTTCGCGAGGTTCACTTCTTTGGACATGTGATAATAGCGAGTCACTGAACCGTTTAAGTGGCAAACGAAACAACTGAAGTCCTACACATTGAACCGTTTAGTATTGGATAATAGCGAGTCACTGTTGAGTAGTACTACTGGGTTTGACAAACCCCACCCACCGCTAAGCTCGACTGGAGGTCGGGTGTAATTTTGGCTAACACATTACCATGGTCGGGATAGACCTGGTGGCAAGGCACATGATAAACAGTCAGCTTCGGTGTCGAACACTTAGTAATACTTGCTTTATAGGCTAGCTACCTATAGATATATAATTGATTTAACACTATCTGGTAACGCAAAACGCTAAACGCAAACGTAAACGCAAACGCTTTATTGTATATTCACTTGTGAACTCACCAACCCCGTGTTGACACTTTTAGTATGTCATTCTCAGGTAGCCGAGGCGGGCACGCGGTATAGGATCATGCATTACTTTGAACGTTACTTTTCATGCAAACTTGTTTTAAACTATTATTATTGGGTTTTAAGTCGTCCTGCGTGACGCAACTTTTGGTTAAAGGTTTTACGCTTCCGCATTTGTTTACACTTAAATGTTTTCGTGGATTGAAAACTTTATTTATGGTTTGATTATAACTAATGATTCCGATCCTGTTAGTTCACACCCTCTGACGGTAAAACTCCGTTAGTGGATTTTGAGGGTGTGACACTAAGGTATTATCAACCTCTTCAATTTGTTTCAATTTTATCAGCACCTCAATGACTTCTTGATTAATTTCTCCTTTATTCGGTGTTTTAACAATCTAAACTTCCTCCAACATAGTTTCTTTGTGCACAAATTCCTCCTCAGTCAAGGATCTAGCAATCCTTTCTCTCTCCATTATTTCAATCAAGGTGTCAGTATGCCTTTTGGCAGCTTGTTCATCAGTTTCATTGACATATAGCACATCATCAATTGACCTCTTCTTTGTAGTATCCAAGAGCAGCAATTGTTCTTCATTTTAAGCTATTAATTTGCCCTTGGCCTTCCTCCTTTCTTCCTCAGATTCCCTCACCTCATTAGGTTCACTGGGAAAGTTGTCAGTATCAATAAACAAATCTCTCATATCCTCATCAATGTCATTACCTCTTTTCAATTTAGAGGTTTCATCATCGGCATTTTCATCAGTCAATATCACCTCTTCAGTATCAACACCTTCATCAATCATAACATCAGTTTGAGGCTATGTACCAATAGCATCAGTTGCTATGGCTTCAGTCAGATCATTCTCAGTATCAGCCATATTTTATCATTTCAGTCTCTTTCTCCAACTCCTCCTCCCTCTCCACATCCACATTATTCTCAAACACAGACTTCCCAACGTCATAGTCTTGTTCTCCACCATCTGATTGATCTACATTATAGTCAATATCATCAATCATTTTGTTCCGCTTTCATCACCCTCAGTATCGCCTCCCAACAAATTACATAGATTCTTCAATATGTCTTCCACCTCTATATCATCTCTCACCTCATCTTTAGGCACAATATTGGCAACAGAGAGATTCTCCCCCTGTTTTGGTACAATTGAGGTCTTCTCAACCTCAGCCTCTAGTGTTTGAATTCTTGTTTGAGCTTGTATTAATTGTGCTTTCAAAACATCATTTTCCCTTTTAAGATCTTCATGCCCCCTCAAATCAACATTCTTCATCACTTCATCCATGTATCTGCTAAATAACATAACACCAGGGATGGGGATCGGGTTGGTGGATCTGAGAATTGATTAGTTTGGGATTGAAAGGGTATATGGGTTGGGGTAGGTTCATGGGTAGGGCTTGGGCTTTCAAAGATATTTGGGCTAGTTGAGGGTAAAGGGTTGATGTTTTTTGATTAAAGGTTGTGTGAAGGTTTGGATTATTTCAAATGTAGGTTGGTCAGTTGTTTGAGATTGTGTTGGTGATTGGTAGGGTGTATTTGGTAGGTTAAGTAGGTGGGCTAGGATATGTTCCGGAATGTATGGTTCATGGAAGGGTAGGTCTTGGGGTGGGATAATGGGTCTTGGTTTTGGTTAAGGTTTTGATCTTGAGGTGGGCTTGGGTTTGGGGTTGGATTTGTATCGGTGGGATGGGATAATAGGTACATTTTGTGGTGGTGGGGATGGTGTTTGGTGTTGAGGTGGGGATGGGATTTGTTGTTGAGGTGGGCTAATGGGTGAGGCTGGTGGTGTAGGTAAAGGTTTGTTTAAGATCTCCTGCTCCTCCATCATCACCATCGTCAGAATCATCATCAAACTCATTATCACTCTCATCCTCCTCCTCCTCAGAGTTTAAGTCTGGAACATGCATGATAGCCAAATTGTTATTCAATAACCAGGGTAATATGTCAAACTCCACATCAGGGTTGAAGGGGCTTGTGGAAACCAACTTCGCTATTCGTTTATAGACATTTGGGTCCTGCAAAATGTGTGTGGTGCCAATGGTTGGCAAGTCCGGTAACACCCTGTTGAAGATGATTTGTAAAAATCTAGGATATGCCAAAAATTTATCTTATCCTCTTTCCTCAAATTCGCAGCTAAGCCCTCAAATATCTTCTTTGAAAAATTGAATGGCTGTCTGAAGACGACAGCCACTGTGGCATTAGCGAGGTCACGACTCATCAGAGTCCATGATCCATTCCTTGGTCCAAACCCCTGTACTATATGGTGTGTCAAAAATCTGTACATGTTAGGGAACATGCCCTTCTTGAATTGGCCCTCGTGGAAGTCACCCTGATATCCCATTGTGGTTTAGAATATCTTTAATAGTCGATCAGTGTTGAAGTGAATAGGGTTCTCCACGGCATTTTGAAGTTGCAAGCTTGCCCTTATAAGTTCTTCAGTTATTACTATCTCATTTCTAGCCACGGTAGCCTCTATTCGCCTACCTCCTCCATCGTTGTGTAATTCAGCTGAGTGCCAAAATTCCAATTGGTGATTCCTATAGATTACTGGACTCTTTGTTAGGGCAAACCGGATATTATAAAGTTGTAGCCATCGTATCATTTGCTCTACATCACGGTTATCATTGGTCACTTGCAGAAGAGCACACATATTGCAATTCTTCTCAAATGGATATGTAGGAGCAACCACCATATATGTACATTCAAAGTAGAAATTAGTCATAAAGTTCATAACTTTGAGATATTTTAGGTTAGAATTTGAAGAAGTAAAGAGAAAATGTCTTTAAGAAACTGTGCCTCGACAAATTAATAACCTACATAGAAAACATAGATGTCAGTTAAGTTGAAATTAAAGGTTTGAATGCACATAATAATTGTCGGAAAACATTCAATTGAAACTTACCGAGTGGTCTGACCAAATTAGGGTTGGAAAATTTGAAAAACGATTGAAATTGTGGAAGAAACGAGCTCTGGTAATATTGCAATAGTGGGAAGAGAGAGAAGTAAAATGTGAAAAATATCTCTAAGTCCCTCTTTTATGCCTTTTGAAAGTGGGTTTTAAATTAATTTTGTCTTATTATGGGAAAAAGCTGTCATGCATTCAAAATATCCAAGTAAATATCTTTTCCCTTTTAAAACATTGCTCGATAAAGTACATTTTTTTAATAAAGTTTGCTAGGTAAAGGTTATTTACAAAGCTTGCTTGTTAAAGTCCACTTTTCAAAGCTTGCTCGTTCCAAAATTATTAAGAAATTATAAAGTAAATGAAAATAATCCTAAGTAAATAAAATGAAGGAAGCTTACTTGATATACAAGATTGCTCGAGAAATAAATCACAAGACAAATAATCAAGTATAAATCATCAAATAGGCAACCTTGCTAGGAATCAAGAAAGAATCCCAAAATAATAACTTAGAGACATTTCTAATTATCAACCTTGCTTGAATTTTTGAATAACACAAATCATGCCCAAAAATACTTAAAGAGTTAACAAATATTCAATCAAGTATACTTTGAAGAAACGTGGCCCGAAAAACTTTAAGAATGCAAAGTGTGCTAGAGAAGACTTGTTATCCTTTGATATACAGGTATGCTCTAAACACAAAGTGTACTCGAAATGTGAAGTTCGCCAGATATTTTCTGAAATTACCAAGTATGACAGAAGAACACTTGGAATGATTTACCAATGTCCAAGTGTGCCCAAAACATAAAGTGTGCCCGGTAAACAAAGTTTGCCCAAAAAAACTTGCAATTTTAGAAAATCACATTTGAAATCATTAACAATGCTAGACAAAGACATATTTCTACTAAAACAGCAAAGTTGACTCTAAATAGACATGTAAAACATATTCAAACAAGTGTCACATAATCATCAAGTATGCTAGACAAAACTAACCTTCAGAACATTGCTAATAAGTATCAAAGTGTACTCGACAATACATGAATAAATCTTTTAGGCACTGAGAATCAAAAAGCTAGCTAGAATTAGTTTAAACAGTCAAATAAAACACCCAAGTTTGCTAGAAAGTTCAAAAACATTTAAGCTTGTTAGATATAACATATTTAGACACAATCAAGTATCAAGATTGCTCGAATGAGTTAAATTTCATGTAAAATAGTCAAATCTACTCGAAAGTTTGTAAAACATCAAAGCATGCTCGAAAAATATAAACTTAGACATAAAAACATCTAAGTTTAATCGAAAAAGTTGAAAATCATCAAACCTTACTCGAATGTACATATTCAAACATATTAAATGTAAAATGCAACTCTTTTTATCTTAAACTATATTTCAAACAATTTTATCATTAATGTCAAGACCCAAGCCCCGATGCGGAAGCATGAATATTCACTATTAACGGTTGTGCTCGGATCCGGGTTAGGATTGAATCGCTATCGTATTCACTTTTGAATGATATTTGGACGTATGAGATGTATTGGGAGAGAGACTGATTCGATTAACAATAATCAATAAAATAGGATGAACACATATATGTAATCGAAACACAAACAAGATAGAAATGGTAGTATGATATCATTAGTTGAATGCTTCTCATAAAGATGAACCACTCATACATACATTCATACATACATAAGAAATATCATCCACCCCGGGAGAACTCATCCCGCGGAGGAGACTCTCTCATAGGGATAAAACCCTATATCTCAATCAATACACAATACACTCAATAATCCTAGACAAATGAATAAAAACAACTATTTATACTAGTCTAGCATGACTTGGTCTTCAAGCCATCCACCCTTGGTTGAGACCAAACAATATATTTTTCACCCACTTATTAATTCATTGCGTCGGTCTAAATATAAGTCCCAACAATCTCCCCTTAAACCGATGCCATCGAATTTCTTCCATGATCACTTCATAACCCGTTGTCTTTCATTGAAATTCTCCCCCTCACTTAAAGCATCTCTCGTTGTTCTTTTAGACCTCTTTTCTTTTATCTCGTTTGTTAAGTTGTATGGGCATAAGAACGAGGCTTTAAACTTCAATGATCAACATTTAGTAACAAGTCATCACAAAAGGAAATACACTCAATGTGATCATCAAATAATCTTCAATTTTTAAACCCGTTTCCTCCCTTGTAAATTATCTTCAAACCATTCCCTGAAGTAAGATAGCATTCAAGTCAACCATAACCAGTTCTTGACTGCTCAAGTGACTATTTCATAGGAGGTTAAACTCTACTGATCATCCTTTCAACATTGTTACTCGTGATGACTCTATCTTCTCATCTATACTAGGAAATCTGAAAACTTACAAACGCTGAAACATCTTCGAAAAACCTTGGATTATTGATCTTGATCAACTTTTCCTTAATTTGAGTATGTTACTTGATTTGAAGCTTGCCATTTGCAATGAAATTAAAAGATTTTCACTCCCTCAATTTTGTTGCAATTTTCTTTAATGAACGTCTCTTCAAATCAAGTGCGGGTGAAACAATCTTGACCATCCTTATCAAGATTGTAAGAACAAAATAAAATTTCTTTTATGTTGGTTGACACTCAAAGTGATTAAATCCTTAAGCTTGGTCAACACATGTTCTTATAAAAGCTCTTGATGAAGTCATGAAAGTTGATGAGGTTTGAATTCCATAAGGTTGTTGATGATTGGAGAAAAGTTACCAAAATACCCCTGGTATATATCTTCTATAGAGAACAGCTTGGTCAAACGGTCAACGGCACCAAATATCTCAACAGTTTCTTCAAACCTTTGAAATTGTTTCACAAACAAAAACTTTCTGTTCACGAGCACACATATTTAATCCTTTCACGAGCAAGCTCTAATATAGATATGATCATGAGTAGGATGTGTGCCTGAGAGTAAAATATATGCCTGAGAGTTGTCATAAAGGTTATCTTTACTAGCACCAAGCATGCTCGTGAGCAAAAGTGTGCTCGAGAGCAAAGGTGTGCTCGAGACACCAACTTGAGTTTTCTCTTTACAAGCTTAACTGTTCAGGATAAAACAATGTATGCTTGAAAAAGAGTTTACTCTAATAACAAAGTGTGCTCTAGACCAAAAAGATAGTTTTTCTTGAGAAGACCAAAGATATGCTCGGGGTTTCACAAAACACGTGCTCGAATCAAGAACTTGATGTGCTCGAGATAAGATGTGCTCGAGATAAGCTATGCTCGAGCCAGAAACGTGCTTAGGCTAAACACATCATGTGCTCGAAGCAACACTTAATCATTATAAAATCAAGAGTTCAATCTTATAGGTTCATGGTCAAAGATTGTATGCTCGAGACATCAAAACTTTTTTTCTGCATCATCAATTACTGATTTGCCCTTGTAGAAACTGCTTGAATATTCACTTTGAATCTGCTGCAACAAACAATAATGATATTGCGTCTAGTAACTGTGCATTCTTGACTTGTACATTCTCCATATCAGTTTATACCAGTGGAAATGTTTTTTTTCCAACATACCATGTCCTGTTTGTGCAGCTCAATATCGAGCACCCAAAACCCTAATTCTTTCATATCGAAAAAAACTAGTTTCGAAATCTAAAATGAATCAATGTAGTAATATCCAAGTCATCTCGAAATAAATTAAAGAAATATATCTTCAATATATCAACAACCTTTTCAGATATGAAAATCATCACATGAATAGTTTTTCCCTAAAAACGAGCCAAAACACTATCATATCTGGACCGGTATGACCAAGTAAACATGAAATTGATGTTGGATCTCCGAACGAGTCATCAACCCAAATACCAATTCGTATAGTTTTCTCCAAATCATCAAATAAATTTAAAACCCCTAAAAATAACTTCAACAAACTTCATCGTTAAAGTTTCACGGTGGATTCAAGAGCAAAATGAATCAGTTTTAGCGGTTAGTCTGAACGACTCGGTAACCCTGCTCTGATACCAACTGTCAAGACCCAAGCCTCGGTGCGGAAGCATGAATATTCATTATTAACGGTGGAGATTGGATCCGGGTTAGGATCTAATCACTATCGTATTCACTCTTGAATGATATTTGGACGGATGAGATGTATTGGGAGAGAGCCTGATTCGATTAACAATAATCAATAAAATAGGATGAACACATATAGGTAATCGAAACACAAACAAGATAGAAATGGTAGTATGATATCATTAGTCGAATGATTCTCATAAAGATGAACCACTCATACATACATACACAAGAAATATCATCCACCCCGGGAGAACTCATCCTGGGGAGGAGACTCTCTCGTAGGGATAAAACCCTAGATCTCAATCAGTACATAATACACTCAATCATCCTAGAAAAATGAATAAAAACAACTATTTATACTAGTCTAGCATGAGTTGGTCATCAAGCCATCCAGCCTTGGTTGAGACTAAACAATGTATTTTTCATTTTTTCACTTACTGATTAATTCGATGCATCAGTCAAAAATATAAGTCCTAACAGTTAACAATCATTATTTAAGAGCAAATGTTGCATAATGAGATCAAATTTCAGTCTTAATTCCATTCAAACCATTTTCTTTCCTTTTTTTTTTGTGAAAAGATATCAACATGGGATCATATTGATTAATTCGTTTCTCAATACTTCATTCTCAGCATTCTTTTGACAAGTTAGGCAGGTTAATAGCAGGTCTAGACTTAGCATGAATTTCATTGCCTTGTGATATTATTAAGGTTCAATTAATTTGCATATGACTAAAATGGATAAAACATATTGTGCTATGATGCTCCATATCTATTCTCAAGGCTTATTTGGCTTTCTCCAGATCACCCTGAATTGACTCCGACCCATTGACATTTGGTCAAAATTTTTAATGACAGAACAAGTTAATTTATTTGATTTTTCTTTTCAAACATATGTGAGGTTGAACGTTAGACTTACATGCCACGCAGTTCGGATTTGCAGGCCTTTCATTCGAGACATGACATGAGTTACTTTTGTGCCCCCATCTCTGTTGTTCTAAAATTAACCCTCATGTTTGGATTTTCTTTAAAAGTTTGTGAACATATATCAACATTTGGTTGATTAAAGATAAAATAATTTTTGTTCACATTTGTTCTTTGTCATTTTCAATAAGATAATTCATTTTTGGTGACAAAATACCAAAAGGCTCGTGTATGACTGGATAATCACTTTTCTGCCTATCATGCGGAAAGATGTATGTTGGAACATGCATAGACAACAATGTAACTCCACATTAAGTTTAGCATTTTTCATTTTGTTTATATCACCTCAATTTTTACACATCATGGCAAGCAACCATACATATCAATGACTATACTAATTGCCTTTTTTGCCAATTAAATACATATGATTGGCAAAATAACCAATGTACTATCATTTCCCAAAAGGTTGGATCAATTTTCATTGAAAAACCCTTTCTTAAGCTTTTATTAAGTTTGAACTAAATAAACTTATCATATATCTACACCATAATCAACTTACTCTGTTTTTGTCAAAACTGTTTTGAGAAAAATCTTCTTCAAAATACATACTTTGACTCAAACAGTAAGTAACATATTCATTAACAATCATTATATGAATGACATAGTTAAAACAAGCAGACTCCACACAAATTATGCAAAGCCTATCCTATCCTATCCTAAACACATCATCATATCAGATTATCTAAATATTCAAAATCCACATAATCAAAACATCAAATAAGCACACAAATTGATCGATTCAAATACTTATCCTGATATAACACACAATCATTGATCATTGTCCTAAGCATCAAAGATACTTAAGATACTTAAATAATCATTCAAAGCATATATTAGTTAACATCAAAAACACTTTCACACCACAAAGAAACAAACACTCATCAAGAACTTCCTAAAGATAGTTAATTAGCATAATGAGCACACATCATCAATCAGACCTCATCAGAGTTGATCTGTAACGATTCCGACGAAACCAGGTATACCTTAACCGGTAGACAATAGTTACGTTATATTTAATGTCGGGTACACGAATTACCATAGTAATTATACGAGAATACATGGTTCACTGTATTGATTGTACGTGAATATATAATTCATCGTATTGAATATGCGATTAATTGATCGATAGTTATTGAAACCCGAACGAATCGAGGGTTCAATTATAGACGATATCTATAATATTTAGTGATGTTACGAAGCATTAATGCTTCGGGATAAGTAAAGTACGGCACATAAAAAGAATTTCGATTTAATGGTACGTCGGTACATTAAACGAAACCTTCAATACCAAACCGAGCAAGAGATGATCGATCAAGCCGAAAAAGATGCGCGATAATTAATAATATGATGTTTTAAGTTAATAAATGTCATGGTTTAAGTTTTTAAAGTTTTTAAATCGGTTTTATATAAATTTTATTTTTAAGCCGAAAAACGACCGTTTTAGCCTCGTTTTAAGCCGAATTAAACGTTTAACCGAAAAACAAACTGAACCAGATTATCCAAAACATTATCCAGATTACAGATATCCAAATGAGTGGCCAAGAATGAAGAAGTGGGTCCCACCCCACCCCTTATCAATTCCGATCGGTCTAGGGGGTGTTACCCCATGTTCTCATTTCTTTTTTCTACATCAAAACCTCCATAATCTTCAACTCTCTCAAGATCATGAACTAAAAACCGAGTATTGTAGCAAGAACAATGAGGTAAGGATCAAGTTATCTACGTTTTCACCTTCGTTTCTTGAGTTTGTTTGCAAGAAAATGAGGTTTCAAAGATGAAAACCGATTCTTGCATGATCAAGTGATGTATACGGGTTATACAAGGGATCTTGGTCCAAGAAAGGAGTTAAACGAACCAAAAACGAATTTTTACGGTTTAAACTTTAGTTTTGAAACAATAACCGAAACTATAGTGTAAGAGGCTTGATCGTGAGTGTAACTGGCTTGGTATTGTGGTATGTTGGTTGTAGGCTCTGTGTTTAGTGGTAGATAAGGCGGAAAGAAGAGTTTGTAGCTTGTAGTGGCGGAAAATGAAAGGTATATTCGGTTTATGTTCGGTTTTGGAGTTTTTGGACAGATTGTTGATGGTTTGGAGTTAGGTCATGAAATTTTACAGAGGTGTTAAATACATGAAAACATGAGTTCTATGAATATTTGGTAATTTTTGGACAAAGGATGAATATTTGGTGAATTTAATGCTCGGTTTTGGCCAAAAATGGTGAAAAATAATTAAATATCATGATAAATTCTGGAAAATTTCAGATAAGATTTTTATAAAATGTATAAGTCACACACAAAATTTTAGGTCAGTTGGAGAAGATCTAAGTAGGCTTTTCGGTTAAACGAGTTCTAGGGTTTTCTAGCTCGGTTTTAGTGAAAATGGCATGTAAAAGAAGATTTTGGTTCTGGAAAAATTACAGGGGACTATGTGGATGGCAGGGGACATCCAGGAAAAATTTGGGATTTTTCTAAGGTCGTTTGGTATTTACGACATATTTAGTGTTTAAATGGTGTTTAAAAATAGATAAATAAATTTTAAATATAAAAATTAATTCTGGAAATATTTTTATAAAATTTCCCACTGTCAAAAAGTGATTTGTGCAAAATTTCAAGATCCGAGGTTAAACGGATAATTATTTGTGCTAAAAAGAAAATAAAAACAAACTTTTAAAGCTTAAGACGTGTAAACCGGTAAAGTTCGCTTAAACGAACTGACTGGTGTATAAAAACCCTAAAAATAAACTATTTTCATATAACTGAGTTAAACAAGTAAAAATAAATCATCCGAAAATAATTCGGATGATTTGAGTAATTTTAACCGATTTAACAGTTTCCAGTGCACTAAAGACGGAAACGGGTCCCGCGGCCAATCGGGACGTCTAAACCGAGCTCTAATTTCACAACTTTAATTAAATTATCAATCAACAACTATTTTCGGGTCGTGTGAGACCAAACTCATTTTGAAACGTAAAAACGGATAACCGTGCTAGGCACGCAAAACGGGGAAAACAAACTAATAGTAAATTGACTACTGAACTCTAATCGATATCACAATCTGAGTCCGGAGAAGTGTTTCTGGGTTAACATTGCCCCCAGAACGGGTACAGTGCTGAGTTAACAGTGTCCCCAGATGTACCGGTTAACTTGGTTAAAGTTATATTAATAATGAGTGTATAGTAACGATCGTAGGGATCATATTACAGATTGGACGTGTTAACTGATAATGATTGTTGTTACCTGCTTGCATGTGCTAAGGTGAGTTTTACGAGCCCCTTTTTCTGAATTGTTTTCAAATATTTTCCCGGGGCGGAAGCATGTTACTACTGCAATGTTTAAGTACATACTGAACGCATGGATTTGCGTGGTTTTATATATATTTTATTGTACGGGAATCGTACGGAAATGTACTAAGATGGTAATTGTTTGAGTTGCTAACATTCTAAGGCCCCGGAACACGAGTGATTAACTGAAAGCCGTTAGAGTGTGGATAGTACTATTGGTCTGACAAACCCAACTGGTCCGGCATGGATTTGCTGATGTTTCCCAGCCAGTTGCACATGTCTATTTTGTTGTTATATATATTTTGCTATGTAAAGTTAGACATAGCGGTTTGGGGCAGGTCCGTGGGCGGGGGATATGCCACGAGGGTTGTGTGTGATAGTCAGAGGTTTCACTTGTGGGCTCAGCATAATTACATCGATAATATTATATTTTGATAATGATTTATCATGGTTTACTCAAATTGTGAAACTCACCAACTATTCGTAGTTGACCCGTTTTCTCACATGCTTTTCAGGTACAACTAAGATGAAGTGATTGCTTACGTGCTAAGTGCTTGATGTGTGTAAGATTTGCATGCGGGATATTAGGATACATTATAATAAATAGAATTATGTATCGTATTGTATGATGTGTGTCACCTAGACGGTAATGAATTACGAGATAATGTAATTTTGAAGTATATTAATGCATTCAGTTTTCTTTATAAACAATGTGGTTGATATCAGAGGCGTCTGTTGCATTCCGTTTACGTTTCCGCTGCGGTTACGGGGTGTTACAGAACTTGGTATCAGAGCCATTGGTTATAAAGATTTAGGATGTCTTTAAAAGATACCTAAAATATAACCAGTAGCTCAAGTATTATAGGATCTGAATATCAACTAATAATATATAGTGACGAGATCTGGATGAACTTGGATGGACAAGTGAGTTATTATGGTCCGGAACATAATAACAGACTTGTCCGCACGAGGGAACTCAGAGGAAGTCACGGGGAACATTAATAGGTAAAAATGGCAACATATGTGTAAAGTATATAATATTATTTATGCATGATAATGTGTATATATATATGTACGTATCTTGTGGGTACTTGTATTGAGAAATAGGACCCGGATAAGGAACCGGGGGATGAAATAATAAAAAGTACCGAGGATGCTGAAATTTCTAGAGCATCGGTTGGTGATAAGTCGGACTTATCGGGCTATAGTTATGAAACCAAGTTAGATCTCCCGTTTGACATTAACCAGAAAAATCTAGTAACCGTCACTCCCAACCGAAATTAATAAATCCCTTACCCTACCAACACCGGTACCGTATATCCTAATAACCCCCTATGTTCACCCGAACCGACGACCCTCACGTACGGACGAATCTGTACCTGAACCCATTCCTATTCCATTAAGGTAAATAAATAAATAAATAAATAAATAGAATAAAATAAAATAATAATAATAACAATAAATTTGATAATAAATGAGCAGATAAAAAAATAATATATATAAATATATATGTGTATCTCTCACTCTCAAACATATGAGTCATACCACCTCCAGATCGAGAATCACCGATTTTAGCGAACCTAGAACGCCTGAGGACATTGACTGAGCAAGTGATAGAATTTCCCATAATAGTAATTGATAATATTTGAAGGTAACCCATGTGCGCGATTACCTTGAACCTTGCAACCCCCTATGTAATCCTTACATCCGTTAGATGCCTATACCCATGTATACTCGAATAGAATGATTACCCATACACAAGGAGGTGTTGGAATCATTATAGCATAGTTGGCTGTTCGTTCGTAGGTGGTATACTGTGTATGCCAGTATACAAATAGACACGGATATTATAACTCCGTGGTACGTAATCGTTTGGTGCTCACGGTGAGCATGTATCGGTTATGCTGACATGCAGAAGGATATTGAAATCAAGCATAGTAAACATTAATCTATGTTGAGAAAGATCTATATGTCAGTTGGTGACAAGGGTTATGAAACATATTTAAACGTTAACCGACGTCAGGTTAAGTCCATATATTATTATATTTGTGAGACATATATACTAGATACTGGTATGTGTAATATGTAAGATAATATTTGGTGTGTATGTGTACCTGCTGTTATGATTGAGCTAGTAACGAGTTATACGGTGAGATTAGTATTGATTACTGCGTACGGTATGGGTACGGCAGAATGACATAAATGGAGTAACTCCAATGATGGAGATTGATATGATTCAGTTGATTGCTCAAAGATAGCAGATGATGATACCGAATGTCGTATCACAGATCACTGCTAGTGTTGATGCAAATGTGATCGCAGAATTATAGATCGAGCAATCACATGAATATGAATATTTCAATTCTTAGTGGTATTACTAAGAGTGATAATGTCCCACCGAATACTATTATGACTACAAGTATTAGTTATAAACTAAACATGAATAGTAGTCGTAATGAATTAGATCCGGTATGAAGGATATGTTTGTTGGTTGTGATAAGGAAATTATTAATAGTTTACTGATGGTAAAGGGAGGAATATATTAGTGAGTGGATAGAAAAGATCGAAATGGTTAAGGATATTGGTAAGAGTCTAGAACATTGTGTAGTGAAATATGCTACAGATATGTTGGTAGATTATGTTGTATCGTGATGGAACACGATGGTACAAAATTATAGTTAGAAAATTATTACTCAGATTAATGGTCGGAATTTAAAATTCTTGTGCTAGAGCACTTTTATTCGAGTAATTAAGTTCAGAGATTGGAAACTGAGCTATGGAAGATAGAAATGTCGTGTGCTAATCACTTAGAACACGCTAATCGTTTGAAGGAATTGTCATGTCTAGTAACATGGATAATTGCTCCTGAAACTAAGCGAAGTGAGCGCTATATTGGGGACTAACTCCATCGATATGGAGTATAGTCAATCCTGTAAAATATACAACCTTTGGAAGGGTTGTGTCGCAAGCCAGCATTGATATATTTTACTCTATGGGAAGCGGACTGGAAGGACGTTAGGTGAGACGTCGAGTGTTAAAGAAGAGAAATGATAATGGTATCGTGCAAGATAGGCTTTTGAATAAGTAGGTATGGCCTACAACCCAGAATTATACTAAGACTAGTTCTGGTGTGAAAACATGAACCGCATGAAGGGTCCTTCCCTAAATGTGGAAAATATGGTTATCGGCAGGAAGAAGAATGTCGAGTGATAGTAGGCCACAGGTGTGGTAAAGATGGACGTAATGCCCTAATTGTAGAACCAATTGAAGCCATGTGAACCGGCAACCCCAACCCATTCGTGTACAACCACTCCGAACCCAACAACTTCAATAACAATCCATCCAAAGAAACCAAATTATACCAAACAGTTGTACTTGCTATGAATGTAGCAGTACAGAACGTTTCGAGAGAAATTGCCCAAAGTTGAACCAAGGTGTCGTTGGAAGACGAACCTCATGGCAAGCATCAACCTCTGATCAAGCAAGGAGCCGTGCTTTTGTGAGTAATTCGAATAAAGCACGTCATGATCCAAAGGTGGTGTTTAGTATGTTGTAGTTTTAAATTAATAGGCTTCAGTGATATTTTTACGGTCGTCGATAGAAGTTAGTTCCTGTTAACCTCCTATCATTTGGAAAGATACCGATTAGTGAAACTATAGAACCCTATACTGTAGAATCGCTAACGGTAAACCCCTAATGGTTAACTAAATTGTTCGGAATTGTCCTATTATTCTGAACGATTAACCTTTCCTTATTGACCTACGACCAGTAAAGTTAAGAAGTTTTGACGTAATAGTTAACATGGATTGGCTAACTCAACATGAAGCTGAAATCAAATATGAAAAGAAGATGATTAGAAGCTCTCCTTCGGACGATGAAGCGATTAGATACAGAGAAAAGTGTACGGTATTATGTTACCACTCTAATCTCATCTTGAGATGTTATAATATTTACGACAAGAAGACGTGGTGTATTTAACAAACGCGATTGCCAAAGTATTTAAAAGAAGACATATAGAAGATATCCCGATGGTACGCGAATTTCCACAAGTTTTCCCAGAAGAACTTCCTGGATTACCGCCAACCCGACAGGTCGAATTCAGAATCGATATAATGTCTCAAGCTGGTCCTGTTGCTAAAGCACCCCACCGACTTGCACCGTCCGAGATGCAAGAATTATCCAATCAGTTACAAGAATTGTTGGATAAAGGATTCATACGACCTAGTTGGTCACCATGGGGTGCACCAGTGTTATTTGGGAAATGAAGGACGGAAGTGTTAGGATATGTATTGATTAGGGAGAATTGAATAAAGTGACGATCAAGAATAGGTATTCACTTCTTCGAAGTAAATGATCTGTTTAACCAACTGCAAAGGGCGATTTATATTTAGAAAATTGGTCTTAAATATAGCTATCACCAAATGAAAAATCCAAGAGGAGGACGTTGCAACAACAGCGTTTCGGACTCGCTACGGCCATTATGAATTCTTAGTTATGCCTTTCGGGCTAACGAATGCGCCGGCAGCATTCATGGAACTCATGAATTGAGTCTGTAAACCCTACCTCGACAAATTCGTCATCGTGTTTATTGACGATATTTTGATATATTCGCAACGTAAAGAAGAGCACGAACGACGGTTAAGGAAAATTGTGGAAGTGTTAAAGCAAGAGGAGTTGTACGCGAAGTTTTCGAAATATGATTTTGAATAAAGAAGGCATAATCCCTTGGTCATGTTGTAAAGCAACAAGGATTTCACATAGACCCAAATAAAATAGAAACCATTAAAACTGGCAGTCACCCAAGGCACCAAAAGGGAATGCGCCAATTTTTAGGACTAGCCGGAGACTATCAGCGGTTTATTGAAGAATTTTTAGCATTACCCAACTCATAATCCTTTGTACGACGCAAACGTACAAATTTTATAGATGATAAGAGACCGCAGTCTCATATTCAATAAAGATGAGTCGAGTTGTAAGCGATTATGACTGTGACATCCTTTATCACCCCGGCAAGGCTAACGTCGTAACCGATGCCTTGAGTAGGAAAGATCGGGTTAAGCCATTGCGAGTGAAAGCGCTGGATGATAGTCCAGTCGAACCTTTCGGACCTGATTCAAGTCGCTCAACATGAGGCGTAAAAAGAGGAACATTTGGAAAAGGAAGAACTTTACGGCAATGAGAAGAATTTCGAACAGCGCGTGGACGAAATTCTCTATTTCAAAAAAAAAAAAAAAAAAAAAAATTTGGGTTTGGATCCCGACCCTCCATGACCTTCGTGAATTAATCATGGACGAAGCGCATAGATCGAAATATTCCATACATCCGGGATCAGATTAGACTATTGATGATACGAATATCTGAAAGGATTTTATTAATGGCCGAGTTTGGAGGAAGATATGGTACGTATGTTGGTGAATATTTAAGTTATGCAAGAGATAAGGCTGCACACCGAAAACCCTAGGGAACGCCACAACGACAGAAAATTCGCCAATGATAGTGGGAATAAATTACAATGGATTTCGGGACGCAAATTCCCAAGATATATCAAAGGCATGATGTAAATTGGGTAATCGCGGATCGATTAACCAATCCTCGCATTTCATCCCAATCCATGACGATTACCACAATGAATTCTCGCCCAAATTCATGATGGTGAAATGGTATATCGTCGTAGAGTACCATTTTCAATTATTTCAGATCGAAATAGTCATCCTACTTCCATTATTGGAAGGCGGGGAAGGAAGCATCGAGAGCTTGAAGCTTTCTATGGGTGAAGTAATTATCACCAATTTGTTAAATTGAAAATGGGCGTCAATCAAGCCATAAGATTTCTATTCCATTATTGGAAGGCAGGGAAGGAAGCATCGAGAGCTTGAAGCTTTCTATGGGTGAAGTAATTATCACCAATTTGTTAAATTGAAAATGGGCGTCAATCAAGCCATAAGATTTGAGTTGATTCGAGATACAACCAATCGGATTTATAATATTTAAGATAAGTTGAAAGCAGCGCGAGATTGGCAAAGGATTTATGCCAACATTCAAAGGAAACCATTGTCACTGGAGAGAGGTGACAAGGCATTTTTAAGGCATCACCTTAGAGAGGTGATATGAGGTTGGCAAAACCGAAAATAGCTCCGTAATATATTGGACCTCATGAGACTATCTCCATGATTGGTCATTTAGTTTATTGATTAAAGTACTCCAGGGGCTAAGTACTATACATGATGTTTTGCCATGTATACGGATTGAAAAGTACCTAGGCGATGAGGCAACGAAAGTACCGGTAATGGAGGTACTCATAGAAAACGTGCTTGATATCATAAATAATTCCGCATAGATAGTAGACGGGAAAACTAAACAGTTTGGACGTACCAAGCTTTATTGATTAAGATTAAGTGGAATTCACCACGAGGACCAGATTATACCAGGTAACGCGAGGGTGAATTCAGAAGGAAAAACCCCCACCTTTCTCTCGGGAAGGGGATAGCGGGCGTGTAAAATTTCGAGGACGAAATTTCTTAACGGGGGGAGAATGTAACGATTCCGACGAAACCAGGTATACCTTAACCGGTAGACAATAGTTACGTTATATTTAATGTCGGGTACACGAATTACCATAGTAATTATACGAGAATACATGGTTCACTGTATTGATTGTACGTGAATATATAATTCATCGTATTGAATATGTGATTAATTGATCGATAGTTATTGAAACCCGAACGAATCGAGGGTTCAATTATAGACGATATCTATAATATTTAGTGATGTTACGAAGCATTAATGCTTCGGGATAAGTAAAGTACGGCACAGAAAAAGAATTTCGATTTAATGGTACGTCGGTACATTAAACGAAACCTTCAATACCAAACCGAGCAAGAGATGATCGATCAAGCCGAAAAAGATGCGCGATAATTAATAATATGATGTTTTAAGTTAATAAATGTCATGGTTTAAGTTTTTAAAGTTTTTAAATCGGTTTTATATAAATTTTATTTTTAAGCCGAAAAACGACCGTTTTAGCCTCGTTTTAAGCCGAATTAAACGTTTAACCGAAAAACAAACTGAACCAGATTATCCAAAACATTATCCAGATTACAGATATCCAAATGAGTGGCCAAGAATGAAGAAGTGGGTCCCACCCCACCCCTTATCAATTCCGATCGGTCTAGGGGGTGTTACCCCATGCTCTCATTTCTTTTTTCTACATCAAACCCTCCATAATCTTCAACTCTCTCAAGATCATGAACTAAAAACCGAGTATTGTAGCAAGAACAATGAGGTAAGGATCGAGTTATCTACGTTTTCACCTTCGTTTCTTGAGTTTGCTTGCAAGAAAATGAGGTTTCAAAGATGAAAACCGATTCTTGCATGATCAAGTGATGTATACGGGTTATACAAGGGATCTTGGTCCAAGAAAGGAGTTAAACGAACCAAAAACGAATTTTTACGGTTTAAACTTTAGTTTTGAAACAATAACCGAAACTATAGTGTAAGAGGCTTGATCGTGAGTGTAACTGGCTTGGTATTGTGGTATGTTGGTTGTAGGCTCTGTGTTTAGTGGTAGATAAGGCGGAAAGACGAGTTTGTAGCTTGTAGTGGCGGAAAATGAAAGGTATATTCGGTTTATGTTCGGTTTTGGAGTTTTTGGACAGATTGTTGATGGTTTGGAGTTAGGTCATGAAATTTTACAGAGGTGTTAAATACATGAAAACATGAGTTCTGTGAATATTTGGTAATTTTTGGACAAAGGATGAATATTTGGTGAATTTAATGCTCGGTTTTGGCCAAAAATGGTGAAAAATAGTTAAATATCAAGATAAATTCTGGAAAATTGCAGATAAGCTTTTTATAACATGTATAAGTCACACACAAAATTTTAGGTCAGTTGGAGAATTCTATATAGGCTTTTCGGTTAAACAAGTTGTAGAGTTTTCTAGCTCAATTTTAGTGAAAATGGCATGTAAAAGAAGATTTTGGTTCTGGAAAAATTACAGGGGACTATGTCGATGGCAGGGGACATCCAAGAAAAATTTGGGATTTTTCTAAGGTCGTTTGGTATTTACGACATATTTAGTGTTTAAATGGTGTTTAAAAATAGATAAATAAATTTTAAATATAAAAATTAATTCTGGAAATATTTTTATTAAATTCCCCACTGTCAAAAAGTGATTTGTGCAAAATTTCAAGATCCGAGGTTAAACGGATAATTATTTGTGCTAAAAAGAAAATAAAAACAAACTTTTAAAGCTTAAGACGCGTAAACTGGTAAAGTTCGCTTAAACGAACTGACTGGTGTATAAAAACCCTAAAAATGAACTATTTTCATATAACTGAGTTAAACAAGTAAAAATAAATCATCCGAAAATAATTCGGATGATTTGAGTAATTTTAACCGATTTAACAGTTTCCGGTGCACTAAAGACGGAAACAGGTCCCGCGGCCAATCAGGACGTCTAAACCGAGCTTTAATTTCACAACTTTAATTAAATTATCAGTCAACAACTATTTTCGGGTCGTGTGAGACCAAACTCATTTTGAAACGTAAAAACGGATAACCGTGCTAGGCACGCAAAACGGGGAAAACAAACTAATAGTAAATTGACTACTGAACTCTAATCGATATCATAATCTGAGTCCGGAGAAGTGTTTCTGGGTTAACATTGCCCCCAGAACGGGTACAGTGCTGGGTTAACAGTGTCCCCAGATGTACCGGTTAACTTGGTTAAAGTTATATTAATAATGAGTGTATAGTAACGATCGTAGGGATCATATTACAGATTGGACGTGTTAACTGATAATGATTGTTGTTACCTGCTTGCATGTGCTAAGGTGAGTTTCACGAGCCCCTTTTTCTGAATTGTTTTCAAATATTTTCCCGGGGCGGAAGCATGTTACTACTGAAATGTTTAAGTACATACTGAACGCATGGATTTGCATGGTTTTATATATATTTTATTGTACGGGAATCGTACGGAAATGTACTAAGATGGTAATTGTCTGAGTTGCTAACATTCTAAGGCCCCGGAACACGAGTGATTAACTGAAAGCCGGTAGAGTGTGGATAGTACTATTGGTCTGACAAACCCAACTGGTCCGGCATGGATTTGCTGATGTTTCCCAGCCAGTTGCATATGTCTATTTTGTTGTTATATATATTTTGCTATGTAATGTTAGACATAGCGGTTTGGGGCAGGTCCGTGGGCGGGGGATATGCCACGGGAGTTGTGTGTGATAGTCAGAGGTTTCACTTGTGGGCTCAGCATAATTACATCGATAATATTATATTTTGATAATGATTTATCATGGTTTACTCAAATTGTGAAACTCACCAACTATTCGTGGTTGACCCGTTTTCTCACATGCTTTTCAGGTACAACTAAGATGAAGTGATTGCTTACGTGCTAAGTGCTTGATGTGTGTAAGATTTGCGTGCGGGATGTTAGGATACATTATAATAAATAGAATTATGTATCGTATTGTATGATGTGTGTATCACCTAGACGGTAATGAATTACGAGATAATGTAATTTTGAAGTATATTAATGCATTCAGTTTTCTTTATAAACAATGTGGTTGATATCAGAGGCGTCTGTTGCATTCCGTTTACGTTTCCGCTGCGGTTACGGGGTGTTACATGATCATTCCCAAGGCTTTTAGAAGAAAGTGGAATCTGGTTTTTTCAAGTGACTTGGTAAATAAGTCAGCCAAATTGTCACTTGTATCGACTCTTTTCATTTCAATTAGACCTTTTTCATTACAATCCCTAATTAAATGATGTATGATTTCAATGTGCTTGGTCTTGGAGTGTTGACCTGGATTATTAACAATAAACAATGCAACAAGTATTATCCATAAAGATAGGGGTGTTCAAGAAATTCAAACCATAATCCACATCTGATTTTGAATCCAAAAAACTTGTGCACAACAGGCAGATGCAGCAATATACTCAGCTTCGGCAGTTGAGATGGACATTGTAGTTTGTTTCTTGCACTGCCTTGACACCTTCTTGTCTCCCAGAAATTGACAACCTCTAGTTGTGGACATTCTACTTATGTTACATCCATCATAATCATTGTCAGTATAAGCAATTAGATCTAAGGAATGGTTCTTTGGGTACCATATCCCCAAATCAGTTTCCCTTTTAAGTATCTAAAAATTCTCTTAACAGCGGTCATGTGAGACATCTTTGGACTTGATCGGAATCTTGCACACACACACACAACAAACATGATGTTTAGCCTTGAAGCAGTCAGATACATCGGAGATCCAATCTTTTGCTCTGTACTCACGTTCATCTACACGCTCCCCCTTTTTATCTGCAATCATATTTTCATTGGTGTCCATTGGAGTTTAAGCAATTTTTAGGTCTTGACACTTGAACTTATTCAGTATGTCCTACGCATACTTTGACTGGCATATGAAGATACCATCAGCCTTCTGTTGAACTTGTAGTCCAAGAAAGAAGTTCATTTCTCCCATCGAGCTCATGCTGTACTTGGACTTCATCACTTCTTCAAACTTCCGACACATTTGTTCATTTGTTGAACCAAAAATAATATCATCCACATAGACTTGAAGTAGGAGTTAATCTCTTCCTCTCCTTCTGTAAAAGTGGGTCTTGTCAATGGCTCCCCTTTGAAAACCATTAGCAAGAAGGTGGTTTGATAACTCATCATACGAAGCTCTTGGAGCTTGATGCAATCCATACAAAGCCTTGTTTAACTTATACACTCTGTTAGGATAATCAAGGTCATCAATACCTGGTTGTTGAGCTACATACACTTCCTCTTCTATTTTCCATTCAAAAATGCAGATTTGACATCCAATTGGAATACTCTTATGTTCTTTGAGGAAGCATAAGCTAAGAAAATTCTTATTGCTTCAAGTCTCGCTACAGGAGAAAAGACTTCCTCAAAGTCAATCCCTTCTTCTTGTAAGCATCCCAATGCAACAAGTCTTGCTTTGTTCATTATAACAATCCCTCTCTCATCCCTCTTGTTCCTAAAAACCCACTTGGTTCCAATGGCATATCTATTTCTTGGCTTATTTACAAGTTCCCACACTTGCATATCTCAAAATTGAGCCAACTCCTCTTGCATTGCTTCTACCCAACAATTGTCTTTCAAAGCTTGAACAATGTTCTTGGGTTGAATTTGAGATAGATAGTAGGAGTACAAACAAATGTTTGCAGATTCAGATGCACTTCTTGTAACTCTTTCATTTATATCCCCAATTATGTTCTCAGGTGGATGATTTCTTTCAAGATATGAGGATTGTATAATCACATTAGTAGACATATTTGTATCAAGATTTATGTCATTGAGATCAGGTTCATCAATGACCAAATCAGTTGTGTTGAATCATGAAATTCAGGTGCTTCTTCATTATTCTGTTGTGAAGTATATGCAACATTATTTCCAATATTCAAGTTTTGAAACAAATTTTCAAATCTTGCTTCTCTTTCAGCTTGTCTTTGAATTTCATGTTGGTTTCTAGGATCTTCCTCATTCAAGATATGATCATCTTGAACTTCTTGATTATCTTGATTCTCATGTTTTTAGTCTTGTCCTGGATTATGACCTTGGTCTTGATCTTGAACTTGATCTTAAATTTGTTCATTTTCAGCAGTTGAGGGATCCCTTATGAATATATATCCAGTCCTTTTGCCAGCAACCTTGGACCACAATTTGTCCAAATCAATCTTCTTTTGATTATTCTCTTCATGCACACTTGTTTTGTAAAACGCTTCATCACATTCCCCAAGATAAATCTTGAAGGACTTGATTAACTTCTCAAGATCAAACAACCATGATGCTCCATCAACTGTATTGAACTGATTTTCATTGAATACCACATCACATGATTCAATCACACTTAATGGTCTTTCACATAGACTGTATAAGCTTTTATGTGTGTTGAATACCCAACAAAGAAGCAATCCAAGGATTTTGATTGAAATTTGTTAAGATAATCCTTGGTGTTCAACAATGAACATTTGCAACCAAATGGCTTGAGAAACTTGATGTAGAGCTTTCTTTTAAACAAAATCTCATAAGGAGTCTTGTCTTGACTTTTGTTGAGAAGTACCCTGTTCTGAACATAACAAGCAGTATTGATTGCTACTGCCCAAAAAGTGACAGGTAGAAAAGTATCTGCTAGCATGGTTCTTGCAGTCTCTAGGCGTTCCTGTTTCTTCTTTCTACAACACCATTTTGTTCAGGAGTTCTAGGGGCACTGAATTGTTGTAGAATTCCTTTTGCATTTCAAAACTCATCCATTACCCATTCTTGAACCCAGTCCCATTGTCACTTCTCATAACCTTCACCCTTACATCCAATAGATTCTCAATCCTAATGACACAATTCTTTTATAACTCAGCAGCTTCATCTTTGGAACTTAGGAAATAAACCCATGTGTATTTTGAGAAATCATCAATAATCACCAAACAATATATCTTCTTGCCAATGCTTGGAACTCTCACAGGTTCAAAGAGATCCATATGAAGCATTTCAAGCACTTGATCAATTGAGTTAATGAGCTTTGTTTTGTGTGATGATTTGTGTTGCTTTCCCTTTTGGCATGAAATGCAATTGTCATCAAGTTTGAACTCTCTTGGGGGTAAACCAATTACATGTTCACCTTTAACAAGTCTATTCATGTTCTTTAGGTTGACATGACAAAGCTTTCTGTGCCACAATTTGGTTTCATTTTTAGTGGCTTTTGTCACAAAACAAGTACCACCCCTTGAAATGGCATCTTTCATATTTAATTCAAATAAGTTCCCATTTCTTGGAGCCATCATCATAATCATATCTGGAGGAATCACAAAGTCAGGTTTGAGAATAAAGCAATGAGAGTCATCAAACCCAACCTTATAACCTTTATCACACATTTGTGAGATGCTCAAAAGGTTATATAGCAATCATTCCACTTAAAATACATTATCAAAAGTGACTTTTCCATTAGTCAGAATTCCTTTCCCTACAATCTTTCCTCCATTTTCATCCCTCCCAAATGAAACTGGGCCTTAAAACTTTTCTTCATAGTTTACAAGTGACCTCTTGTCACATGTCATGTGCCAGGAACATCCACTGTCCATATACCATACTTCATTAATTGGTGTGGATTATCCCTGCACAAATCAAAGAAATTGATCAGTTAGGTAATGAAGTGAAAGTTGAGTCAACTTGTTAGTCATCAGTGACATGGACTAGTGTTGCATTAGGATTGAGGATAGGTTTAGGATCCTCATAGACAACTTCACAAGTGTCAGAAGCATCTAATTCATATCCTGTATCACTTGTGCTTCTCACATAGGGAATGATACTCTTGCATTCTTCAGTTACATAATATTTTTCACACTTGTTACAACAATTTCACTCTTTGGTTTCCAACGGAATCCTTGGGGTTCATATCCATGTTTCAATAAGAATTTCTCATCACCATTGAGTTCTATTGGCTTCTTCTTCAAGAATACGTCTCTTTTCACTTTCTTCTCACCTCCTGGTAACTTAGCAGAATCATCAGACCTCACAACCTTGGAGTCTTGGTTAGGAACAATTCTGATGGGTTGTGTGTTCCTTTTCATTTGGTGAACTAGACTCCTCTTTGCCTTTTCATCAACAGTTTTACTATTCTTTTCACTCTTTTGATTCTTTGACTCATCACTTTTACCTACCATATCTTCACACTTATTCCCTTTACCCAAATATTCATTATACTTTTCTTTGTAAAAACCAAAGTCTTGTCCAAACTTTGTTTCATTTGGGACAATAATTGGTGTAAATGTAAACCTTTCATGACAAGAATCAGTATGATGACCATACTCATCACAATCTTTGCACCAAACTTTGCCCTTGAAGCTTTCACTTGACTTTCCCATCTTGAATCTTTCACTTGGTCTTTGTGGCTCAATGCCAATTGTTTTCTGTGTTTTGAGACCATCAAAGTCAATTAAGAATGGCACAAATTCTTCAATCTTGATATCATGCCTTTCAACTTTGCTCTTCACAAATTCTTTCCAATTTCATTTGCTCATCATCCAAATTTCCTCTATACCTCGACTGCCTTCTCTCATATTCTTCTACAGTTTCAACTTCTCCAATGTCAAATAATTCTTGACTTGCGAAAACAGGATACTGTTGGGTTTTAACAAGATTATCAAAGTCATATAAACTCATTTTGTATGAAAAACACGGCGGATAATTAAGTTTTAAATCTTGTTAATTAGATGAATATAAAACCTATTTTATATGCAAAACCCAAGCCCCGGATCCATATACGAATTTGCATGCTTACCAATATAAACAACCATAGGGTGTTCATAGCATACTACCTTCAAGAGCCCAAGATAAATGAAGGAGATGATGATATGAAGGGCGAGTCTTCAAGATAGAATGACCTCAAGCTTGTATACCCTTCAAGCTCAAACAAACACCTTGATTTTGCTAGGATTTACACTTGAAAACTCTTGCTTGATTTTCCTTTCTTTGGACGAAAATTAGAGAGGAAGAAGAGATAGTTTACTTGCAACTTGTGTGTGAGAGAGAGTTTTGAGTTACCAATGCACCACACAATTCTACCCAACCAAAACTAGTGCATGTCTTGGAATAAATAAAACGATTAAGTGAGGAGAGAGAGGGGGGAAAAAGTGTGCAGCCCAAAGATTCCCACCCAAATTCAAACTCAAGTAATCTATTTTATTTACTTATGTTATAACATAACATAACATAACATGCAAAATCCAGTATTGCATATTGTTATTTAACTAACTTAAATAACTTCGTATATGCAAAATGCAAAATGTAGTAGGGTTTGCATATTGTTATTTAACCAACTTAAATGACACGGTATATGCAAAATGCAAAATGCAGTAGGTTTTGCATATTGTTATTAACCAATTTAAATAATATCGTATATGCAAAATTCAAAGTGTTGATATTTATTTGTTAGATCATATCTTAAATAAATATCGTGGTGTTTGTCTAGCTTGTTATTGGGTATGACTCGACTTGGATCATAACGTACTAGCCACATAAACTCTAATATGTGTCTTGGGAATACCAAGTCCAACAGATACACATGTATAAATTGATCACCGATAAAGGTTTCTTTGGTGTTCTTCTTGTTACTAATCTTTATCTTCTTCAAAACTTCCTTGCTTGGTGGCTTCAATGCGTTGTAATTCACCTTTGATTTTTCACATATGTCAAATGACACATGTTCCCTTCTCATATGTTCATAGTGTTTTCTCATTTTGGGTGTGATTTTTAGTAGAGTAGGGATCTTGATTGGTGGACTTGAATTGCTCTTTCTTTCTTCACTTGAATCATCATTACTTGAGCACTTTTCACTTGATTCACTCAAGTCATCCACATTCAATCAATCTTCACCAAAGTCATCCTCTGAGACTTGAATACCAACAGTTTTTTCCACTTTCACATCTTCCTTTAGCACAAACTCCCCATTTTCATCAACTTTAACCTATTCATAATTTTCAAGAAATTCTTCTTTATCTTTGAACACATCTCTAAACTGATTAAGGTATGCCTCTCTTTTCTCCTTATCAACCTTCAAAGAGTAATTGTCATTGAAAGGTGGAGGAACAACCTTATATTTGTCTTCTTCTTTGATTTTGTTTAGAATCCCACAAATATTCCCTGTTGAGACAACGTTTCTCAAGAATTCATTCTGAACTTGAAGTGTGGTATTCTTCACTTTCCTATCAATTACCATTTTCTTCAAACCATCAATCTCAGTCACATATCTAGACTGTTTTCTATAACTATTCATATAGTCTTGCTCAAGACTTTTGATCCTATCTCATAGGTCACAT
This sequence comes from Bidens hawaiensis, assembly GCF_021521415.1. Taxonomy (NCBI): domain Eukaryota; kingdom Viridiplantae; phylum Streptophyta; class Magnoliopsida; order Asterales; family Asteraceae; genus Bidens; species Bidens hawaiensis. Next base: position 152,323 of record NW_027492857.1, on the reverse strand, counting down.
CACTTGTTTCATATACATTGATTATGCTTTGCTTTTTGAAACATTCACTTTAAAGCTTTCCTACCTTCAATTTTAATGATTCAATGGTTTCAAATAATTCAAGTGTTGAATTTGAATATACCTGAGTTGAAGAAGATCTAGCTTCATTCTCTACTTGTGCCATAAGTGCAACATTGGCTTTACTTATATCTTCTGCATAATCAAATTCTCCATCTTGTTGATGAGTAGCCAATGCAACATTGCCTTGATTTTTGGGTTTGTTACCATTGTTTCTATTGGTGTTAGCAGGAGCATGTGGAGGGTTCTGGTTGTTGTTTCTTTGATAATTTTGATTATGAGGAAAACTTGCCGGTTGTGCTGCTGTTGCTGTTGGTTGTTGTAATTGTTGTTGAAGTTGTTGTTGTAGTTTCTTTGTTAGCCTTGCTGGTACTGATAAATGTTTCTTTGCTGTGCAAACTGATTGTTTTGGAAATGTCATGGTTGATTGCACTTCCTTGCAAAATTTGCAGGTTGTTGACAGTTGTAGCATATAGCTTTTGACTTGTCAAAACCTATTCTTTCATTAGAACCTGACACAAGAGACCTTCCAGTCTTGTTGAACAATCTCTTGCTTCTCAATTCAAACAGAGCAGCCTGCCATTTTAAGTACATGTCCTCTTGATCATCTGCATCTATTTGCTCAAGATCATCTTGAACAACACTGATATGGATCATGTTCTTGGCAACAAAGGCATTGTAGGAATCTGTGCACATTGAAAACAAAGTTTGGTATTCATTTCCTTGACTAACATTACCACCATCGTAAGGTGTATGCCCACTGGCCATTGAGGCAGAGTCATTATCATCAATTAGTGGGACATTGAACCCTAATTGTCCACCCTGGTTACTTGAACTTCCAGCAACAAAACCCCTTGGTGTATCACCACCATGCTCACTTGGTTCTTCAATAATTGGAATTTGTTGTTGGCTCTTTGTAGACAAGTTACCCATTAGTGCAATGAGTGCATTGGACACATGAGAACAAGTTTTGTCCTCCTTAATAATTTTATTTTCAATCACCTCTATCTCAGCTGCTTGCAAGAAGAATATCACATCATCAAGCTTGAGTGCAACATAGTTTGGTTTATGCCTAATTAATTTGCTGGCAGTATACCATTCTTTTGATAAAGATGATAGAAGCTTTGTGTTTAAGTCAGAATCAGTCACCACATAATCAGTTATCCAGATTTCATTTACAATGGTCAGGAACCTTTCCAAGACAAACTTCAGTCTTTCACCATCTTTATACTTGAATAAGTCAAGTTGTTATTTCAGCCTCTCTTTCTTGATGTTCTTCAATTCTGTATTGCCTTCAAACATTTCTAACAAGGCATCATATATGGCTTTAGCAGTTTGATGGTGAGCAACCTTCGTCAGAATCTCCCAAGATAACCCCAATTTCAGCATGGCTAAGGCTATGTCATCAACCTTCTTCATTCAAGCTTTAACAACTTGGTTTTTATTTGTTCCTTCAGCCACATATGGTCCATTCTTGATAGAGTGCCACATTTCTACATCGTTGTAGCATATTGCGGCCTCAAACAGCACTTTTCATTTTATGAAGTTCTCTTGTCCGTACAATTTGGGAATTTTGTTAGTTGACACTTCTTGCTCATAATGTCCAGACATCTTTTTGGGATTTTGAAATATATTTGAAAAACAAAGAAAAATTTGACAAACTTACACAAATTTGAACACCCTTTTGAAAAATAATCAGATCTATGGATGAAATCCTCATATCTGATATATCTGATCAGATAGGAACAAGATCTATAATAAAAAAAGAAAACTTTAAGTAAATAAGAGAAAGAACACACCAAAATATTGCAGATCTGAAAGGAAATGAAGAACATGACAGCTGACGTCACTGATCAATGAAACAGTGCTCAGCTGATGTCATTCTTCGTCTTCAAATCAGCAATAATCAGCAACGTTTCTTCACCTAAACAACAGGAACAAGCTTTGATACCACTTGTCGGTCCGTATATATCGCTCAATCACTCTTAATAGCAATGTCGTAACCCACAAGATTAAGTGTTGACAGGAAGGTTAACGACTTGCTATTTAGGGTAAGAACAATAATGTATTAATATCGGAAACACTAACACATTAAATGTTGCTTAAGAGATACAAAGGTAACAAACACAAACTGTAACTCAAGATATTTCCTTTTATAGAAACAATAATGCAAGTGAAAATCAATCAGGGTTTCAGAATGGAATGATTTATCCATACGTGATTAAGACAGCCGTCATAATCAATTTCAAGAATAATATCTGGTGTCTTATCATGTGTCTCAGGTTGCGTCGTTTGGTATCATAGGCGTGGCACAAATTATTCTATTTATAGGTAATCCCTGACAACTGTCATTCCTTCTAGAAACCCTAATCAATAATACATAATCAGAAAACATATTACAAAAATATTCTAAGTGTAAAATAGGTCTTCAAGTAAGCTTTGCAACTTTTGTCTTCATCGTGCAGACCTGGTAACCAAAGTGTGTTGGGGACAGTTCTTTGGCAGACTTTACTTAGAATATTTTCCTAAGAGAATATTCACCTAGCAGACTTCAATCCTCTTGACCATAGCAAACTTTGCTAGATATGATCCTACGAGCAAACTTGTTCTTCAGGAATCCCTTCAAATCTTTGTTAACTTTAACTTATTGAACAAACTAAAGTGTGTTGGTAACACTGTAGCTTGTGCTAGTAGCACTGTAGCTTGCTATGAGTTGAACCTTGCTAGAATAAGTCCTTACTATATTTCTTTATCAACTTACATCAAGCTTGTTGGGACCACTGTTTATTATGTAAACCTTGCTAGATCTTCCAAAATACATGGTTTCTTTAGCTTGGTTAAGACAAGGGTTTGCTAGGAAACAAACCTTGCTTGACTTGAAGAACAACCTTGCTAGACAAAGTGAACCTTGCTCGGATTAACACTTAAGAGGACTTCTAGAAGATAACCTTGCCCAAAAGGTAAAATACCTTGTTAGGATAAGTAAAAGCTTTCTCGGAGGCCTAAGTGTGCTCGGTATCCATACTTAGTTATTTTTAGAGAGTGTTGAGAAGAATCTAATCTCTCTTATGTCTTTTCTTGTCAAATATTCGACCTAACAATTTGTCTTCAACTTCCTTCTTTGTCATCACTTCAACTTATTAACAATTTCCACTAAATATCAAGCCTCCCCCCCAAACTTTCTCATCACTTTTGCTTTTCTTTCCAAATCCTCAGTAATTTTCAATTCAAATTTTTTTCTTTTCTCTTTCTTCCTCTTTGACCTTTAAGGCCTTGCTCAAAATGTATATTTCTTCAATTATCATCTTTTTTCTACTGCTCATCCGAGTATTTACATTGTTTTAAGTAAACAAGTTGTCACACCCCGACAAGGTAAATACAGAAGCGTAATACATGAGTGTAACAGGTAACTCTAGTATCAACCACATTTTTTGTAAAGAAAATTAACAACACATTGTTTATAAAGAAAATTAATAAACTAATTTACATAATATTATATGGTTTTAACTTCATTTACAAACTTGGAGTTCACAAGATAACTAGTTCTATATGGCGCGTTATTCTTTAACTATGTAATTTGTGTCTATCTACGTCAGCGTGATTTATCATTTTCAGCACATAGCATTTAGCACGTCATTCCAACTTTGGAATACCTGAAAAGCATGTTAGAAACGGGTCAACTACGAATAGTTGGTGAGTTTCATACGTTTAAACGAAACCAGTATACGTATTCGTGGTATTCATGTTTTGTATGTGGTAATTACACTAAGCCATAAGTGAACCTTTGACGAGCTGGTTTTACGTGGCCCCTCACTGCCCACGCACTTCCTCGTGGCCTATTGGCCCTTTTAGCCCAAGTAGTACTGTGCCTAACACCACATAGCATATAGTATGTATAATTGTGTGTTCACGTGAAATTGAGTAATAGTTCAACCATACTCCACCGGAGCTTTCAGATGGGGTTGTCAAACCAATAGTACTATTCACATGCCACGTGCTCGTAGTTAATCACTCGTGTTAGTGGGGACTTGATAAGTGTTAGCACTTAGATAATTTATATCATAATAGATAGATATATGTAACGATGTTTTTCACCCCAAAAGTTCATAAAACAGTTTAAAAGCGGGGCCATGAAACTCACCTTATAATAGTATGGTATAAGTAGCACACTGATGTAAGTTGTATGCCTCGATTATACATCAACTCCTATAATCGGTATTGCATTGTTAATACTAGTACAGTCATTAAACTGAATCGGATTGTATATCTAGTCTGGGTATGGTTGTTACGCCAAGAACATATAGTCTTAGATTGTGACGTTGTACGATATGAAATGTTTAAAACAAGAATTGGCTCAGTTTCATCATTTTCCGTGCCTGGCCAAGTTGATCGTTTACGCGTTTAGGAAGTTGGTAAGATCACACAAACTTAAATAAACATATTGTTTGATAAAATGATTCTATTTATGAAAGAGAGTTAGGGTTTCAGTATCTGGATTGGTCACAAGGTTCGTTTCCTTTTTCATACGGGTTTGATTGTACAAAATGCATACAATTCACCCGAATTGTCTGGAAATCTCGTAAGAAATTCGTTTTTATCAAATTCATTCAAAACTATGATATATGATCACTTCTGATATTTTGACATACCAGTCAGTTCCTTAAACATAACGCTGCTAGTTTTATCAAAACATATATAAATTAAACCTTTAAATTATGATAACTATTTATATAATTATATATATTACGAGAATTTTTGTACAAATGAATTAAAATATGTAGTATTTTATAAAAACAATTCAAGAATATTTAGTCTCGTATATTTATTTATAAAAAAATATTTTACATGTTATAATTAACCGACAACTCACCCATTTATACCAAACGATTCCCGAAAATCCGATAAATTTTCTGAATGGTCAAAATATCATTAAATAACCCCTAAAAATATTCGAGCACTTAACTATTTGTCTAAAATACCCTTTTGAGCATATTTCGGCTGTTAAAAATCGATTAAACGAAAATGCACAAACCATATCTAGAATTCTCCAATTCAGTCCACATTTATGTGTAATATTAGAATATCATATCTGAGTTCTTTACAAAGTTCATAATTTATCAAGTAGTTTAGTTATTTTTCATAATAAATCACCAATAAACTGTAATAAATTCTCCAAATATTCTCCGTTTATCGAAAAATTACCAAATCTGGACAAGGACTCATTCATATGATCCTGATGTCACTAAAAGTTTCATAGTCTAACAAAAAGTACGTCACAATCACAAACAGCCCCTAAACTAGTGTTTCGGTTATTACTTTTGCGTTTTACGGTTTTTTAAGCCCTTTTCTCATGTTTCTTGGTTCTTGGTTAGCTAGCGAGTATATCTACATATCAAGTACAACAAAACCAAGCATAAATCATCAATGATCAAGCCTTGTTACTCATGGTTTCGGTTAGGGTTTCAAACCGAGTTTTTAAACAGTAAAAACGTAATATAAACGTTATAATCCGTGTTTTTGGCCAAAAAACCATCTTTTTCTGATTACTAACCATGATTAAGATCAAATTATGTTTTTTGATCATTTTAAGGGGTTTTGGATGGTTAAAAATTGTTTTCTTTAACCAAAACATGATTACTTATGTTTAAACATGATTAAACTTGCATAAAACAATCAAAATTTTGATGTTTTACCTTAGGGTTTTTGTCACACCTCCACGTACGGCCTAGGCCTCTGACCAAGAGTTGATACCGTTTTTGTACATAAATCAGATTTACAGTTTATTATCGGAAATTTAGAGTGGACAAAATAATAATATTTACATTAAACTCGATTAAAATCATTTGTTATTAGTAGATCAATCACCAGAGTTGGTACAGTTTTTGTACATAAATCAGAGTTACGGTTTATTAGCGGAAATTTATATGGATAAAATATTAATATTTACATTAAAATCGATTAAAATCATTTGTTATTATTAGATCAATGATATAGCTTGAGACCTTTAGTCTTATTTGCATAATCTTTACCTTGATTATCTTTTCTTTTCGAACTTTTAGTTCAAATCATCCTTTCTTCACACTACGTTTTTTCTTCTCGAAGAAACGAATATTTTATTTATCTAAGAAACTTAAATAATATTTTATTATCAACAAGGACTTATTTATTATCAATATTTCTTAACAAATTATATTTTTCTTTGTTTATACTTTCGAGGTATCGAGTATACCCTCGACTAGGGTCTAAGCCAATTTAATATTATAATATAATATAATAACATTTAATTAAGGTAGAACTCCTACCTTGATTGTCTTAGTAATCACCTAGACTCTCGGACAATACTTTTACACTTGCACGTATATCGAGGCATTCTTGATTAACTTTTATGGCACGCAAATTGAGACGACGTATAATGGTTGTCGGGTCGTGCACGTATATCAAAGTTGGCCTTTCCCTCGTGATAAATGATTTCACAGTCATAATCGTTCAACGTTTCAATCCATATCCTAGGCGTGTGACCAATAGTTGGTACCGTATTTGGTAAATAAATCGGAGTTACGGTTTATTAGCGGAAATTTAGGGTGGATAAAATATTAATATTTACATATACTCAAAACTTGGGATTATAAAAATACCCGTTAATTTTTACAAAAGATTCATTGTGTATTAAAAACCATCATTCATCTTTAATAATTATCAAAAATAAGCTGAGCCATCAGACGCCTAATGGCCACTTTGTTCCCAAGCATCTATTCTTCATTACCTGTAAAACAGTTTAAAAATACGTCAGAAACACATGCTAGTGAATAAGCTGACGCAAAAATATTTTATTTACTTAATTACCCCTAGAGACTTAACATAGGTTTCGGCCCTTCGTTGCTTATGAATAATAACTTAAAAACTAGAACACAATTACAAACTTAAGCTTAACTCAAAATCGCCAAGCAAAAACCGCAGCGTTCGAGATTACTTATCTACCATCAGTATACACGTGATTACCCTCTCCCTGACATTACTTAGGTCCGACCTATCATGGTGGAAGCATAACCAAGTGTGTCGCGGTGTGCCCACCGCTAACCACATATGAAAGGATCCAGACAAACGTACCCGACAGCCTGAGGGCTAGCGATTACTTTTGTTCGTAATATTTTAGAGATCGTAAACTCATGTAATCAGCTTATTTCACTCGATTAAACTTAGTTATAAAAGTTTGGGGCATATTCACCTTTTGTTTTACCAGCTTCACTTCACTAATTAGCTTTATCTTATTTGTTACCTCGGACATGTAGTACGAGTATAACCATTTGTTATTACTAGATCAATGATATTGCTTTATAACTTTAATCTGATTCACATAATCTTTACCTCGATTATCTTTTCTTTTCGAACATTTAATTCAAATCAACCTTTGTGAACACTACGTTTCTTTTTCTCGAAGAAACAAATATTTTATTTACTTAAGAAACTTAAATAATGTTTTTATTATCAACAAGGAGTTATTTAATATCAATATTTCTTATCGAATTATATTTATATTTGTTTATACTTTCGAGGTATTGAGTATACCCTCGACTAGGGTCTAAAGAAATATGATAATATAATATCATATAATAACATTTTATTCAGTGGAAACCTTAATTTGCTTAGTAATCACTGATACTCTCGGACAATATGTATATCGAGGTATTCTTGATCGACTTCTTTGGAACGCAAATTGAAGCGACGTATGATGGTTGTCTGGTCGTGCACGTACTTCGAGGCGGAATGTCGGTTTATTTTGGGTGGCACAGCCTTCGAGGAATCGTCGGTTTTGGGCACAGTTTACGAGGTAGAGATAGAATAATCTAGAGAGAGAATGACTTGGGATGATGAAATGAGAGGGCTTGGTACCCTATTTATGGAGCTGATCAGCCGAGCTAACACGGTACGCGATGGGTCTTGTAATGGATCCTTCGCGTATCGCGATGGATCAGGCGGCAACGTTTGAATATTATATTCCATCTCAGTATGCGATGGAGTCCTTGGATGCCCATCGCGTATTGCGATGCCACCTAGTTGCTGTGCAACCTCAGCACTAGCTTTGCCAGGTGGCCTGACACGTGGTGTCACGTGGCGTGACATGCGTCACATTCTGTCAGACCACGTCATCGCGTTACACGATGACACGTTGGTTGTGGGAGATCACGTATCGCGACAACGTCAATCCTGGGGTTTTTGTGTCATACCCATCACGGTATGCGATGGGTTGTATTTCGGATCCATCGCGTATTGCGATGGGCCAAGAAAATTTTTGGTCCATAAACTTGAATACTTGGCATTTCTTGGACTCGCTTCCACTTTCCAAAAACATTAAGGCGGCTAGCGGCGATGCTAGCCGAAGAAGTGCAAAGTGTGCCATCAAAGTGGCACATTACTGTAGGTTCCCAGCCGGATCTACACGGAAGTATCTCGTAGTACGTAGGTGCGGAATCCCTACGTAAGACGATACGAGCGTAGGATGTAAACTATGTTAATACCGAACACGAACACATGTTGCAATACTTAAAAGACACGTTGTATTGCAACCCTTCAACACGTGATATTCAATCACAATTACACGTACTGGAATCACTATACAATACAACCCGTAACATATGTATATATAAGTTACGACAACTTCGCCTAACAGACTAAGCGAAGTTGTTAATAACTTCGCTTGTCCACAAGTTCGCTTATATTAGGCGAACTTGTGAGACAACCTATCTAAATCAAACCAAAACAAACTAACACGATTACAGACACAAACATAACCCTAGATACTGAACTACTGATATCATGTACCAACAGACTCCCCCTTGGCAGTAGCTTCATATCTCTATCTTTAATCACGTGTCTGGTAATCCCAAAATCTTGTATCTCCCGTCTTCAAGCATGAACTCCCTGTCTTACACAGACAGTAACAACTCTTTGGTATTTCTTGGCTTCTTATTTCCATGCAGGAATATAGAATATCTTTTTCTCGTTCAGCACCTGCAAGTCAGCTTGAGACAAATTCACCAAGTGCATAGGATCATACACTCTCAGCACCTCTTGTTCATCTTCATCCTCCATGACCGCTTCAGCTGTTTGACTATCGACATACCACCATTTCAGATTCTTTAAGACATCCTTGGGCATTTGTTTCATCGGCACTTCTTTTAAACACCGGATAGGTTTATACTTCATTACCGTCCAAGGTTTGCCATCAGCTCTCATTCCTCTGTCTTTATCTTCAACAAGCTTCCCTTTCTGCGGCTTTAACAACTCGAACTTTTTCTCTTTTATACTTTCTTTCCACACGATCTTTCCAATAATCCTTGCCATATTATCGTCACTCCTGTTTATCAACCCCAACTTGGCTAAATCCTTCACCTCACACTCCGGAAAGGTATTCAATGATCTCAACAACCTTTTGAAGTACTGAACTCCGTCAAAACGTTTAATCACAAACAGCCTCAACTGCTCATCATACAACCAGCATATTATCCCGTTCTTTGATTCGGCATACCCTTTGATATTATAAATCTTTTTAAACATAGTTGGAACCGCTGGCTTCTTTGTCTTTACGAACCATTGAGCGTAGCCTTCTTTCCATCTCGGCTGCTCTTCCCATTCAGTCTCATCGCTTCCCATATCTTGACCCACATTTGACTTATCAACTTCTGGAATTTCATGCTCAACATTATCCTCCACAATCTCTCCCTCTTCAATCTCACTGTCAATCACAATCTCAGCTCCTATTTTCTCAATCTCTTCAACCGGTAACACATCGTCGTCACCCACAATATCATCATCCAACATCTCCTCATCATCCACTACCACCACATCATCACCCCTTGATCCACCTGTTGCACCAGCTGACTCCCCCTGAGATGTGGAAGTCCCAAGAGTTTGTTCAGTTCTTGGCAACTCACCACCTGCACCTCTCGATGCATTGGGATCATCGTCTATATCGTTACTCTTCTTCGTCCTCAACTCATCCCCCTTACAGCTCGTCTCCCCCTGAGATGCTAAGAACTGTTTTAAAGCATCAAAAAGTTTACCGTGCTCGACCAGGAGAGACGACTGAATCTGATTTTCTGCAACAGGGCGCTGAATAGCGTGAGTCTGGATCAGGTTGATTTTTGATTGTTCTGCCACGACCCTTTCAAGAGCTGCTATCCTGTCTGAGTCAGATAAAGTTGCATCAAAATCAAATCTCATATGAGAAATGTCTTGAGCATACGGTGGAGGGATTCCCAAGGTAGCCGGAACATCAGAAACAGGCTGATAAGTAACCGCATGTGGTATTGTAACAGATAACCCTGCAGTGGCAACCAGTGTCGACTCAACGAATCTTGCAACAACCTCCGATGGAGTAAGTGTAGGAGGTGGCAAGGAAACAATTTCTAGAGCCGAAAGCTGAAAGGTAGTGGGTGGAATGCCAAAGGAAGATGATGTAGATATCACGGGAACATCCGAGGTGATCGGTCCTGTCACAGTCATCAATGCAGGGACCATAGTCATACCAGATAAGGCGGGTGGAGAGAAACGAACCACCCTCGAGCTTTCACCAGCTCCCGAGCCTTCACCCATTCTGACCCTTTTCGATCGACGAATCAAACGACCTAACTCCTCCTCAAAATCAGATTCACTGTCATCTGTGTCTTTCTTTCTTTTACCATGAATTCTTTCTTGGGCGACCAGTATCTGTCTTGCTTCAGCAACATCATCAGCTGAGGAGTCAGAGTCGGTTCTTTCAGAATCAGCTACAGACGTAGCTACCATCGACACTTCAACACCAGACACCTCTGCAACTAAGACCTGAATGTCTGCCTCAGGATCAACTCGTTCCATATCAAAGAACCCTTGGCCACCAAAAGCAGCTTCAAGGTCTACTTGTTCCTCCGGTGCCACAACAGGAGCAACAGGCAATGCTTGCTGTACCACAGGTGGTGGTTGAGAAACAACAGCCTGTTGCGGTGCCGGATCCCGAAACTCGTCTCCACGAGGAGCAACATACGCCGAGTTTATCAAATAACCAAATAACGGAGTATGTTGTGGACGAAGCTCTGGTTTACTTCGAGCACTCGACGATCTGCACTGTGCGAATATCCTTTTGCTGACACTCTCTACATATCGAATGGGACGGCGCTGAGGTAGCGTAGGAGCCACATGATTCAAGATCATTTGTAAAAATCTTGGATACATCAAGAATCTTTCACGAGCTACCGCACGTCTCTGACGGTCTATTTCATAAAACACCATCTGACTGAAGCTGTAACGCTTGTTGTAAGTCAGTGCTGTCATTGCCGATTGCATCGTCGCACCCATCCCGTCCGTACCAGCCTTACGACCCGACATGCACACGATCATCACATGCATGAGAAAACGCCATTGATCCAACAAAAATCCCTTACGCCTCTGAGTGTCACCCAATGGACCGGAATAGCCCATTCGTAAAAATGCACCATCTCTGAATGGAGCAGTAAAGTCTGTAGGATCATCTCTAGTTTCGTTCCCGAACTACAAGGCGACCCTTATCTGCTCAGATGAGAACTGCACCTCCTGATTGTTAACGGTGGCGCGCATAACTGGGGGCTCGACTCTACAATCATATTCTACCGTTTGCCAGAAGTCTTCAATGTTCGGCAGAGTAATAGCATGGAAGATACGTGAGCGGATAAGGAAAGAGATGATCTCGCGATAATCATCAACACCGCTAGCATCCGGGTCCAGCGTGATGTACATATTGTGACCCAGAAAGAATTGACGGTTGTTATCACCACCTTCGTCATCGCCAGCACCACCGGCTCCTGCTACAGCTGCCATATCTGCATAACAAACGGTCTAAGTTAGAAAATCGTCAAAGCAGATCACAACTTCGCCTATTACCATGAGCGAAGTTATGATAGTTTCTGGTGTACAGACGAAGTTAGGGAAAGGGCGAAGTTGAGTACAACTTCGCCTTTACTATAACTTCGCCTGATAACAAATAAGCTTTTAAATAATAAAAAGAACCAGGCGAAGTTAGGTATAAGGCGAAGTTAAGGATAACTTCGCCTCACCATAACTTCGCCCCTTGAACAACTTCGCTCTTGATTAGTTAAAGATAAAAGCAGCAGGCAAAGTTAAGCCTAAGGCGAAGTTGAGAACAACTTCGCCTAAACTATAACTTCGTCTGAACTGAAACGGCGAATGTTCAGAAGGCCAGACGAGGTGTGTTTGGTGATTGTGGACAACAAAAACATGTTACTAAAGAGATCTAGACGATCACATTAGTTACGAACACGTTAAAAAGAGTTTGAAAAGTGGGTGTGTAATGGTTTGCATGAACGAGATCCCAAATCGGACCAAAACGACATCTGATTAACATGATCGACAAGAATTATACATAATATCGACCCTACACACCTTTAACACGGATTGGAAACGAAAAATAATAGGTTTGATTCGAGGAAATAAGTTCGCCGAGGGTGATAAGAGTATAAGTTCGCCTGATTTTGAGAATATGAAAGGTTTGACTGTGTTGACCTTTATATATGCTTGAAAAAGCTCAGGCGAAGTTATGGTTAACTTCGCTTATCCATAACTTCGCCCTATAGCAACTTCGCTTAGTATTAAAATTTACACTACAGACCCTTATAAATTTGAACATTATGCAATTGTCTTTTAAAACTTCCTTTAAAGATTTAGATGTTACATTCAACGACCAAGTAACCAAGTTTTATACCATAAAACGACATATGCATTGAAAATTTTAGAAATAAAGTACACGGGATCAAATTTCAGTCTTGACAAGGACTAGCATGTTTTAGTAAAGATCCAAACAGGAATCATACTAGTTAAGTGACTGTCACATAGATCCATGTTCAGCGGTATTATGACATAAAGAAACAGGTTGTAAGCAGGTAAACAACTTAGTATGGTTTTCATCGCCTCTGTGATACGCATTAGGTTCAATTAGGCTCAAAATTTAAAAGGACAACACATCAGAGATTGTGATGCCTCCTATCTATTCTCAAAGCTTATTTGGCTTTCCCCAAGTCACCCCGAGTTGACCTCGACCCGTAGTGTCTGATTAAACAGTAAGTACATCTTGATCTTTAGAGTCTTCTTCCCGTTTTCTTTATCGCCTCTTGATTGATAAGCATAACATAATAGGCTTCAGAAGGCTTAACATCATAATTTTTTTTTAATATTAAAGATTTGCATAGCTTCATAACAGTAGACTACTACAAGTCCCGAATCTGGATCACTGCAGGTACTTGACATACTATCTTCTCAAAAATCAGAACACTCACGGGCTCGTGTATGACTGGGTAATCGCTTTTCTGCCTATCATTCGGAAAGATGTATATGGAGACATACACAGCTCTGAATGAGTCTCCACTTTAAATCGAGAAGATTTAGTTAGTATCACTTCTACTTTTACGCACCATAAAAAGCTACCATAACATACAATGACAGTTCTAGAGTCTTTTAGGCCTAATAACTTCACTAGTTAAGCACACAGAAATAGTTTCTGTATCACTCTCCATAGTTGGATCAATTTTCTTAGAAACATTGTATTGAAACTTCTTACGAAGTTATAGACTTGAAAAATTATATCATCTCCCAAAAAAAAAAATTAAATTCTATCTCCCCGATCAAGTCAGGTCATCAGGTAAACGGCTATCCTGAAGATCCAAAGGATCAGCTGGACCGACCACATACGAGTATGTGTCCTTCTAACTAAGTATGAACGACTATTTTTCAGCGAAAGAACAAAACCCATCATAAACCGCCCCGGTCACTTTCAGTCATCTGGTCAATGGCTATCCTCATAGTCTACTAGTAGAAGTAAGGACCAAACATATCCGAAGATGTGTCCTTCAAACTGAAGCAACCGACATAATTCTAAGCGATAGTGATGGTTTTTTTTTTTTTTTTTTTTTTTTTTTTTTTTTTTTAATAATAGAAACGAGAAACACGGTTACTCGGGATTGATCATCCCATTAAACTCAACAAGATTTTGAAAACGAGTTCGGTCAAACGCTTTAGTAAAAAGATCGGCGAAATTATCTAACGAATCAACCTTTTCTAGCACAATTAATTTCTTCTCAGCACAATCCCGTATAAAATGATGACGAATGTCAATGTGTTTAGTTTTGCTATGTTTTACGGGATTGTTAGTTACTGAGATTGCAGCAGTGTTATCAATGCAAATAGGAGTTTGAGTAAAATTCAGACCGTAATCGCGCAATTGCTGTTGTATCCAAAGAACCTGGGAGCAGCAGTTTGATGCTGCCATGTACTCTGCTTCACAGGTGGAAATGGCTACTGAGGTCTGCTTCTTGCACTGCCATGACACCAATCTTCTTCCCAGAAACTGACATCCACCGGTTGTCGACTTCCTATTCTGATTGCAACCTCCATAGTCAGAATCTGTGTAAGCGATCAAATCCAAGTCTCCCCCTTTCATGTACCACAGTCCCAGCTTAGGCTTGCCTTTGAGATACCACAGTATTCTCTTCACTCCCTTCATGTGAGATTCCTTTGGGCTTGCCTGAAATCGAGCACAAAGACAAACTGCAAACATAATATCAGGTCTAGATGCAGTTAATTACATTAAAGAACCTATGATTGCTCGATATTAGGTGGGGTCCACGTCTTCATCACTGTCCGAATCAGCACCCAGTTTGTGGTTGACGCAAACCGGAGTATCAAATGGAGTGCTGTCCTCCATCTTGAAACGTTTGAGAACGTCTTGGACATATTTAGTTTGATGGATGAACATCCCATCTTTCTTCTGATCAACCTGCAATCCTAAAAAGAAAGTTAATTCACCCATTGCACTCATTTCAAACCTCTTTTTCATGACTTCTTCAAACTCCTGACACATGACGACTTTTGATGCAGCAAATATGATGTCGTCCACGTAGACTTGAACTAGTAGAAAATCTCTCCCTTTTCTCTTGACAAACAGCGTGCTGTCGATCTTTCCTCTTTCGAACCCATTCTCAAGTAAGTAATCAGATAAGGTGGCGTACCAGGCACGAGGGGCCTGATGTAGTCCATATAGTGCTTTACTCAGCTTGTACACATGATCAGGAAAGTCAGGGTCAGGAAAACCCGGAGGCTGTTCAACGTATACTACCTCATCGACTTTACCATTAAGAAAAGCACCTTTCACATCTAATTGGAACACCTTCATCTCATTGTGTGCAGCAAATGCCAAAAATAGTCGAATCGCTTCCAATCTTGCCACTGGAGCAAACACTTCATTGTAGTCGATTCCTTCTTGCTGATTAAACCCTTTATCTACCAGCCTCGCCTTGTTCCTTATGATTATCCCTTTCTCATCTCTCTTACACTTAAAGACCCACTTTGTTCCAATAGCATGTACATCTTTTGGTTTTGCAACTAATTTCCATACTTCCATCTTCTCAAACTGAGCTAACTCTTCTTGCATGGCTTCGACCCACGAGCTATCCTTGAGAGCCATTTGATAGTTCTTTGGTTCAATCTGGCTGATGAAGCAGGTGTACAAGCATTCATTAATGATACCCGTTTCCTTAATGCTTGCGTAAACACAGGTGTGCTCATTCAAGCTTCGTCTTGTTTGTACACCATCAGACAGATCACCTATCACGTTCTCCAAAGGATGATTTTTGTGAACTCCAGTAGTCGGAACCGTACTGACTTCCAGATTGTTTTACAAGTTCAAAGAGAGTTCATCAATGGGTGATTGGTGTTGAGAGTGAAAGGGATTGTAGAATTCTTCCTCAGTAGAGGCAGCAGGAATATCAGCGGTTCTTGACGAGGAAGGATGACACTCATCGTATCGCGGACGTTGCACAATATTTTCTTCCTCATCATACAGAATCTGTGAAGCAATTTTCTCATCAACTTCTGCAAAATCCAAGTAAGGCATATTAAAGGATTTGAACAGTTTATCATAGTCAAAAGCTTCAGCGGGTCCTGTGCTAGGCTTTGGTGGTTTGTAACTCGTGATGTCGGTGTTACATACCACTTCAACCTTGCTATTCGATAAATTAAAGACTCTTCTGTTGGGTGTCCCAACAACATATCCGACTAAAATACCTTCGTCGGCTTTCTCACCAAATTTAGAGTTTGTCTTTAATATCGTACATGGGGACCCGAATGGTTCGAGACCATTCAAGTTTGGCTTTCGACCATGCATAAGTTCATAACAAGTTTTATTCAATCTTTTAACATTTAAAACACGATTAAGGATATAATAGGCCGTGGCAACAGCTTCAGCCCAGAACACCACGGGAAGTTTAGCATCAGCCAGCATAGTTCTGGCTCCTTCAATTAACGTCTTGTTCTTCCTTTCAGCCACTCCATTTTGTTGCGGAGTATACGGGGCGCTGTACTGGTGGTCTATCCCTTTCTGTAAGCAGAACATCTCCATCTGGTAGTTCTTGAACTCTGTCCCATTATCACTCCTGATGTACTTAACCTTTCTTCCCATAATATTTTCAACCTTGGTAATCAGGTTAATTACTAACTGAACCGTCTCATCTTTTGCCTTCAGAAAGTATACCCAAGAGTATCGAGAGTAATCATCAGTTATTACCAAGCAATATGATGTTCCACCTAGACTTTTTACGCTCACGGGACCGAAGAGATCCATGTGAAGCAAGTCTAGGGTACTGACTATTGAATTAACCTTCTTGGAGAGATGAGGTTTCTTGTGTTGCTTTCCCTTTTTGTACGATAAGCATTGGTCTTCAAAGTTAAAATTTTTCAAGGGAACACCAAGTACAAGCCCATTCTTGACAATGTAGTTCATTTTTCGAAGATGTATGTGTCCCATTCTTCGATGTCATAACTCGGACTCAGATTCAGTTGCCTTTGTCAGAAGACATGATTCTTCTGTAGTCATCTCAGTTGACCTCATATCCATGACGTATGTGTTCTTTTCTCTTGGAGCTTTCATCAACACCCATGCCTCTGGTATCTTGAAACCCGGATACAGAACTATTGCTTCATCTTTTGTAAAGTGCACTGTGTACTCTTTGTCACAAATCTGAGATACGCTCAACAAATTATGCTTCAACTCTTCTACAAAATTCACCTTTTCTAACTTCATTTACAGAACTATTGCTTCATCTTTTGTAAAGTGCACTGTGTACTCTTTGTCACAAATCTGAGATACGCTCAACAAATTATGCTTCAACTCTTCTACAAAATTCACCTTTTCTAACTTCATTTTACCATTTGTCACAGTTCCAATACCAGTAATTCTACCACCACTCTCTCCAGCAAAACTTACCCTACCTCCTTGAACAGGTTTCCATTCGTGTAACAAATTCCTGTTACCAGCCATGTGCCAGGAACAACCACTATCCACAACCCACAGATTGTTTACAGTCCTGTTCAACTGTTCCTGCACAGTTAAAGAAAAGATTAAAATCTGGGGACCCAAGACCTACTGGTCTTGGGTCGATTAAATCTGTTAAACGGCATCCCGTACTTTGATTGCCCAAAGGCAGTTTGAGAGTGATTTCTGTAAGTTCTGAAAGGATACCTTCTTGAGAATTGACTATGAGGCCTAACACTACCTCTTCTTTTATCTCACTAGATTCAGATGTCTTGTCCGAATTTGATGAGACAGAACTAGGGACAGAAATCTTAACATTCGAAACAGGCTTACTCGTTTAGTTTTTACTAACTTCAGGTTCTTTAATCGAAATTTTGACAGGAACTGTCTAACTAATCTCAACATCAATAGATTTCTGATTACTAGGATCATACGTGTAATTATGGTTATATGGTGGTGGAACTTCAGAAAATCCAATTCCCCCTTTGTTAACTGGGGAACGTTGAACACTTACGATGTGATCAAGCATTGCTGAGGAATTTCGAAACTGTTCAATTTTTCTGTTTAATTCCACCACTTTTACCTGGTAATCAGCTATCTGTTTATCCTTTTCAGCAATTAGTTTGGTTTTTTCTTCTAACACTTCATAACTAAGATCAATTACTTGTATTTTATCAGCTAGACTGGCTTTAAGACTTCTGATATCTTTTTCACTAGCTTTTAGTTTTACCGAGTAACTGTTTTCTCTAGTTTTAGTGTAATGATGATCTTCTTTTAATTTTTAAATTGAGCGTCCAAACTAACAAACTGATCAGTTACTGTTTTCAATTGTTCAGACAGATTTTCACATTGCATACAATGAAGTTCAGAACTTACCTCAAAGAGCTGATCGTTCACTTCTGCCATGTAAGCTTGATTTTCTCTCGTCTCTTTCTCACTTCCTGCAGTTTCGATGTTCACCAAATTTGCCTGTTCGAAGACTTCCTCAACCTGTAGATTCCAGTTATACCCACCATTTTGTCTAGATACCATAGCCCTGTTCTCACTACCTCCCCCATTCTGTTGTGCAGGCCTGTTCTGATTACGTTCGACTCTCTCATTTGTACATTCCTTGGCAAAGTGACCATTTTGTTGACAGTTGTAACATCTAACATTTGATTTGTCAAAACCTGGTCTTTCGCCAACGAACTTTCTACCCGTTTTCTTTATGAATATTTTAACCCGTCTTACTATCATAGCCATCTGCCACTGCAAATCCATCTCTTCTAGATCATCAGCATCAATCTGATCATAGTCTTCATCCAAAGTTGCGGGGTTGACTATTTACCTTTGATGTAATTCTCATAAGATGCAATGAAAGATGCATAGAGAGCAAACTGTTGTTCAGCTGATTTAACACTCAAGGGCATCTGTGAGTAGTTGTTGGTGTTGGGTTTTATACAAGATTATCAAAGTTCAAGTTAACCATATTTAACATGAAAACGCAACGGAAGCTAAGATTTTAAAACTTGTTATGAACATACCATTATGTTAAAACTAAAACCCAAAGAACAAGGATCAATATTACAAGAACAAGATGCTCACAAAAGTAAATTGTACCTTCTTATACCTTATGAGAAGATGTAGGTGGATGAAGAAGATGATGTCTTCAAATGGCAAGGTTGCAAAGGAGAAACCCTCAAGCTTTGTATACCCCAAGCTTTGAGCAACAACACCAACTAGTTGCTAGGATTTTTGAACACTTGAACTAGCTCACAAAACTCCCAAATGTTGCCCAAGTGAGCCGTGGGTTTTGGAGAGAAAGAGAGAGAGTTATTTTTGCTTGTTTCAACACTTGAAAAACCAAAATTAAAAGATATGAATGCATGTCTTGTAATTGGAGATGTATTAAATGGTCATCACATGGAGACAAGGCCATTTGATTGGGTAAAACCACCACCCCACATGGGTGGCCGGTTTTGTTTGTTATTTATTTATTTATTTTTTTTTTTGTTTTGTTTTAACAATTAAAACATCTCCATCTCCATCTTATACTTTATAAAACTAATTTTATAAATCATGCATGCTATCTTAATTATTTAACCAATTAAATAATTAATTTATATAAATAAATTATCCAGATAATTTATTTAAATTATCAAGTGTGTTTGTTTAGAAAACCAATTTTCTAAACACGTAGTGTTCGGTATTCGTTTAAATGATCAAATCATTAAAAGAATACATTTGGTGTCGTCTAGCTTGTTATTGGGTATGACCCGACTTGGATCAAACACAGTTAGCCACATTAATATAAGTATGTGTCTCGGGCATACGTAATTCCAACAATCTCCCACTTGCACGAGATACATAGAAAATTAATGCAAGTGGTGAATACCGCCTAACAACAGTTCACCACCCCTAATGTGTTTGACGAAGTGCCATTCAATAACATCATCCCTTCAAGTCCCTTACTTGATATGATTTAGGTGAATCTATCATTATATCCCTTTGTTACTAGATGTCATGTTGGATCTAAGAGACATAGGTGATCATTCTCTTTACAATTCAACTTTATCAGGCCTTAGACATCTAAACTCTCAACACATAAGAGGAACAAATTCCATCTTGACTGTATACGCCTCTCACTATCACTTTATACTCCACCTGAGCTCATCCTTATGTACCATCTTTTACGAATAGCGAAGGGGAGAGTCAAAGTGTAATACTTGGTGAAAATCAAGACCCAGTATACATCTCAGGTCTAAGGATAATATGAAATTCTCCTTTACTCAAAATTACTAATGATCAGGTCCATTGACTCCATGTAGTAATATTGAGAGCGGGTCAGTCCAATATTCGTATCCCACAAATATCTATGAACCTTGGCAGCAAACCTATGCTCCATATTCATTCCTTATGAATATCCACCAATCCTAGTTCATAATAGTCTTGCTTCATATTTGTTCCCACAAATGTGATCGACTACGGACTTTTAGAATAAGATAACTTATTCATGGATTAAACATGCAAAATTAGAATTTAACTCAAGATTCCATAATCATATAAAAGAGTTAAATTACAAAAGTCTTTTAAACGTAAATACAAAATAGATCAAATCCAATTACTAGAATATCGAAGTCCTAAGCCACTCGCATGACGCTCATGTTTCGGTCTTTCTAGGAGCTTCGTGAATGGATCCGCAAGATTTTGATCAGTTCCAACTTTGCGAATACATATCTTTCCCTTTTCAACTTCATCCCTTATGTAGTTGAATCTCCGCTCTATGTGCCTTGTCTTTTGGTGCGAACGAGGTTCCTTGATTTGTGCAATCGCACCCTCGTTGTCACAAAAGATTTCTAGGGGGTCTTGAATGGAAGAGACCACCCCTAGATCAGTAATGAATTTCTTCAACCATGCAGCTTCCTGAGCTGCCAATGAAGCGGCGATGTATTCTGATTCTGTAGTGGACAATGCTACCACTTCCTGTTTTGAGCTCTTCCAAGAGACAGCTCCTCCATTAAGAGTGAACACATACCCAGATTGTGATCGAGAATCATCTCGATCAGTTTGGAAGCTCGCATCCGTGTAACCTTTTATAGCGAGTTCCTCCTCACCAGATCCATATATCAGAAACATATCCTTAGTTCTCCTAAGGTATTTCAATATGCTCTTAACAGCCATCCAATGACTGTTTCCTGGATTCTGTTGGTATCTGCTTGTCATGCTCAAAGCGCATGACACATCCGGTCTAGTACATATCATCGCATACATAATGGATCCTATAGCAGAAGCATATGGGATTTGTTTCATCATCTCTTGCTCATCCTTTGAGCTTGGACATTGAGCTAAACTCAATATGGTCCCTCTTTGAATAGGTACAAAACCTTTCTTGGAGTTTTCCATCTTGAACCTTTTCAAGATCTTATCAATGTATGTACTTTGGTTCAAACCTATCAAGCGCCTTGACCTATCCCTATAGATCTTTATTCCCAAAATATAGGCAGCTTCACCAAGATCCTTGATGGAAAATCTACTTCCAAGCCAAGCCTTAACGCTTTCCATGGTTGGAATATCATTTCCAAATAGTAGAATGTCATCGACATATAATACTAAGAAGGTAATTATACTCCCACTAGCTTTCTTATACACACAAGCCTCATCAGCATTCTTGATGAATCCAAAATTTTGATTTCTTCATCAAAACGATGATTCCAAGTTCTAGATGCTTGTTTCAATCCATAGATTGATTTCTTTAACTTGCATACTTTATTAGGATTTTTCGGATCGACAAAACCTTCAGGCTGAACCATATAGACATCTTCCTCAAGATATCCATTTAGGAAGGCGGTCTTGACATCCATTTGCCAAATTTCATAATCATAATGTGCAGCTATGGCAAATAATATCCTGATAGACTTTAGCATTGCCACAGGCGAAAAAGTTTCATCATAATCAACCCCTTGAGTTTGAGTGAAACCCTTAGCTACAAGTCTTGCTTTATAAGTATCCAAGTTTCCATGCATATCAGTTTTTCTTTTGAAAACCCACTTACTTCCAACAGCTTTGGAGTTGAGTGGTAGTTCAACCAATTCCCAAACTTGGTTGTCATACATGGATTGCATCTCAACGTTCATGGCTTCAAGCCATTTGTCACAATCATTCTTGGACATTGCATCACGGTATGTGGTTGGTTCATCAGAATCTACCACGTAGCAACCTTCTACAAAAAATCCATATCTTTCAGGTGGATTGCTAACTCTATCAGATCTGCGAACGTTTTGTGTGTTTTGATCAACCACTTGATCACTTTCAACAACCTCTTGTTGAGTGCTAGTATCAACCAATTGTGTATCATCTTGTGATTCTTGATCCTCATCAAATTTCACTGTTCTACTATTAGTTCCTTCCTCAAGGAACTTAGTTTCCAAGAACTTACCCTTTCGAGCAATAATAACCTTTTGCTCACTTGGGTCGTAAAAGTAATATCCTATATCATCTTTAGGATAACCTATAAAAATACATTTAGTGGATCGGACTTCTAATTTGTTTGGGGTGTATTGCTTTACATAAGCTTCACAACCCCAAACTTTTAAGAATGATAGCGATGGAGCCTTTCCATGCCATATTTCAAAAGGTGTCTTCTCCACTTTCTTGGTTGGAGCCATATTCAATATGCGAACAGCGGAAAGTAAAGCATAGCCCCAAAATGATAGAGGTAAAGTGCTTCTAGCCATCATCGATCGAACCATATCTAATAGGGTACGATTTCTCCTTTCAGACACACCATTATGTTGTGGTGTTCCAGGTGGAGTAAGTTGTGAAATAATTCCACAACTCTTAAGATGATCTTGAAAAACACCACTTAGGTATTCACCTCCTCTATCACTACGAAGTACTTTGATTGTGGTCTTGAGTTGTCTTTCTACTTCAGTTTTGAAGTCTTTGAACATTTCAAAAGCTTCATCTTTGTGTTTCATTAAGTACACATAACCATATCGACTATAATCGTCAATAAAGGTAATGAAGTATCTTTCACCATTCCTAGTCATTGGTCTAAAAGGACCACATACATCCGAATGTATGATACCCAATAATTCTTTTGACCTTTCAAAAGTTTTATTAAAGGGTTGCTTTGTCATTTTGCCTTGTAAACAAGATTCACATACATCAAATGAGTCATACTCATTTGTTTCTAGAATACCACTCTTGCGAAGAGTTTGCATGCGATTCTTGTTTATATGTCCAAGGCGACAATGCCAAAGATAGGAATCACCCAAGTCCTTCTTGAGTTTCTTGGTGCTGACATTGTACATTGAACTACTATGTGACGCACCAATTTGATCTATTTCATATATACCATTCATGGGTATAGCTTTAAAATAAAACATGCCATTCATTAAAACATGAATATCATAATCTATAAATTTAAGATCAAAGCCACATTGTTTTAAAAGGGACACGGAAATAATGTTTCTCCTTAACTTAGGAGCATACAAAACATTCTTCAAAATTACTTCCAAACCACTTGGAAGCTTTAACAAGTAGTCTCCTTGGGCTTGGACTTCAACTCTTGCTCCATTGCCCATAAAGAGACTAATGTCCCCTTTGTTGAGTTGTTTACTTCTTTTGAACCCCTGCAACAAATTGCAAATGTGAGTTCCACATCCGGTATCAAGTACCCATGTATTTGAAGAAATAACATTTAGTTCAATATGTATAGTAAAGATAATACCTGAGGTATGCCCCGCATCCCTCTTATCTTTTAACGCATTGAGATAGGTCGGACAATTCCTTTTCCAATGACCTATCTCTCCACACTCAAAGCATGGATCTTGCGCCGCAACCTTTTGCTTCTTTTCCTTCGGTTTGGTGGGCGTGATGGCTTTCCTCTTTCCCTTTCCTTGGACGTGGCCCTTGCCCTTAGCAACACTTGCTTTGGGGTTGGAGTTATGTCCCCTTTTTCCTTCATTGATTGTTAGAACGGGTAAAACCCTTTTACCCATTCCCGCTTCGGCCGTTCTTAGCATTGCGTGAAGCTCACCAATGCTTTTGTCCCATCCATTCATGTTATAATTCATGACAAAGGTTTCAAACCTTTTGGTCAAAGAGTTGAGGATCAAATCCGTAGCCAACTCATTAGATACGGGACAATTCAACCTACGAAGCTTTTCAATGTAGCTTTTCATCTTTAGGACATAAGATGAGACGCTTTGGGTTTCCTCCATACGACATGCATGAAACGCTCGAACCGTTTCGAAACGTTCCGCTCTAGCTTGTTGAAGGAACATTTCCTTCAATTGAGTTATCATGTCGTATGCCCCATGATGCTCGAAATCCTTTTGGATTTCGGGAATCATAGTCCCCAACATGAGGCAAGAGGCTTGCACCGAATCTTTGGTGTACTTGACCCAATTGTTATACGCCTCCTCATCTTCCACGTTAGGCTCATCGGGAATGGGATCGTCTAAGACATATGATATCTCTTCTTGCTTGAGAACTATTCTCAAGTTGCGATACCAATCCATAAAGTTATTATGGTTTAGACGATCCTTTTCAAGGATGGTTCTTAAGGATAGGTTACGGGTGTTATGGGTAGAGGTGTTTGCATTGTTAGCGGCCATCTACAAAATTTAACAAAGTTCTATTTAGTATTATAATCAATTTAATTATTAATACCCTTTTATTCCAGATTTTAAAATAATAATTAAATTCTAGAATCCAACGATAAATCAAATTTCGGTTAGGTGACCTTTATCCCGTTATTTGATTTAACAAGGTAGTCAATCTTGACAATTGCAATCCTTTGCAACTTCTAGAGGTATGGGACCATTCGAAATCCTTATTTCGTGTTGGCATGTTTATCCCATCAACACCATTAGATCCCATGCTTAGGTGACCTTTATCACATGGTTTCCAATTCAAGTCGTCCTACTTGTATAAACATGTAAGATTAACATACAAGTGGTTAGGTGACCTTTATCCCACAAATATGTTAATATTACCCTAAGTATATTAGTTTGCTCAAAATGGTTAGGTGACCTTTATCCCATTTAAAGTTCCCTAATACGTTAAGTGTCATACAAAAGGATGGTGTTAGACTTGTTTCCTTGGTAATTATGAAAAAGGGATTTTTAAGTTTTCCAATATTCTAGTTTGAAAAACATTATGCCATATCCTAACATGCATTTAGAAATATGGCGATTTTGAAAACCAATTTTCAAGGTTCAAGTTATAATAAAACCAATTTTATTATATGTGAGTAATCGCTTAGTTTTAATAAACCCATTTAATTAAACTAATTGACGCGATATTACCAAATATATATTAGAACCCGTTTCATGCTTGTTGTCGTTCCTATGTGACGGTTTGGATATCCTAATATCTATCAACCACACATTACATAAAGTAAAACAAACAACCAAGCATACATATGCAAAATATAGTCATAACCGAGAACCGCTAAGTTTGACCATACTTGTTAGCCGAAACAAGTATAGGTCATAAGTCACACCTAAGGGACAAAACATGACACAAGGATGGAATGTTGACTCCCACTTGAACTTGCATCCAAATGCTTCAAGTATCCTTTCCAAGTTGTTGTGTTCTTGTTGGGCTTGTTAATGGGCTCCAAACTTCCAAAAGTCTTCTTGGGCCCAAGAGTGAAATTTATGGGCCTAATGGGCTTGAATCCCATGATGGGCCGGTGAGGCCCAACAAGCCCAAAATTTCGGTCCAAGGCCCAAATCCACCAATTCTTGCATCTTCAATTTTTACAAAATGTATCCTAATACATATTTTCCTTAAAAAAAAGAAAATGCAACTAATCTATTTATTACAAACCAACTTATGAATAAATAAATTACACAAGCCTAAGATTATGAATTATTACAACCATATTGAATAATAAACATAATCAACATACACAAACAACAATCAACACATCCAAGGTCTAGGTTTCGGTTATGACACATCCAAACATACCAAATGTTCTAAGCATGCAACCTAAGCAACCAATGCCCAAAATCACCAAATAAAATCGCCCCCCCCCCCCCCCAAGAGGCTACGGCCCAAATTTTTTTTATTATATTTTCAACATCCAAATGTTAATAATGGTTTCCTAAGATCTTTCCATGCATGTCAAGATCTTACAAATCCATGAGGGGTAAAATCCACCAAAATTTCGGACCCCTTTTTCACCCATGAAAAAAAAACGAAATCTATGAACATGTAAGGAGCATAAGTCCTTGTAACCGGCTCTTGATGCCATTGTTGGGTTTTATACAAGATTATCAAAGTTCAAGTTAACCATATTTAACATGAAAACGCAACGGAAGCTAAGATTTTAAAACTTGTTATGAACATACCATTATGTTAAAACTAAAACCCAAAGAACAAGGATCAATATTACAAGAACAAGATGCTCACAAAAGTAAATTGTACCTTCTTATACCTTATGAGAAGATGTAGGTGGATGAAGAAGATGATGTCTTCAAATGGCAAGGTTGCAAAGGAGAAACCCTCAAGCTTTGTATACCCCAAGCTTTGAGCAACAACACCAACTAGTTGCTAGGATTTTTGAACACTTGAACTAGCTCACAAAACTCCCAAATGTTGCCCAAGTGAGCCGTGGGTTTTGGAGAGAAAGAGAGAGAGTTATTTTTGCTTGTTTCAACACTTGAAAAACCAAAATTAAAAGATATGAATGCATGTCTTGTAATTGGAGATGTATTAAATGGTCATCACATGGAGACAAGGCCATTTGATTGGGTAAAACCACCACCCCACATGGGTGGCCGGTTTTGTTTGTTATTTATTTATTTTTTTTTTTTTTTTTGTTTTGTTTTAACAATTAAAACATCTCCATCTCCATCTTATACTTTATAAAACTAATTTTATAAATCATGCATGCTATCTTAATTATTTAACCAATTAAATAATTAATTTATATAAATAAATTATCCAGATAATTTATTTAAATTATCAAGTGTGTTTGTTTAGAAAACCAATTTTCTAAACACGTAGTGTTCGGTATTCGTTTAAATGATCAAATCATTAAAAGAATACATTTGGTGTCGTCTAGCTTGTTATTGGGTATGACCCGACTTGGATCAAACACAGTTAGCCACATTAATATAAGTATGTGTCTCGGGCATACGTAATTCCAACAGTTGGTTGGAACATTTGATGAAAAGTTACCAGTTGTGGCTTGTGGAAGAGCCATTGTTATTGCAGCATGAGCTTTACTTTCTGCCTCATACATCTTCTTTTCTTCCTCTTCCATCTTATTGTACTTCTTAATTTGTTCACGACCCTCAAACAAGGCCGTTGGTGGAATGTATCCATCTTGAATGCACACCCACATCTTAGCATCTTGATATTTAACATACTGTTCAAACCGATCTTTCCAAGCAACGAAATCGGTACCCTTAAGCATTTTCGGAGCCTTAGTTGCTGAACCGGCCTCAACTTCCATTTTCACCAGTTCCGTAATGTTTATTGAAGTCATCGCTGAAAGAAACACGACTTGAAAACACACACAATTTTTTTTTAATTTGAACAGTGATCAGTAGGCGAAGTTATGCTTAACTTCTCTTAAGCTTAACTTCGCTGAAACTCTTAACTTCGCTTATTTCTTAACTTCGCTTGATGACAACTTCGCTTGATGATAACTTCGCTTGATGACAACTTCACTTGATGACAACTTCGCTTGATAACAACTTCGCTTAAACTTATAACTTCGCCCAAACCCTACGAACAGTGACGACAACTTCGCCTGATGAACACAAGGTTTTTGCAGGTTTTAATTTGATGTATTGTGAGGTATGCGAAGGTGTAATGAGTTATATTTGATAGTGGGAGATGGGTAGGACACAAAAACTCGGTATTTTAACGTAAACTCGTCCCGCGAATAGTCGAACGGAACGATTTCTACACTCGTGGGATAATCCCGAACCACACAATCACGAGCAAATGCTCTGATACCAATTGTAGGTTCCCAGCCGGATCTACACGGAAGTATCTCGTAGTACGTAGGTACGGAATCCCTACATAAGACGATACGAGCGTAGGATGTAAACTATGTTAATACCGAACACGAACACACGTTACAATACTCAAAAGACACGTTGTATTGCAACCCTTCAACACGTGATCTTCAATCACAATTACACGTACTAGAATCACTATACAATACAACCCGTAACATATGTATATATAAGTTACGACAACTTCGCCTAACAGACTAGGCGAAGTTGTCAATAACTTCACTTGTCCACAAGTTCGCTTATATCAGGCGAACTTGTGAGACAACCTATCTAAATCAAACCAAAACAAACTAACACGATTACAGACACAAACATAACCCTAGATACTGAACTACTGACATCATGTACCAACAATTACGCCCATTGCCCGTACCCGAGCGCGTGCGTGTCAGATGCTTTGCACCCTCTGTTAGGACCACTGGTGCATGCATGGCATAAATTAATATTATTATGGAAACTAATCCCCATATTAAGAGCTTTTAAATATTTGCTACTTTTCATGTGGGATGAAATTTATCTTCCTTATTTATACCCATGTTGTTGGGATGAGAAAAGTGCTAAATGAAGATTGGAATCTTCTCAACTACCCTGAAATTGGCTAAGTATGGATATTGAGCACACTTAAGCCTTCTAGCAAGCTTTTACTTATCCTAGAAAGGTATTTTGCTCTTCGAGCAAAGTTATCTTCTTGAAGTCCTCTTAAGTGTCAATCCGAGCAGGGTTCACTTTGTTTAGCAAGGTTGTTTTTCAAGTCAAACATGGTTTGTTTCCGAGCAAATGCTTGGTAAAATCAAGCTAAGGAAACCAAGTACTTTGGGAGATCTAGTAAGGTTTATTGATTTTGATTTGTAAAAGTTTTGATATGTAAAAATTTGATTTTGATTTGAATATGTATTTTGACTAAGTATATGTAACCTTAGAGATGTTTTGGGACAGCTGAGGTGTTCCAATCTAGGGAGAGATTGTTGAGTCAAATATTTGACCTAACCGAAGTATAAGGAAGATTGGAATCTTTTCAACCTCCTCAGAAATCGCTAAGTACGAAACCAAGCACACTTGGACATCCTAGAAGGGTTTTACTTAGCCGGACACGATATTTTGCCTATCGGACAGAGTTATCTTCTAGAAATCTTCTTTAGTGAATATCCGAGCAGGGTTCACTATGTCAAGCAGGGTTGTTCTTCATGGCCAAGCACAGTTTGCTTCCTAGCAGACCCTTGGTCTGACCAAGCTTTTGAAGCCAAGTACTTGGAAAATCTAGCAAGGTATTCTATAATAAACAATGGTTCGAGCACGCTTGATGAAAATTAATAATTATCCTAAGGACACATCGGGAAAGGTTTAACTCTAGCAAGCTACAGTGTATCCCAGCACATATTGCCTTTCTCATAAGCTATTTACTAGCAAGGAGTTGATAGGATCATTAGAAGAACAAGTCTGCTCGTTGGATCATATTGGGAAAAGTTGGATATGATCAAGAAGAGTGAAGTCTGCCGGGTGAAAGTTAAGTCTACCCGGGAACTGTTCCCGAACACACTTGAAGGATACCAGGTTTACTCTAGGACAAAAGGCACTAGTGATACAAAGTCTTCCCGGAAGACCTATTTTTACACTTCGTATAGTTGTGAATATGTAATTTGAATATGTGTCAATCATTAGGGTTTCTAGAAGGAATGACAGCTGTCAGGAGGTGGCAGGCCTATAAATAGAATATTTTAGGGCACGCCTTCTACGGACTTTACACTTTACACTTTTTAGAAAAGAACGAATATTCCAGATTGAGTGTGACGGCTATCCTAGGTTTTCGTTGAATATACATTCCGACAAGAAACCCTAATCAATTATCATTTGTATGAATCACTTTATATAAATGGAAATCTTTTGAGTTATTGTTCGTGTCTGTTACCATTATTAATTTGTTAGCAACAAATCTTGTTTGTTTCTGATTCCGCCGTTTACAAACAAGAATATTTCCTTATTTAGCAATCCATCATTAACCTTCTTGTCGACACATTATGTGTGGGTTATGACATTGTTATTGAGTATTGAGTGATTATCGGGACCGACAAGTGGTATCATAGCTTGTTGATTGCTGATTTGGGTAAAGAAATTATTGCTGATTGAATATTTGAAGAAGAACAATGACGTAAGCAAAGCACTGTTCCATTGGAGAGTGACGTCAGCTACTCTGTTCTTCTTCTCCATCCAGATCTACAAACATCCGGTGTTCTCTTTTCCTTATTTTAGTTAAAGTTTACATCTTTATTATCATTTCTTGTTCCAATCAGACTAGATTCATCATATCTGAGGATTTGATAGTCAGATCTGATTATTTTCATTGGAAAACTTGACTTTTACTCTGTTTCTGTTTTTCAAACAACCAAAATGTCTGGTCTTGAAGAACAAGAAGTGTCCACTAACATAATACCTAGACTTTATGGGCAGGAAAACTTCACCAAATGGAAAGTTCTATTTGAAGAGGATGTGTGCTACAATGATGTAGACATGTGGGATTCAATCCGAAATGGACCACAAGCCACTGATGGTGCAGCTGATACTGGTGCCGTAAGAGATAGGTTGAGGAAAGTGGATGACAGGGCCTTAGAAATGATTAAGCTAGGACTGTCTTGGGAAATACTTTCCAAGGTTGCACATCATCCTACCGCAAAGGCAATGTATGATGCAATTCTTGAAATGTTCGAGGGAAACACTGGGCTAAAGAACATAAAAAAGAAAAGGCTCAAGCAATAACTTGAGAGATTTAAGTACAAAGATGTAGAAAGGTTGAAGTCCATCCTTGAAAGATTCTTGGCAATTGTGACTGACCTCCGAACAACTGACTATGTCATGATTTATTTTGACATGAATACCAAGCTGCTCAACTCAATGCCTAAGGAATGGTACACTGCCTGCAAATTCATTCTCCAAAAGCCCAACTTCAATTATTTGAAAGTGGATGATGTAGTGTGCTTCCTTCAGGCTGCAGAAATTGAAATGATCGAAAATGAAATGATCAAAGAAGAAAAGCCTTGTTTCAACGTTTCTAATGCATTAATTTCACCCATGGGAAACTTGTCTACCAAGAACCAACAACAAATTCCTATCATAGAGGAACCAACAGAACATGGTGTTGATACACATAGATCATTTGTTGGAGGTAGCTCTAGTCATCATGGAAATCAGACAAGGTTCAATGTCCAACTTATTGAAGAAAATGACACTGCCTCAATGTACAACTTTTTACCCAAAGTTGACAAAGAAAAGAGGGATGGATATCTCCAGCAGTTCAGAGAAGTGTTTCAAGATAAATAGGAGTTTGTTGATCTATATAAGAAGGTTGAAGTGAATGAAGAGGGAGAATATGTTGTGAAGGAAGATGTGAAAGAGGACAAGTCAATTGGAGTACAAGTCTCTGAAGATGACTTTGATTCCGAGGATCTGAATGCTGCTAACTTAAGTAACTTGAGTGATCAAATCACTGATGAAGAAATTAAAGCTGCTGAAAGTAGAAGGTATAAGAAACTAGACTCAATTGAAAAACTGCCACACCTACCACCAGTGACACCAAAGATGAAGAAAATGAATGAAAGAATTAGAAAAGAACATGTGTCATTTGACATATGTGAAATATCAAAAGTTAGCTACAATGCAGTAAGACCTCGAAGCAAGGCTATGCTGCAAAGAATTAAAGACAACAACTTGAAGAAAGTGACTGAAACAGTTGTATGTGACAACTTCATTCCAGTCTACCCAATATTCTCAAGTCATGAAGTATTTGACATTGGGGAAGTGGAAACCATGGAAGAATATGAAAAGAGACAGTCAAGGCACAAAGGAAGCCTAGATGAAGAGCCAATGAATATGAAGAAAATTATCTTTGTCAAGGGAAAGGTTGAAAGAAATGATATCAAGATAGATGAATTTGTTCCTTTCTCAATTGACTTTGATTGTCTGAAGACACAAAAGACACTTGGGGTTGATCCTCCAAGACCAAGTGAAAGATTTAAGAAAGGAGCTGACCATGAAAAATACAAAGGAAAAGTGTGGTGCAAGAGATATGATGAGTATGGCCATCACACTGACACTTGTAATGATAGACTCAACTTCAAACCCTTCCATGTTCCAAATGAGACAAAGTTTGGACAAAACTTTGTTCTCTATAAACTGAAGTATTAAGAATATTTGGGAAATGGGAAGGTGAGTGAAAATAAGATGAAGAAGGAGTCTGATCAGCAATCTGAAAATCAGACTAACAAAGAAAGATAAGCTGATGTGAGATTTGGGAAACAAAGTGATAAGCAAAGTAGAAGAAGTAAATCTCCTAAGAAGACTGAGTATGTAAAGAAAAAGAATTTCCAACCCTTGAGAATCATTCCCAACAATGACACAAAATCAGCTAAGTCTGATGATTCTCAAGGATCTCCAAACAGTAAAAAGAAAAGAAACAAAGGTGTTCTTCCTAGAAAGAAACCTACTGAATTAACAGGAGATGAGAAGTTCTTGTTGAAACATGGTTATGAACCTCAAGGTTTTCTATGGAAACCTAAAGTTGAAATCAAAAAGGAGATAAGTATGGATGTGAGAGACTTTTCAAGAAAGAAAGACTATGTTGTTCAAGAATGTAACAATGAAGTATCTGAGTGTGAGAGTACAACCTCATTTGTGAAAACTCCAAGAGAGTTGGATACGAGACTGATGATTCAGATCATATTGAAATTACTCATGAAGATCCTGAACCCATAACACTCACTCCCAATGCTGTCATTGAAAATGAAACTGATGACTTGCAAGTTGAAGTAGCTTGCACTTCATCATCTAACTAATCACTTTCTTTGTAATGTGCAGGAACAGTCCACTACACTGAATGAAGTATGGTATTTGGACAGTGGATGTTCTAGGCACATGACTTGTGATAAAAGGTCACTTGTAAACTATGAAGAGAAGTTTGAGGGACCAGTGGCATTTGGCAGTGATGAGAATGCAGGAAAAATTGTTGGAAAAGGAATTTTGACAAATGGCAAAGTTACTTTTGACAATGTTTTGTATGTTGAAGGGCTTCAATACAATCTTTTAAGCATATCTCAGATGTGTGATAAAGGTTACAAAGTTGGCTTTGATGATTCACACTGTTTCATCTTAAGGCGTAAGTATGTTATTCCACCTGACATGATCATGATGATGGCCCCAAGGAATGGAAATTTGTATGAAGTTAACATGAAGGATGCTGTTTCTAGGGGTGGCACATGCTTTGTTTCTAAAGCCACTGAAAATGAGTCAAAGTTGTGGCATAGGAAACTCTGTCATGTCAATCTGAAGAACATAAACAAGTTAGTCAAGGGTGAGCATGTCATTGGCTTACCTACAAGAGAGTTTAAATTGGATGACAACTGTGTCTCATGCCAGAAAGGAAAGCAACACAAGTCTTCTCAAAACTCATCAATTCAATTGATCAAGTGCTTGAAATGCTTCACATGGATCTCTTTGGTCATGTGAGTGTACCAAGCATTGGGAAGAAAAGATACTGTCTTGTGATCATTGATGATTATCCAAGATATACTTGGGTTTATTTTCTAAGTACAAAGGATGAGGCTGTTGAATTCATTATGAACTGTGTTAATAGAGTTGAAAATCAATTGAATAAAAGGGTTAAGGTGATGAGAAGTGACAATGGTACTGAGTTCAAGAATGGTGTTATTGAAGAATTTTGTAACAACAAAGGAATACTTCAACAATTCTCAGCTCCTAGAACTCCTGAACAAAATGGTGTTGCTGAGAGAAGAAAGAGAACACTCATTGAAGCCACAAGAACCATACTTGCTGATGCTAATCTACCTGTCACATTTTGGGCAGAAGCAATTAACACATCATGCAACGTTTAGAAAAGGGTACTAATAAACAAAAGTCACAACAAGACTCCATATAAAATTTCTATAACAAAAAACCCTATATCAAGTTTTTCAAAGCCTTTGGATGCAAATGTTCTCTGTTGAACACAAAGGATTACTTGAACAAGTTTCAAGCTATATCCTTAGACTGTTTCTTTGTAGGCTATTCTACACACTCAAAGGCCTACAGAGTGTATGTGAAAGATCATTTGGTTGTCATTGAATCCTCAGATGTAGTTTTCAATGAAAACCAATTCAACACAGTTGATGGTGCATCATGGTTATTTGATTTGGAGAAATTGATAAAGTCTTTCAAGATCTATCATGCAGACTATGATTAAACCTTTCTGAAAACCAGTGTGTTTGAAGAGTCAAAACAATAGGCATTGGATTTGGAAAAGCTGTGGAAAAAGGTTGCAAGTAAAGAAAAGGAATACACATTCATAAAGGACTCCTCTAGGATAGATGTTAATCAAGTCCAAAATGACAATCAAGAGAACAATGAAAGTCCTATACAAGATCAAGAAAATGATAATCAAGACAATCAAGAAGTGCAAAATGATCAAGTACAAAATGAGGAGGATCTAAGCAATCAAACTGAAGAAGAAACTGCTACAGGTGCAAGGTTTCAAGATTTGTTTGAAAGAATGAATCTAGATAATACTGGTTCATCAACTTCAAGACAGAACAATGAGGAAGCACCTGGAAATGACAATGAAACAACTGATTTGAGAATTGAAGAACCAGAACTCAATGAATCAAATCTTGACACAACTGTGTCTACTGATGTGATAACTCAAACCCCCTATGTTGAAAAGAATCATCTTGCTGAACACATCATTGGAAATTTACGTGAAAGGGCTACAAGAAGTCACTCTGAAACTGCAAACATTTGCTTATACTCATGCTTTCTATCCCAAACAGAACCAAAGAATATTGTTCAAGCTCTAAAGGACAACAGCTGGGTGCAAGCAATGCAGGAAGAGTTGGCTCAATTTAGAGATCTACAAGTTTGGGAACTTGTAGACAGGCCAAGAAACAGACATGCCATTGGCACAAAATGGGTGTTCAGAAACAAAAGGGATGAAAGGGGTATTGTGATCAAGAACAAAGCTAGACTTGTAGCTTTGGGATGCCTACAAGAAGAAGGGATTGACTTTGAGGAGGTCTTTGCACCAGTTGCAAGACTTGAAGCAATAAGAATCTTCTTAGCTTATGCTGCCTCAAAGAATATCAGGGTATTCCAGCTTGATGTCAAATTTGCTTTCATAAATGGAAAGATAGAAGAGGAGGTGTATGTTTCTCAACCACCAGGTTTTGAGGATCCTATCTATCCTAACAGGGTGTAAATTTAACAAAGCCCTGTATGGACTGCATCAGGCTCCTATAGCTTGGTATGATGAACTGTCAAATCACCTACTTGAAAATGGTTTCCAAATGGGAGCTATTGACAAGACCCTCTTTACAAGAAGAAAGGAAGAGATTTGCTCTTATTACAAGTCTATGTGGATGACATTATATTTGGGTCAACCAATGAAAAGATGTGTATGGAGTTTGAAGAGGTGATGAAATCCAAGTATAGCATTAGTTCAATGGGAGAAATGAACTTCTTCCTTGGCTTACAAGTTCAGCAAAAGGCTGATGGGATTTTCATTTACCAGTCTAAGTATGTACAGGACATACTTGACAAGTTCAAGTGCAATGATCTGAAGACAACTTCAACTCCTATGGATTCAAAAGAAAAGATGGTAGCTGATGAAAAGGAGGAGCCAGTGGATGAGCATGAATACAGAGCAAAAATTGGATCACTTATGTATCTAACTGCTTCAAGGCCTGATATCATATTTGCAGTATGTGTTTGTGCTATATTTCAGTCAAGCCCCAAGGTCTCCCATATGAATTATGTCAAGAGGATCTTTAAATACTTAAAGGGAAGACCTGACTTGAGAATTTGGTATCCAAAAAACCAGTCTTTTGATCTGACAGCCTACACAGATAGTGACTATGATGGCTGCAACATAAGCAGGAAGTCAACTTTAGGAGGATATCAATTTTTGGGTGACAGATTGGTGTCATGGCAATGTAAGAATAGACAACTGTCTTAATCTCAACTGCAGAAGCTGAATATATTGCTGCATCTGTCTGCTGTGCACAAGTCCTCTGGATCCAAAATCAAATGCTGGACTATGGTTTGAACTTTCTAAACACCCCTGTTTACATTGATAACACTGTTGCATCTTTCATTGTTAAGAATCCTGTGCAACATTCCAAAACCAAGCACATTGAAATCAGACATCACTTCATAAGAGATTGTAGTGAAAAAGGTTTAATTGAAGTAACCAGAGTTGATACAAGTGAGAATGTTGCTAACATATTCACAAAACCACTTGACAGAACCAGGTTCAACTTTCTTTTGAAAGCCCTGGGAATGATCAACTCTGATGAAGTCTGATTTATGAGGTGTGCTTGACTGTGCAATCTGACTATTTTTTCAAAGTTTTGATTGAATGTTGTTTGTGTGCGTGTGAGTGAATATGATGTTTTTCATGTTAACTGATATGTGCTTTATTTGACTATGTGTGCAAAATTTGGTATCCTTGTTACTAATGCATGTTTATCAGTTGATGTGTGTTTGTGATGTCATGATGATTGCTTTTGATTTGAATTACTTGAATGTGTATGCTTATCTGACATCCTTGGCTAATTGCTTGAATATGTGTGTTATCTGATCATATGATGTTATTAGGATAGGCTTGACTTTGAATGTTAGTAGTGTCTGCTTGTTTTGATGATGATATGTATGATTAAGATTTGAATATGTTACAACTGTTTGTGTCAAAATGAGTTTTTATGTCAAAATTAAATGATAAAATGAATTTTCAAATGAATTTTGCATAATCACATTATTTTGGTCAAAACATGAGCAAGTTGTTTATGGTGTTGAGATATGATAAGACTATTCAGTTCAAGCTTTAGAGAAGCTTAAAAGAAAGTTTTTTTTAAAGAAAATTCTCAAAAGAATTACGTTTGCTGAAATATATGTCATTTAACCAAGTCTGAGGAGCATATACTTGTATGTGTTTGGTCCTATCATCTACTTGTAGATTTGAAATGATAGCCATTAGTCCAAACACTGACAACATTTGGGGCAATTGTAATTTATACTTTCACTTAAAACTAAGCCATTGACTTTAAGCCTAAGGGACATATACTTATGTGTGTTTGGTCCTGCCGACTACTTGTAGGCTGTCAGGATATCCATTAACCTGGAAGCTAAGAGTAATTGGGGTGATTGAATGTGTTAAATTGGGAAATGATAGTACATTGACTGCATAACCAATCATTTGGATTTAATAGGCTGAAAGGACTCTTAGTATAGTCATTAACATGTATGGTTGCTTTCTTATGATGTGTAAAATCTAAGGTGATATAAACATAAAGAAAATACTAAGATTTATGTGGAGTTACATTTTTTTCTATGCAAGTTCCAAGATTAATCTTTCCAAATGATAGGCAGAAAAGTGAATATCAAGTCATACACGAGCCTGTTGGTATTTGGTCCCCAAAATGAAGTATCTTATTAAGAATGACAAAGAACAGATGTGAACAAAATTACTTTAAATTTTTAATCAACCAAAAGTTAATAAATGTTCACAAGCTTTTAAGAAAAAAACACAAACATGAGGGTTAATAACATAACTACAGGGGTGGAGGCAATAATATAAGGCCTTTAACATCCTGAATGAAAGGTTGTTATTTAAACTGTAAGTCCAACGTTCAACCTCAAATATGTTTGCAAATTTGACAAGAAATATCAAATAAATAAGTTATGTCATTAAAAGTTTTTAAACCAAATCCAGGGGGTCAAAGTCAAATCGGGGTGATCTGGAGAAAGCCAAATAATCTTTGAGAATAGATATGGAGCATCAGAACACAATATGTGTTTTCCATTAAAAATTATGCATCGTAATTGAACATTAATCATATCACCAAGGAAATGAAATTCATGCTAAGTCTAGACCTGTTGTTAACCTATCTATGTTGTCATAGTAATGCTGAGAATGAAGTATTGAAAAAGCTACTTGGTCAATATGATCCCATACTTGAGATCTTTTCTATAAAAGAAAGAAATTGTTTTGAATAGAAACATGACTAAAATTTGATCTCTAAATGCACAATTTTCTCTTAAACAATAATCTTTATTGAAAAAATATAGTTGATAATTGGTTTAAGTCAAAAAAGAGTTGCATTTTGCCTCAAAAAGGTTGAAAATGTATTTTTGGGCAAGGTTTGATGTTTCTAACTTTCCCGAACACAAAACAGATGAATATGTATTTTCGGGCAAGGTTTGTTGTTTTATAACCTTCCCGAGCACAAAATAGTTGAATATGTATTTTCGGGCAAGGTTTGATGTTTTATAACCTTTCCGAGCAAGCTTAGTCACTTTGATCTAAGTGTATGATTTTCGGGCATGCTTTGAAGTGTTTACACTTTTCGGGTAGAGTATACTTCAAATTCTAACTTCCCGAGCATGCTTGAGGTCTTAACATGAATATGTGTTCTAGAAAGCTTTTAACAAGTATAAATTTTTTGGGCACACTTAACTGAGATATTTCTTGTTTCTAGCAAGCTTTGAAACTTATATGTTGTATATGATAATTCTAGCAAGCTTTTATTTAGTTAAGTTTTTCGAACATTCTTAATGTTTTTTGTTTGAATGCACAACTATTTACTAGCATGCTATTTAAATATGTTAAAATTCACTAGCAAGCTTTGTGACCATAGCTTTATCACCTTTACTCAACCAAGCAATCTTTGTGATTTTAGGTGTATTCATGAATGTGTAAGTAAATTTCACATTCTAGCACACTTAATTATTAGTGTGAATATGTTTCTTCGAAATTACAAGTGTTTTCGGGCAAACCTTGTTTTCCGAACACACTTTATATTTCGGGCACACCTTGAATTTTCAAATGCTCCCCTAATATACTTGGGTAATTTCAATCTAACTTTCCGAATACACTTTGTGATTTGAATCCACTTCTAGCACATTTGTATTCTTGAAAGTTTTTCGAGCATACTTTGCTTCAAAGTATACTTGACTGATTTTTGTGAACTGTATACTTTCGGGTAAGGTTAGTGATACGATGAATTATTCAAGCAAGGTAAATAAATTAGATGTATGTTTATGGGTATCTTAGTTGATTCCTAGCAATGTTGCCTGCTTGATGTTTAATACTTGATTATTTTAACTTGTGATTTGGTTCTCAAGCAATCTTGTATTTCGAGTAAGCTTCCTTCATTTTAACTTCTAATTTGTACCAACAAATAACCGAGTAAGCTTTAAGCAAGTGGAATATACCGAGCATGCTTTGCAAAAATCACTTAGACATTTCCAAGAAAGGTTTGCAAAATTTTATACTTGGAGTTGGATGTTTTCAAATGTGTAAAAAGATAAACGGATAAGATTACTGTTTGACATCTAATAACTTACTAAACGACAAAAAGCATTTAAAACCCACTTTCAATGGGTATATAAGAGGGAGTGAGAGATATTTTTAAACATTATTTTCCCTCTCTCTCTCTCTCTCTCTCATTCCATTGATTGCTCAAAAAAACCCAAACCGACTCATCGCATTCAACATTAATCCAAACCCTAACTTTACCAACCCTCTAATTCCGACTCGGTAAGCAGTAATAATATATTTTCCGACCATGATTAGATGATAATGGGCTTTGATTATGTATTTTTGCTAACTCTTTGTTTTGTGTGTAGGTTATAAACTTGTCGAAGAACATGTTCTTAATGACATTTCTTTCTTTCTTCTTCAATTTTATAACTTGAAATTGCTTAAAGTAATGAACTTTAGGACTAATTTCACTTTGAATATGTTTGATTATGTTTTACAGATATGGCGGACGAAGATCAACAGACATATCCATTTGAGCATAAGCACAATATGTGCGCTCTATTAGAAGTTACGCCAGACAATGACGAAGTAGCACCGATTATACGATGGTTGCAACGGTCGAATCTTTTATTTGCTTTAACGGAGAATCCGATTATCTATAGAAACCACTCACTAGATTTTTTGGAGATCAGCGAGGTTGCTTAATGATATAAATGGAATAAGGATTGAAGCAACAGTTGCAAACCAAGAAATCAGGGTGACTGAGGCAGTGATTCGTAGATGTTTGGTCCTGAATGATGATAACCCTAACCCAATCCGTCGTACAACTGCACAATTATTAAAGGTGTTTATCAAAATGATGGGCTATCAAGGAAATATTCATGATGGACAGTTTCAGAAGGGAATGTTTCCACTCATCTACAAGTTTTTGATACACCATATTATATATTGATTTGCTCCAAGGAAGGGATCATGGACCCTGATGAGCAGGGATCTAGTCATTGCAACTGTGGCTGTGCTTTTCAATCTACCATTCAACTTTTCAAGAATGATCTTTGATGGAATGGTTCAGAATATGAATAAGAAAAACAAGCAGAAGTTTTTGATTTATCCAAGGTTCTTACAAATCATTTTTAATCAAGAATTGGAGGGATTACCAACTTTTGGTACAACTCATGATCTGGAAGACCCTGACACTTTCAAAAGGATTGAAACACAAGAAAGTTTGAGCAGATTCAATCCAGATGAGGTGTATGAAGACATACCATGGTTGTTTGTTGAGAATATTAGAATTCCTCGTTTACATGAGTTATTGTCAGAGGATGAAGTTGTTTTTGGTGGTAATGATTCTGATGGTGATGGAGATGATAATGATGATGCTGGCAATATGGAGGGAGGTGATGTAAATTTTGAGGTAATTGTACAACCTCAGGGGGAGTATCAAATTATACCAAATGAACCATCAACACCATTTGGCACTCCACCACAAACACCACCGTACCCACCATCACCCATTGACCAAACCTACCAAACTCCACCACAATCACCACCTCAAACCTCCCAAACCCCACCCAATCAAACACCTATCCTAACCCTAACCCAAACTGAACTATTACACCAATCCCCACTTCAAACAAGATCCCAAACACCACCTCAAACCACAACCCAAACCCCACCTGAAACAACTACACCACCAACATTTACCATCACCCACACTAGAATACTATTGTTACCAAACATCAACTCACTACCCTCCACCAGCGAAAATATCTTTAAAGATGCAAACCCAATAATCACTCAAACTACCCAACCAAATGACTCTGAACCTGAACCATTTCACATCTCACCACCCACTACCTCTCCCCATATTTCAGACCTCTACAAAAGAAATTGAGGAATGAGAAGGAGGAGTTGAGGCTGGAAAATGTAGAATTGAAAACACAGTTGGCCCTGGCACAATCCAAAATTCAAACCCTGGAGCAAGAGGTTGAGAAGACCTCAGCTGCCCCAAAACAGGGGGAGAATATAAATAAGGCAACTGATGTTACTGTGGCTAATGATGTAGTTGTGGAGGATGCAAGTGTTCAAACAATAGATGCTGATGGGTTGACTTGTTTGTTAAATGCCTATGATGATGATGAGGATAGTGAAGAAAGGAGGATAGTTGATGATGAGTATGAGGCTGACAAGTCTGAGGTTGATGAACAAAACTATGATGCTAAAAATGATATATTGAATGTGGTAAACAGAGATGAGGATGATGGAAGAGAAGAGAAGGAAACTAATATTGAAGATGAAATGATAAATGTTGACGAAAATATGGCTACCACTGATGTGGCCACTGATGTTTTGACTGATATTTTGACTGAAGGACAAACTGATGTAATCAATGATGATGATGATGCTGCTATTGAGGAACTAATACTCACTGAAACTGAACAACCTGAAAGCTCCAAGAGGGTGGAGCATGATGAGGAGATGGATGTGTTAGATAGGGATATTGATGATTTCCCACCAGAAACTGAGGAAGACAAGAAAAGAAGAATGGATAAGGGAAAATCAAAAGTTTATGAGGAAGAGCCTGTTAAGACAAATCTTGTTAAAAGAACAATGATTGATGAAGAAGAGGAAGCCTCTGCTGCTGCCAGGAAAGAATTGAAAAATGTTGTGAGAGAAACAAGAGAAATGGAAGTAATTGCCAGATCTTGACTCCTGAAGAGCTGGCAGAGCAGGAAGCCCTGTTTGATCAAGCCAATGTTGCTAAAGTGATTGATGAAGATGAGGCTGATGATCAAATTGTTATTGAATCTTTGATAAATTTAAAGAGAGCTGAAGAAGTTGAT
Organism: Bidens hawaiensis; assembly: GCF_021521415.1. Taxonomy (NCBI): domain Eukaryota; kingdom Viridiplantae; phylum Streptophyta; class Magnoliopsida; order Asterales; family Asteraceae; genus Bidens; species Bidens hawaiensis. The sequence continues at coordinate 110,275 of NW_027492857.1, read as the reverse complement.
ATCTCTCTAGCCTTGGTAGTGAGTATGTTTGGCCAATCCACAAGCCAATCTCATCAGGAACCTGAAAAGGAACTTGAAAAACAAACTGAAGAAACAATTAAGGAGATGATGGCTAAAGCTTCAATGATTCATGAGAATGTTGGAAGATTTGAAAAGTTTTATACAAGAAAAAGAAAGGCATATGATCAGGCTGAAGGGGATGAATTAAGAACTAAAAGGAAATGGGATGAAAATAATAAGTATTTTGTGGAAACCCCTTATGAAGAAACAAGTCCACTAAGGCCGGTTCCACTACAAACATTGAGGCCTGAAGAATTTGTACAAGGAGTACCGAATGTCCCATTCCCTAAAAATCCAACTCCTGATGAACCTAAAATTCATGCAGTCAATGAAACAATAGAGGAGGAGGATGATGTCGATGATGACAATGATGATGAAGATGAAAGGGCTCAGATAAATGTTGAAAGTGCTAATTTTGTGGCTCCTGCAGTGGCAATGACTGAAGAATAAAGGAGAAACATTGAGCAAAGTCTGATGGATGCAAAGAAGAAGAATCCTTTGGTTGTCAAACTGATAAGTCATGGGATAAGATTTGAAAGTTTAGCTGATTTAAATGATGATGAACTGCAAAGAAGGTTGGACAAAGAAAGGGAAACTATTGAGAAACTCATACAACAAAAGAACAGAGATGCCAAAAAATATAGAGAATATTTGAGAAAGCATGGGTATTCTGAGAAAGACTTAACTCACCATGCCACTGCTAAAGCCATGTATGATGCCATACTGGAAATGTTTGAAGGCAACTTAGAATTGAAAAAAATCAAGAAAAAGAGGCTTAAGCAGTAGCTTGAAAGATTCAAATATAAATATGGTGAGAGGCTGAAGTCAGTTTTGGAGAGATTCCTAACAATAGTCAATGAAATCAGGACAAATGATTATGTGATCACTGATGCTGATTCGAATACAAAACTACTACCATCTCTGTTAAAAGAATGGCACACTGCAAGCAAGTTTATTGGGAAGAAACCAAATTATGATACTCTAAAGCTTGATGATGTGGTCTGGTTTCTTCAAGCAGCAGAGATTGAGATGATAGAGAATGAGATGGTTAGGGAAGATATGCCCTGTTTTCAAGTAACAAATGCACTTATTGCTCCAATGGGAAACTTGTCTGTGAAGAACCAACAACAAATACCAATCATTGAAGAACCGAGTGAACATGGTGGTGACACCCCAAGGGGATTTGTTGCTGGAAGTTCAAGTAATCAGAGTGGACAGTCAAGGTTCAATGACCAGCCGATTGATGATAATGATTATGCCTCAATGGCTAGTGGGAATACACCTTGTGTTGGTGGTAATGGTGGGCAAAGAAATGAATATCAAGCCCTGTTTTCAATGTTCACAGACTCATATAATGCTTTTATTGCCAAGAACATGATCCATACCAGTGTTGTCCAAGATGATCTTGAGCAAATTGATGCTGATGATCTGGAGGACATGGATCTTAAGTGGCAGGCTGCTATGCTAGCTCTGAGAAGCAAAAGGCTGTTCAATAGGAGTGGAAGGTCTCTTGTGTCAGGTCCTAATGAAAGAATTGGTTTTGACAAGTCAAAAGCAATATGCTATAACTGTCAACAACCAAGACATTTTGTAAGGGAATGCAATTAACCAAGAAACTTCCAAAACAATCAATATCAGAACCAACAACTAAGAAATCAGTACCAGTACCATCAAGGCCAACCAAGAAACTATAAGAACAATCTCAACAATAACCCAAACTTCAACCACAATTACCAACAGCCACAACAGAACCACCAGCAAGTTGTACCTCAAAATCAGAACTACCAGAGAAAAAACAATCAAAACCCTTCACATGCTTCCAATACCAACAGAAACAACAACATCCAACCCAGAAAATCAAGGACATGTGTCATTGGTTGCTCATCAAGAATATGGAGAATTTGATTGGAGTAATCATGTTGAAGATATAAACAAAGAAAATGTTGCACTGATGGCTCAAGTTGAGAGTGAAGCTGGATCTTCTTCAACTCGGGTACATTCAAACTTCACACTTGAATTACTTGAAAAATTGATTCATTGAATTTGAAGATAGGAAAGCTTGAAAGTGAATGCTTCAGAAAGCAAAGTATGTTAAATGTATATGAAACAAGTGAGGTTACTTATGAAGAAAGAATCCAAAGTGTTGAGCAAGACTGCATGGACAATTACGTAATATAATCTAGGTATGTAATTGAAATTGAAGGTTTGAAGAAAATGGTGGTTGAGGAGAAAGTGAGGTATACAACACTCCAAGTTAAGAATGAATTTTTGAAGAATCTGGTGTCAACTGGAAATATTTGTGGTATTCTGAACAAAATCAAAAAAGAAGATAAATATAAGGTTGTTCCTCCACCTTTTAACAACTACTCATTGAAAGTTGACAAAGAAAAGAGAGAAGCATACTTTAACCAATTCAGAAGTGTTCAAAGACAAACAAGAATTTCTTGAAAATTATGATTTCGTTAAAGTGGATGAAAATGGAGAGTTTGTTGTGAAAGAAGAATTGAAAGAAGAAAAGTCAATAGGGATTCAAGTGTCAGAAGATGACTTTGATGAAGAATGTATAAATATAGATGATTTTAGTGATTCTAGTGATCAATGCTCAAGTGATGGTGATCTCAAGGGCAAAAAGAATGTAAAACCAAGCTCAATTGACAAACTTCCATTGTTACCACCTCTCACACCAAATATGAAGAAACATAATGAACAAATGAGTAGGGAGCATTTGTCATTTGACATATGTGAAGGATCAAAGATGTCAAAGGTGACTTATAATGCAGTGAGCCACCAAGGAAAGAAACTTTAAGGAAGATCAAGATCATTGACAAAAAGAAGGCTAGGGAAAACTTTGAAAGTGATCAATTCATTACAGTGTACCCTGTGTTTTCCAATCAAGAACTGTTTGACATTAGAGAGGTTGAAACAGTGGAAGAATATGAAAGGAGGCAATCAAGGTACAAAGGAAATTTGGACGATGAACCAATGAGATTGGAAAGGATAAAATTGGTGAAAGGCAAAGTTGAGAGGAAGGATATCAAGATTGAAGAATTTGTGCCTTGTTATATTGATTTTGATGGTCTCAAAACTCAAAAGACAATTGGCATTGAACCACCTAAACCAAGTGAGAGATTCAAGAAAGGAAATTCACATGAAAGCTTCAAAGGAAAAGTATGGTGTAAGAAGTGTGATGAGTATGGTCACCACACTGATTCTTGACATGAAAGGTTTACATTCAAACTAGTTCATGTCCCAAATTAAACAAAGTTTGGACAAGAATTTGGTTTCTACAAAAAGAAGTATGATGAATATTTGGGAAGAGGTAAGAAGAGTGAAGAAGTGGTGGATAAAGGTGATACCTCAAAAGGTTAAGAGAGAAAAGAAGGAACTGTGAAGAGTGAAGAGTGACTATGGTAGGAGAAGAGAAGGCAAAGAGGAATGTAGTTCACCAAGAGAGAAGGAACAACATCAAACCTGAACTTGTCATAAGAAAGAATACATAACCTTTAAGAATTGTTCCTAACAAAGACACCAAGTCAGATAAGTCTGAAGATTCTGAGAGGTCACCAAAAGAATAAAAGAAAAGTAAGAAGGATGTGTTCTCAAGGAGGAAACCAAGAGAACTTAATGGTGATGAAACATTCTTGTTGAAACATGGATATGAACCACATGGATTCCTCTGGAAACCAAGGAATGAAAATCATCCTTTGATCTTGAGTCTGATTAAACACAGATACAAATTTGAAACTTTGGCTCCTATGTCAGATGAGGAGTTGCAAAGATTGGTTGATAAGGAAGTTGATGAGATAAAGAAGAGGATGGAGAAAAAGAATCGTGATTCCTTCAAATATAGGAACATTTTGATATTGCATGGATTGTTCGATAAGGACTTGAGTAAGAAGAATTTTGATGAGTTGGAAGAACATTATAATATGAAGGTGCAAAAGGTTGAAGAGAGAGGAACAAGAAAGACTGAAAAGAGAAGCAAATCAGTAAGAAAAGATTGATGAACTATTAAAGAGATTTGGAGGCAAGTGCAATTACTTGATTGATAGAAGCATGGCGACGGAGTTGGTTGACAGCCTTTCAAAAGCACAAGTTGAATCCCACTTCAGAAAGTAAAATTGAAACCAATAAATCTGCAAAGAAACCAAGAGTTGTCACTTTGGCTGAAAAAGAAAAGGCTGAAAAGAAGAAAAAATGGGAGGATGAACAGTTGAATATGCAGAATAGATTGATGGATGCAAGGGGGAGATTACCTGAAATTCAAGGAATGAGCAGGAGTGAGAAATTTTCCTTATACCAGTCTGAGCTAGAAAAGGATGATCAAGAAAAAGCTTAAACTTCAAAAGCTTCTAAAACCCGTTTCATTGTGCAAGTGAAACCTGAACCAATTGAACAACTAGACCCTGGGATGATGAGAACAAAATCAGAACCCTAAAAGGGCTAATGTTGAGCAAACGGATGTCTGAGAATGTGTTTGATAATTTGGGAAAGGCTCAACTAAAACGATTATTTTTTGAAGAAAAGGATGAATGGGAGAGACTGGAAGTAGAACAGAGAAATCCCATAAATTTTGAATTTGGACCAAGGGAAGGAAGATTTGTCCCTTCTGGTCAACTTGGGGATGAGAGACTGATGGGTATAATTACAAGATTAGCAAGAGAAGGAGGTGAATGGCTCCTTGACTTGATGTTGATACAAGTGGAAATGGTCACTGCTATGTATGAAAAGAGATTAGGGGAAGTGAGGGGTACTAAACCCAAAAAGGCAATTCCTTCTTGGCCCTCAGCTTCAAAAGTGAAAATTACCAGTACAAGAGCTGCACATCAAAGACAACATAGGCCACCATCTTATGTGGACCTACCTAAAAAGCTCTTCTTTGACTCTGTGTCTGAAACTCTGAAAGTGATCATGAAGAGTGGAGAGTTGAAATAAATCATCTTCAAGGATGATTTTGCTGAATTAAAAGGGAACAACTAGAGGAGATGGCAAATATGGAGTTGTTTGATTATCATTACAGTCACAGATTTGCAGGAAGACACAAAAATGAAATATCTAAACATGTCAAGGATGACGCCAGGAAAGGGTTCCCTGTATTGAACAAGAAGAGGAAGATGGAATTCTCATAATAAAAGAAGACCAAAAGGGCAAAGACGATGAGGGATATCAGGTCTTCTGAGATTGACTATGTTCAAAGGTGAAGAACAAAGACCCTCTAGCCAACATGATGGTGTGTCTAAGTATGAGAAGGCAGATGACAAGGCCTAACAAGATCCAACCAACCTTTTTAACCTACCGATTACACCATTCAAATCCCCAACCTATACCAAAACACAAGACCAACCTAGCCCACCAACCTTTGAAATCATACATGTAACATTCGTTACTTTTCAAACCCGAAAATCCGACCCGTTAAATTTTCAGTTTTATTTATCAATATATATATATATATATATATATATATATATATATATATTTCAAGTTTTGTTCTATGTATTCCTATCATGTTCGCCAACCGAGACGTTTTGATGTATCGATGTGTACGTAGTTTTGTTAATTATCTATACAACATTTTCGATAATTTAAATATAAGTATGACGTTTTATCATCATTATTCATCACGTTCTATTTTGTGTGATTCATTAACAAAGTTTAAAGTTTTAAACTTGTTATTTAATCGAGTCCCGAACTATCCGAGTATAATACGAACATATTTCCAAATCCTTTACTTTTAATTCATTTATATAACATATAAAAGTATAAGGTCCAAATGGTAATTTAAATTTTATTATGTTTTAATATAGAATGAAAGTACAGGGGCTGATTGTGTAAATATAATAAAATAGAATCATTTAAAACCCCTACCCAACTTTCCCCCGGCAGCCGTTTTCCCAATGAACACCACCGGCGGCGGCGTTTTCCGGCGAGATAACCCAAAGGTTGTTTTAACATCCGTTTGACTCGTTATTTCATTCTAAACGACTTCTCCTCAAACGAAAAACAATAATATACAAATTATTTCGTCATTAACAACCAAATAAACTCGTATTAATCGTCCATTAATCGGATTATAATCAAAATCGTATTAACTCGAAATAAAAACTAATTGACACTATTGGAACTATAAGTAGTACCCGAATCTTCTCCTAAACCTTTTTGCAAGCCTAAATCCATACAAACAACGCTCTAATAACATCAAATCGGCCATCAAACTTTGTTCCGGCCAACCCATGGTTCTCCGTCAATTCGTAATGATACAAGGTATTTTTTATATGAATTGTTATAGTTTTGAGCCGATTAACAAAATCCCCAACAAAGATTTAGCAAACCAGAACCAAATGAATGAATTAAAACCTAGGGTTTATATGAAGAAGATGAAGTTGAATATTAGTAATTTAAATATTTTCGTTTATGATATTTTAACAAACAATCAATCTGGTCTACTGGTTAGTTCACTTATGTGTGAACGGGAGGACCCGGGTTCAAACCCGGATCAGGCCATTTTTTGTTTTTAATTTTCTTTTTAAACATAATTCTATTATATATTAAACCAAATAAAAGTTATGAAAATTATATAAATCCTATAAAATTATTTTAAGTTAAGTCAAATTTACTATAATATATATTTATCATTTTGTCACCTAAAAACCAATCTTTCTAACTCGACAAATTCATATTAAACTCATTTGAATTGTATATATTTTGTTTTGTTCGTTAGACTTTATAATTCATTAACACTTTCGTTTTCAAAATAAAATATATCGTTAAACACCAATATTTCCGTAACATTTATAATATCCGAACTTAGCATTAATCTCGAAATTTAAATAATATTAAATTAATAAATCGTTAATAATCGGTTAAAATATAATATTATAATATCAACTTCATAAAACAATAAAATATACATTTAACACTTCTAATTCTCGACAACCCGATTTATTTACTTTTTTAAGTCCTTAGTAATAATTAATCTTGTACTTGTAATTCTAGTTCGTGACGTTCAATTGCTTTGTTTTATTTACGCACTATCGGTTTTATTTCAAGTTTGTCTTCAACTTCAAGGTGAGTTTATCACACCCCCTTTTTACTCTTTTACTACTTTTGGAGGTAGCATATATATCCTATCCAAATTACAATTTCGTTTAATCATTATTTACAAACTACAATTCGTTACATGGACTTGTGTGTTTACTTGCTACTTGCTCAAATACCTGCATGGATTTCTTCGATAAGTATGATCATACGCCCCCCTTTGCACTTAGGACCATTGTTTCTAGTGGAAAAGGGACTCCGATCTGAGTACGTTGGTGCACAATCCCAACTGGAAAAGACCTTCATTTATTCTTTACACTCATGGATAATTTATTCTAGTGTAAAGAACCCTTATGTGTTTCCACAAGTTTTCATGGAATTGTATGGTTTTTATATATAATTTAAACTATGTGAGCTCACCAACTATTCAATTAGTTGACTTTATTTTATATATAGGTACTTTCATTAAAGGACGAAATGACGAGGATAATAGAAGTCAGGTTATCTAGATAATAAACAAGAAGATGTTTGTTTTTTTCATTTTCCATTGTGTTTGTTTATTTGAAATAACTTGTGTACTTGATGCTTTTGAATGAATTAATGATAATATTGTCACTTAATAGCGTCACATGTGTTTTGAGCAATCTGTACGTCACACTCAAGCGTTTCCGCTTTAGCCAGGGTGTTACAGATTGGTATCAGAGACGTGATTATAAGATAGGACATTAGACGTAGTGTTCTAGTTGGTTATAATTTATTTGCTTAATTTTTTAGGTTGCATGACTAGAAATTATGTGAGCCTAATTTGATTGTTCAATGCACATTATTTGGTTATTATTGATTTGTTTATGCCTCATGTACGAAATTACTATTATACTGATGATTCAATTACTTCAGTTACACAAGCACACACAAGTCCAAGGCTTATGCCTAACATAAAGATTCTTGAGGATTTTCAATAATTAGATTTTTGATTTTCAATCTTCGATGGTTTATGCGACGTTTGACGTCTGACTCTCTATGTTTTACGATGTGTTTTAACTGAAAGTCTGTCAAGTTGTGGTGATACACGAATACTCAGCTTTCGGTTCGATTTAATTACACATTTTATAAGAGAATAGTTAAGTTTAAAAATTTTGTGACACGTTTTCTTTATTTATACGCTAATTTACGGCTTAAACTTTTAAAAGTTTGCCAAGTAATATCCGAATTTCAAACGATTACCTTGTTATTTTACTATTATGTTTTAGAATTGAAAATTCAAAAGTTATGTTGATATATAAATGGTTGAATTTCAATTTGATTACTATATTATTTTATTTATTTACTACTATGTTTTAGGATCGAAAATTCGAAAGGTCATGGTGATACATGAATGGTCGAATTTCAATTGGATTACTTTATTGCTATACTCATTTACAATTATGTTTTAGAATTGAAATTTAAAAGTCATGGTAGTTCAAGAACACTCAATTTTCAATTCTATTTCACTATTTATTGTTAAGTTTAATACTTTCCATATGATTATTAAATAATTTATGAGGTTTTCGTTTATTGAAAGGTGAAAACTCATGATGTTTCATGGGAATTCCAATTTTGTGACACGTTTTCTTTATTTATACGCTAATTTACGGCTTAAACTTTTAAAAGTTTGCCAAGTAATAACCGAATTTCAAACGATTACCTTGTTATTTTACTATTATGTTTTAGAATTGAAAATTCAAAAGTTATGGTGATATATAAATGGATGAATTTCAATTTGATTACTATATTATTTTATTCATTTACTACTATGTTTTAGGATCGAAAATTCAAAAGGTCATGGTGATACATGAATGGTCGAATTTCAATTCGATTACTTTATTGATATACTAATTTACAATTATGTTTCAGAATTGAAATTTAAAAGTCATGGTAGTTCAAGAACACTCGATTTTCAATTCGATTTCACTATTTATTGTTAAGTTTAATACTTTTCCATATGATTATTCAATAATTTATGAGGTTTTCGTTTATTGAACGGTGAAAACTCATGACGTTTCATGGGAATTCAAATTTGTTTCATGCGATTTCTTTTCTTTACTTGTTTTTATTGATGTATCTATTAGTCGTTTTCATACTTACGTCCCAAGTCACGTAAATTCTACATGTTTCGTATCATTCCTCCTCGTTTTCTTAGTTGTTACACTCAACCCGCAAAATTACAATCCAAGATATGGTGTAAATGGCCTCCGTGATCCCGATCACCCCACGTTTAACCACACACTCAAATTCAAACCCAACACAGTTCTTGGAAACTCAAACTAAACCCCACCAAAAAACCTCGCATAGAAACATGCCCTTTGTATAGTATGTGTAAATCCCACCACTTTACTTACCAAATTCGTTAATATGCTTCAATCTAGGGTAGATTCAGTTACCACTTATTGCTAAAACCTACCCAAACTCAACGCCACTTAGTCATCTGCAAGACCTGTACCTAACCATTTGTCTTAATCATATGTTTGACCACATGCTTTAAGCATGCCATCATTATGGTGACCAAGCACACTCGTCATACTTTGGAAGGCTTAACTTGTTTACGCCATGCAATACCTTAACCTCGCATCCTTTGTCAAACTTATATGATTTTCCGGTTTTAATACTTAGATTTTTGATTTTTTTTTCAAAACTCATCAAACTCGTTTATATTTTCTTTTGCATAATTTCCTATATTTTAGTTCTTTTACTAACACCTCGCGCCTAAATCCAAATCCTCAGTTATTTTAATCTTCAGTCAAATTGATTTCCTTTAAAAAGAACTTATTACCTCTATTATTATTATTATTATTATTATAAAAGTTATTAATATTACCATCATTATTAATATTACTACTACTATTGTTATTAGTATCATCACTGTCATCATCATTATTATTATTACGGTAATTATCAAAATGATTATTATTAAAAAAATGTATTTTATTAATATTTTTATTATTATTGATATTAGTAATATTATTATTACTAGTATCATCGTCACTACTATTAATATAATAATATTTAAAGTAAAATATTTGCTTCAAACAAGTTTTGAGCCATTTTGAAACTATTTTTCATTCAATAATATTTTTATTATTATTATTATGATTAGTAATATTATTATTAATAGTATTATCGTCACCACTAATAATAATGTAATTATTCTTTCAAACCATATTTAAAGTAAACTTTTTTGTTTCAAACAAAGTTTTAAGCTCTTTAAGGTTTTTTTTTTCATTCAACAGGTCAAGTAACCTAACAATTATTTATTTTATTTTATTATTATTATTTTTTTCCTGTGACATTGGCCAAAAGAAAACATTTGTTTTTACATTTATGATTTCATAAAACTTGCAAGTCTTAGCGATAGCTAAAAACTTTTTTCCTAAATAAGAATAGAAAAAATTTATTTCTCCATGAGATATAAAAATATCACGATTTACAACCGATTTTCGTAAATTAAAATTATCCCTTCCTTTCTTTCCCCTTTGATTAAACCAATGAATTTCGGCTAAGAAATAATGGAACAATCTCCCACGTCAACTTTCATACCACAAAACAACACTCGAGAAGACAAACGTCACAAGATGCACTTTTTTTCTTTAACTTCTCATTCGCGTATATTTTTTTTCGGACGTACCCAAAGTGACTTTTATATCCGCTTCTTTAGAATATTGTGTACAAAGTTTATTTCGATCGTTCATTGATCTTTGATTCATATTTGCTTGTATTTTACGAAACGAAATTGGTACATCATCTTTAGTCGCATTTTGTGAATCGGTTTACGTTTGTTACCTCGGGATCTATGACCAATTTCCCATCAACATAACCGTTAAGTGGAAATTGAGACTATGAACATGTATGTGTACATAGTTACTTAATGGAAACCGAATTTTCATTTTATTTCTACACTTTACTATCGATGATCGGTTCTCTCCAAACAAATTCGTTTACTTAGAACCGGGACTGTGCCACATGTACATGCCGAGTTTATGTTATGTTATATTTTTAAACAAATTTTTTTGTTTATTCGTGTACTTCTCTTTCACTCGATGTTTTATTTAAACCATTTTGTTGTTCTTGATTTCATCAATCTGGAACAAATGCTTTATTTTAATTTCGAGGTTTCAACTACTTACTTTGATAAACTCAAGGTTTCTATTGGAACTTTTCTTTCGTAAACTTAATGGATATTAATATTGTGATAATAGTATTTCATTTATCCGCTTTATTTCAAATTATAAGTTTATATGTCGTAATGTTCACTTTATTTCATCTCAATGTTACCGTTAATTGTGCTGTAGTTCATTCGGAGATTTCCATTGTTAAACATCATGATATTTTGATACTTCACCCCGTTATTTCAATTTCATGTTACGATGTTCATAATTCTGAATGTTTCATTCTTTAATTTGATTACCTCATTTATTTCGTGTTCGACATCGTTTACTTACTTTATACACGATGAATTTATTTTCTTAACTTAGTGTTTTCTCTTTGTCCTTGGCCTGAATGGTCTATCAATTTCTTTTGTAATGTTTTTACCCTTTGTAATTCATTAGTTTTGATTTTCAACGTTCCATATGTTAATTTTATTTAATTATCAAAGGTCTATATCTTAAAACCACAAAATAGAGCAAGCTATATGGACCATCCGACGATAGAGGTTATTATGGGTCGACACGTAATTATCAAAGTCATCGCATGGAAAATATAATAAGTCCGGTTGTGTGAAATAACTCGGAACATGGAATGATTTTGGGGAACGGGGCAAATACAATATGATAAGGGCATGGTGGATACGCCGCTGGTACATCCTATATATAAGTGTCCTTGTCATATTTCCTATTTGTGGCGTTCTTTCGGGTTATTCAAAGATTTGACGTTATTTTATATTAATTATGTATGTATAAAATTGTTAAAATTTATAACAACTCTATGTATTAGTTGTTCTCTTTTAAAATATTTATTTCTATTTTATTTTTATTTTTATTTTAATTTCAAGACGAAATTTCCAAAAGTTGTAAGTCCGGTAATATTCGTTACTTTTCAAACCCGAAAATCCGACCCGTTTTAAATTTTCGGTTTTATATATATATATACACACACACACACACTAGTAGGTGCCCGCGCGATGCAGCGGCAACGACAGTTTACAACACGATACTGATTTTGTGTTAATATACTAATCATATCTAGGGGTGTTTACGGTCCAGTTTCTAGTTAGTTTGTAAATCCTCATTTGAAATTTGTGTATTAAAAACAAGCATTCTCCACGTAGAAGTTACCTTTACTTTTGTAGAGTTAATAGATAGATATTTAATTGACCAATGATCAACTTTGTATATAGAAGTTTCATTCCAATGTATGTGTTTTTAGTTTTCACCTGAGTGGTAAAATCAGCTCAAATAACTTGAAAAGTATATAGCATAAAGTAGTAGCAGCAGCATTGACATTACGAAACCACCGTAAATGGATTAACAACACATATTAACAGCCCATGGAGATCTATCAAGCTATTAATTTCTCCCTAGTTTGACCAGCTAAAGTATCCCAACAGATCATACATACTACCAACTTTGTTCGTTTAGGTTTATAACGAATCATAATAAACGAACACAAGCACACCAATTTTCTTGACGAACAGACATATATATAAAAATTGTTCATTGATTAATTGATATTTTTCAAATATACAATTGTGAGCTCAATTATTTAAAAACAATGACCAAGCATCTCTTCATGTTCCCTTATTATGGCAGCAGTTGTGGTTTCAGATGTCTATCATCTACACAACCCAAATTAGCCAGATTGTAAATGTCTAGTCATATTTATAAATTGACTGGTAATTTTTAAGATTTTTAAAGCTTGGTCAAAGAACATAGGTCAACCCAACCCAACCCAACCTAATTCATAGTCAAGGTTGCTCACTTAATCTTATTACCAAGTCGACCCATTTTTACCACTGACCAACTTGAAAAGTTAAGTGCTATTAGTACCATTTTGAAATCCACTATATTTTTTTTTTAGTTTTTCCAAGTTTAAATTATGTAAATAGTTAGCCAATATCAAATGTCCCACTTAGAAGCTCAAAGTCATCGAGATTCTCAATTAAGTAGAAATCAAATAAGTCAAACTTGTATGCTTTTGTTTAGGGTTTGTAAAAAAAAATCTTTTGTTTCAACTTGCTGCTATTTCAAAAACTAATAGAAGCAGAAACTGAATTAAAAGTTGCTTCCGGCCAAATTAGGTATCGAACTGAAAGATTTCAGTTCCATTGTTTAACCATATATAATACAAAACATACAATCTTAAGTTGGTTTAGGGTGTAGTGAACTCGAATATATACGCATAATTCATAAAGCTGCCCTTCCTCTATAAACATGTTATATGCCACTACAATTGTTGCAAGTGTGTGATGAACAACCTAAAGTAAATAACCTTTTATATTAATAATAGACAAACATTTGGACACACTTTGAGTTTAGAAATTTTTTGGTATATATATTATATATTTGCACTTGGTAGATGATGATAAACTTCCATATTCTAGTCCACCTAAGCCAAAAGATAGTTTATGTTCACAAGCCTACTCAAGCTCAATAAGTGAATCTCAACATCATTTATTAAACAAGTGCAGCGTACTCAATACAACTAATTTTACTACAACAACATCAAACAACAAAAACACACCTAAATAAAAAGAGAAACAATACCATCAAAATCATAAAGTAATGAGAGGTGTTCAATACAAATTAAATCAACATGTTGACACACCATTTCCACCGTTTCAATTTGAGTGACTTTGGCCATCGGGTCTGCACGAACACACGCACCATAGAATTTTTACTTTGTTTGTGTTCGTTGTTGTATTGCAACCAAACTATATGTGTTTTCTATACGTTCTGGTTGCCAAAGGTCAATCTTTTTGTCTAGAAAAAATCTAAAAATAAAATGTGAACTTTGCATCATGTTGATCAAAAATTGTAAATTAAAATAATATAAATAAAGTTGTTTCTCTTACCCCTTCATCAAAAAAAGAATTTTATAGTGGTCATAGCAATCCTTCTCAGATCAGGCCTAAAATTTCTCTGCATAAACACAATAAAATATATTAATAACTATAATTTAAATGTACAATCATAATATGATATAGTAAATTGGTATATCTTATGACTTAACATGCATCATCTTTATATCATTAACCATGTCCACCAATGCTTGACAAACGTAATCAACAAAGTCAACTGTTGCGAGTATTATTTCTGAAAATCAAGAGAATTCAAAAAAAAGCCTAGTTATAACTATTTATATTATACATGTTTAACCTAAAATTCAATAATTTTGATTACCATTTGCAGACGGGCACAGTTCTATACACCAATAGCACTTTTTTGAGGTTTTCACATACTCATCTTTAGATATACCCTGCGATATTATAAATCTTTCTTTTCATACAAACGATAAATAGAAACCTGACATGATATAAAAAAAAACATCCTATGTCTTACCCCGATACTATTACATACCTCTCCTTCAAGATGATCATGAATATGACCTTCAGGTGGTAAGCATAGGTGGTAAGCATGATCTGATTCAATCAAACAAAATCCATACATCAGATAACAAATTCATAACGTGTGAAACTTATATAAATCATTAGGTGGAAGACCTTTACCATATAGATAAGTCTCTACATTGTCATGTTTTGCTGTTGGGATTGAAATCTTGTTATATTGCCTCCGATAATTCAAGTCTTGTAAATAAGTCAGGAATCCCACTTCTTCCATCTTTCACTTTTGCTTGTCGTTTAGAAACTTCAATAACCTATCAAATTTTAATATTAAAAATTGAACAAAATTTAAATTCCAAATAATTTTATTTAAAATTAAAACCTCTGCTCCTGCTTCTTGTCGGATTCTGTAAGAAAGTTGAGCAAGATGTCTAGCGTCTTTATGTGGAGATCCCGTTACCATTACTCTTATTGGATCTTCAATCTGCACAAAAAAATAATTTGAAAAAGAGAGATAATATTCACTCCAAACTTGTCTTTTAACCTAGTACACAATCAGCTTGACCCAACCCTAATACACAAACATACCTGACATGGGAATAGGATGTTGAAGACGGTGAATGAAGCTAGAGAATCCAACTCATACCTGTTACAGTCAACTTAAACCTAAATCTATTGAATTAAAACCTTTGCAATTTATTTTAGCTCTCATTTTTATGCTCAGGGTATCCAAGAATCATATTGAAAATCAGAGGTTGAAAACGACACATACTTTCCTGCATACCCGCAACTCCAAGCATCTTCGATCAGTCCCTTTAAACATCGATTATACCTTAAAAAACACCTCTGTAGATCAGTCTTAGTCAATTAACATCAATATTGAGAATAATCAAACCCAAAAACATACCTTTAAATAATCAAACCCTAGGCCGACGGTTCTTCACTCTCACCCGAATCTAACACAAACCGAGTGCCGACAAATGATTAGCGTGAGACCCAAACACATCGAGCGGTGACCTGGTATTCGTTTAACCTCTTTGAGTACCTTTGACCCTCAACAATCTTTCAAACTTATAAATTAACAATGCGTTAAAATATCTTTCATGTCAAAAAGAAACAAGATTATAATAAATATATACTTAATTATTACAAAAGTTTTCATATACCAAAATACAATATTATTTACCTTCTACCATAACTAAGTGATGATTTCATCCTTTCCGTTGAGAAGAGCATCCGCATCACTTTTTGATCCTGCTCTCTACATATTGAAGGCATAAACCTAAATTTTATTGATTTTTTAGTACATTTAGTGAAATTATAATGATCCTGAGAATTCTCAAATCTGAAAAAAAAATATAAACAAATTTAAAAAACTAATTAAGCAGCATGCTCACGTTCGTTCATTAAGAAAATGGGCATGTTCATGACCAATCATTAAAAAAAACCGTCATGTCCGTGTTTGTTCATGTTCATTCGCTTAAAATCTAAACAAACGTAAAAGAACACAAGAGAACAAAAACAAACAAACTTAACAAACATAATAGATTTTAAACACAAACGAATGCAAATAAACATAATTGACCAAACATAACCAAGTGTGAATAAATGTCTATACATATAATTAAACAACTATTTATATATTCAAATATTGATTAAAAACATAAACCTGGTAGGTTGTGACAATAGGCTGCATAATTCTGGTTCAAATAAGATATGGATGTTGCAGGTACCCAATGAATATATCTTTCTTCATGCATTGCTTTTGCTTTGTTAAAACTGAAAGCGGCAAAAGAGTTAACCTAAGAGATGGAAACCACATTGTTAATAACAAGTAACTATTAATAAAAGTAATAGAACTTGGGGCTTAAACCAAACTGTGTGACAAGTTGACATTGATATTGTAGAACTAAGCAAAACACTTACATCCGATTGATATTGAATGGATTTAGGTCGCTTTTTCAACTTCAAACAGAGACTGTTCACAAATATAATAATTTAAAATCTCAATATGCGTGTAATTTACAACAACCTACAGAAAAGTATGAAGAGTGCTGAAAATAGATATCTAAAAAACATAATCAAACACAATTTTCGAAATTACAGTGTTATTACTAATAAGGCATCACCTGAATCGAGTATTTACACCAAATAATCCGATGCGATTAATACAAAAACAACTGCAAATAATGAAAAACCCTAATTTTAAGTTGAGAACCCATAATCAAATTCCTTTAATAGCCTCTTGCTAGTTTTGATTGAGATTTGTCGACGACTATGGTTTGGCTATGGTTAAGACTGTTCGATTTGGTTATGTTTAAGACTGTCCTATATAATCAAAATTAACAATTAAATCATTAGTGGTCGATCTTTTATAAATTCAGAGATAGAAATAAGTTTTAAATAAACATCCGACTGATTAAAGTAAGAAATAGTACCTAAACTCGCTCATAGCCTGATTAAACTCGCTTGAAAAGATGCCATCGCATCAGAGGGTGCATGATGATGTCGGAGACTGAAAACAAGTGTGTTTGGGGATTTATGTACCCGAGTCGGTTTGGATAGCATATTAAACGAGTCAAGAAAGTGGGGTGGATGTGATGGAAGAGAATGAGATCTAGGGTTTTTTTTGTGAGATTTGCAAAAGGTAATTCAAAAACCCTTAAGGGGGTTGATTTAAATTTTGAACATCTACAAGATACTGGAGTTTGAGAAGCAAAGTTGTACGTGGTTCATGAAGAGTTTTGCGTAAATTACAATTTTGTCCTTCCTATATGTATTTTAATATAGTATATATATATATATATATATTTCAAGTTTTGTTCTATGTATTCCTATTATTTTCGCCAACCGAGACGTTTTGATGTCTCGATTTGTTCGTAGTTTTGTTAATTATCTATACAACATTTTCGATAATTTAATTATAATTATAACGTTTTATCATCATTATTCAGTCACGTTCTATTTCGTGTGATTAATTAACAAAGTTTCAAGTTTTAAACTTGTTATTTAATCGAGTCACTAACTATCCGAGTATAATACGAACATATTTCCAAATCCTTAACTTTTAATTCATTTATATAACATTTAAAAGTATAAGGTCCAAATGGTAATTTAAGTTTTATTAAGTTTTAATATATAATGAAAGTACATGGGCTGATTGTGTAAATATAATAAAATATAATAATTTAAAACCTCAACCCATATTCCGCCTTGTAGCCATTTTCCCGATGAACACCGCCGGCGGCGGCGTTTTTCTGGCGAGATAACTCAAAGGTTGTTTTAACATCCGTTTGACTTGTTATTTCATTCTAAACGATTTCTCCTCAAACGACAAACAATAATATACAATTTATTGCGTCCTTAACAACCAAATTAACTCGTATTAATCGTCCACTAATTGGATTATAATCAAAATCGTATTAACTCGAAATAAAAACTAATCGACACTATTGGAACTATAAATAGTACCCAAATCATCATCGCCTAAACCTTTTTGCAACCCTAAATCCATACAAAAAACGATCTAATAACATCAAATCGGCCGTCAAACATTGTTCCGGCCAACCCATGGTTCTCCGTCAATTCGTAACGATACAAGGTATTTTTTATATAAATTGTTATAATTTTAAGCTGATTAACAAAAACCCTAACAAAGATTTAGCAAACCCAGAACCAAATGAACCAAATGAATGTATTAAAACCTAGGGTTTGTATAAAGAAGATGAAGTTGAATATTAGTAATTTAAAAATTTACGTTTCTGATATTTTAACAAACAAGCAATCTGGTCTACTGGTTAGTTCACTTCTGTGTGAACGGAGGACCCGGGTTCAAACCCGGGTCAGGCCGTTTTTTGTTTTTAATTTTATTTTTAAACATAATTCTATTATATAATAAACCAAATAAAAGTTATGAAAATTATATAAATCCTATAAAATTATTTTAAGTTGAGTCAAATTTATTATAATATATATATTTATCATTTTGTCACCTAAAAACCAATCTTTCAAATTCGACAAATTCGTATTAAACTCTTTTAAATTATATATATATATATATATATTATGTTTTGTTCGTTAGACTTTATAATTCGTTAACACTTTCGTTTTCAAAATAAAATATATCGTTAAACACCAATATTTCCGTAACCTTTATAATATCCGAACTTAAAATTAATCTCGAAATTTAAATAATATTAAATTAATAAATCGTTAATAATCCGTTAAAATATAATATTATAATATCAATTTCATAAAACATTAAAATATACATTTAACACTTCTAATTCTAGACAACCCGATTTATTTACCTTTTTAAGTCCTTAGTAATAATTAATCTTGTACTTGTAATTCTAGTTCGTGACGTTCAATTGCTTCGGTTTCATTTACGCACTTTCGGTTTTATTTCAAGTTTGTCTCAACTTCAAGGCGAGTTTCTCACACCCCCTTATTACTCTTTTACTACTTTTAGGGGTAGCATATTGTTGGAATCGATCTGCCCAAGACACATATTAGAGTTGATGTGGCTAGTACGTATTGATCCAAGTCGGGTCATACCCAATAACAAGCTAGACAAACGTCACGATAATTATTATTAGATGTGATCTAAGCAATGATTATCAATACTTATATATTTGGAAATGGGTTTTCTAAGTATTTGCAATTGTGTGTTAAGTAAATTATTTGGATAATTTATATTTTAGAGAAATATTATTTATTTGGATAAATAATAATAAATGTTAAAATAAGAAATAACAAAAGCTTTGGGTTTTTGGTTTTGGGGGGAAAACCCCTTAAGGGGGGCTCACTCCTCTCTCTCTCTCTCTCTTTCCCCTTTTGTTGTTTTCTCCAATACATGCAAGGATCTCTATTGGGAGATTACTTCTTCTTGGATGCAACAATTTACACCTTCTCTCTCACACACAAACTCTCTCTACCTCTCGGCCGAAATCCAAGAGCAAGAACAAGAGATTGCATCAAGTGTTGGACCCTAGCAACCAAAGGTGTTTGTTGAAGCTTGTCGGGTATACAAGCTTGAGGATTCATTTCCTTGGATTCTATCTGTTCATAACCTTCATCCCTTTCTGTTTTCTGGACTTGAAGGTATGTATGTTAAACACCCTATGGTTGTGTTCTTGATAGCTTGATAATCATATATAGATCCTGGATTGGGTTTAACATAAATCAGTTTATGTGTAATGGTAAACAAGATTTCAAACTTATATTTTCCGCTGCGTTTTTCCTTAATAAATGGTTGTTTTGGACTTTGATAATCTTGCTAAAACCCAACACATATATGTCCTATCCAAATTACAATTTCGTTTAATCATTATTTACAAACTACAATTCGTTACATGGACTTGTGTGTTTACTTGCTACTTGCTCAAATATTACGTGCATGGATTTCTTCGATAAGTATGATCATACGCCCCTCTTTGCACTCAGGACCATTGTTTCTAGTGGAAAGGGGACTCCGATCTGAGTACGTTGGTGCACAATCCCAACTGGAAAAGACCTTCATTTATTCTTTACACTCATGGACCATTGATTCTAGTGTAAAGAACCCTTATGTGTTTCCACAAGTTTTCATGGAATTGTATGGTTTTTATATATTATTTAAATTGTGTAAGCTCACCAACTATTCAATTAGTTGACTTTATTTTATATATATGCTACAGGTACTTTAATTAAAGGACGAAATGACGAGGATACTAGAAGTTAGGTTATCTAGATAATAAACAAGAAGATGTTTGTTTTATTCATTTTCCATTGTGTTTGTTCATTTGAAATAACTTGTGTACTTGATGCTTTTGAATGAATTAATGATAATATTGTCGCTTAATAGTGTCACATGTGTTTTGAGCAATCTGTACGTCACACTCAGGCGTTTTCGCTTTAGCCGGGGTGTTACAATACATACCTACAAACCCTTACCTACAATCCAAAAAATCAACCCACTACCCTCAACAAGCACAAATATCTTTGAAAGCCCAAGCCCTACACATAACCCAATCCCTACCCATGAACCATTCCAACCTCAAACTGACCCATTTTCTTACCCATCAACCCAACCCACTTCCCCCTGGGTCTTATTTATTCAAAAGAAATTTGGATATGCTGGTGGAAAATATTCAATGGAGAGGAAGTAATGAGGAGTTGAGGAAAGAAAATGAAGATTTAAAGGCGCAGTTGGCACAATCTTTACACAAAATTCAAGCCCTAGAGGCTGAGGTTGAGAAGACCTCAGCTGTACCAAAGCAGAGGGGAGAATATTCCTGTTGCAACTGATGCTGCTTCTGTTGATATGGAGGAGGATGTGAATGTGGAAGTGAATGTTGCTGAAGATGGTTTGAAACTATTATTTAGTGTTTATGGTGAGAGTGATGAGGAAGATGATAGTGAAGTGAGAGGTTTTGATGATGATAGATATGAAGGTGATAAATCTGATGTTGGTGAACAAGATTATGATGCAAATGATATAATGTCAAAGAAGAAGGTGAATGAGGAGAGGGAGAAGGAGGTAGATAAGGAGATGGATGTTGATAAAAATGTGCATACAACTGATAATATTTCAACAATTGAGGCAATAGAAACTGGTGCTATCAGCACTGAAACCATGAATGATGTATTTATTGATGAAGGTGCTGAAACTAAACAAGCTGCCAAGAGGCGTGCTGATATTTTGTTTGAAACCTTTGAAAGCGAAAGGATTGCCAGATCCTTAACTGCTGAAGAATATGATGAGCATGAAACCTTATTTGAACATGCTCACATTGCAAAAACTTTGAATGCGAAAGGAGAGGTAGAGCAGGAGGTTATTGAAGTACTTATAAAAATGAAACAAATTGAAGAAGTAGACAATATCTTAGCTCTTGTGATAAGCCAGTTCAAACAACCTCAACCTAAAACACAAATTGTAACTGATGATGCTGGTGAGCCCATCATTAAACAACTATCAAAGAAATGGGATGAATATGCAGAAAATATTGATGAAGAAAATAAGTATAAAAAGGAAGAAGATGATGTGGACAATAACTATGGGCAAAAATATACCAGGAAAAGATGCAGGTAAGATGGAAGAGACCACAGTGATAATGAACCTGAGAAGAAAAAGTCCAAAAGGTTGATGAGCCTGAACATTTTGTGGAAAGTCCAAAAGATCATGAAAGCCCTTTGATGGCTAGTCCTTTACAGAGCATTACGTTATAAAGAGCATTACGCCCTACTTTCCGCGAGTATTATTTGGGCCCGGTTCCCTCTTCCCTCGAGTATTATTAGGGCCTGATTCCCTCTTTCCTGGAATATTATTAGGGTTCGGTTCCCTCTTACCTCGAGTATTATTAGGGCCCGGTTCCCTCTTCGTTACCATACAACCATACATAATTTTACATTCATACATATATACATACATATCATACATACATTATCCATGCGTACTTTATCTCATATACCTCCCTTAACAATACGTGCAATACCCGAGGGTCGTTCACATACTGTTAAGCATTAATTCATCATATAACATAAATATATCACATTCATCATTAAGGCAATTATATTAACAATCACATAGATTATGCACACAGCCCCGAAAACATAACAAGGAAATGGGGCTCGAATCTCACATGGATCCTGTTGCGTTCACCATTAATCGTTATCCCCTTCCTTAATTGTGCTCGGCTAACTGTTAGGTATATATATATATACACACACACATATATATATATATATATATATATTAGTTAACCGTATAATTACTTAAGTCTGTATCTTAGTTAACCAACGTATCTTTCTATGTTGGGCTCGTTTGTTTAGTCTTTGGGGATGAGCTGGTTTTGTTTTAAATTGGGATGCGGGCTTAGCATCTTGGCTGGGTCAATCCGCTGTCCAGTATGGTATCTGGGCCCAACTGGGTTCAGGCCCACACCAAACATAAACTGGTCAGCCGAGAACTCTTGGCAGAGCCCATGGTTGACCGAGATCTTGGGTTGACCAATAACCCTCTTTGACCGAGATCCAAGGTTGACTGAGAACTCATATTGACCGAGGACCCTCGTCACCGAGAACTCCATAGAGTGACCGAGAATCCTCACTCTTGACCGAGAACCCTAAGGTTTGACCGAGAACCATCAGTTTTGACCGAGAACCCTCAGGTCAGATGTTTTCAGCTCATCTTTCTATCTTTTCGTTTCTTTCCTTAGCCTAGTTAGTTGCTATGGGTCCATATCATGAATTTTAACTACTTTTCTCCACCATTCTTAACTGTTCAACATCCATTAACCCCACGGCTTCAAGATCTAACCTGTTTTAGTCATAAAGTTTAAACCTTTATAGTGGTAAAACGTTATAGGCTAGATCTAGGGTTTATCTATGACCCAAATATGGCTATAGGTACATTAAGTTCATTTTAAATCATCAAGTTTGTATTTTTATGAAACATTTAGACCCGATCTACTATAGGGTTAAGTTTCATGGCAAACCGTTCATAAATGCAACCTTTAATCATAGAGAACATACCTTTTGATGTTTCTAGGTTACGGCTAGCTTTTGTTATGAACCTTGATCTTGTATTTAGCCTGTATATCAAAGATTTATCGAAATAAATGTTTGCTTGATCTCACTTTATTGGGTTTTAGCAAGATTATCAAAGTCCAAAATAACCATTTATTAAGGAAAAATGTAGCGGAATCTGTTTTAAATCTTGTATCCATTTACACACAAAACCAATTTATGTCAAACCCAAAATAGGATCCATATACAATATATACATGCTGTCAAAACACAACCATAGGGTGTCTCAAGAACATACCTTCAAAATTGGAGATTGAAAGGGATGAATGAGATTGAATGGTGAGACTTCAAATGGAGAAATCCTCAAGTTTGTATACCCAACAAGCTCCAACAAACACCTTGGTTTCTAGGGTCCTTACACTCTTGCAAAACTCCTTGTTCTTCCTATTGCTTCTCGGCCGAAAGAAAGAGTAGAGAGAGTTTGTGTGTGAGAGAGAAAGATACAAGCAAAAAATGATCTTCCAATTGAGTTACATGCATAGCCTTGGAAAGATAAACAAGAGAGAGAGAGAGTGAGTGGAGGAGGGGCCGGCCCCCAAGGTGTTTCCCCCCAAAACCCAAAATCAAAACTTGTTTATTTTCGTATTAACCATACATATATTATTTATCCAAATAAATAATATTTCTCTCAAATATAAATTATCCATATAATTTATTTTACACACAAATGCAAATATTTAGAAAATTCATTTTCCAAATATAACAAGTGTTGATAATTATTACTTAGATCACATCTAATAATAAATATCGTGGCGTTTGTCTAGATCGTTATTAGGTATGACCCGAGTTGGATCATAACGTACTAGCCACATCAACTCTAATATGTGTCTTGGGTAGATCGATTCAAACACACTTAACCTCCTCTCTCTCTCTCGGCCGTAAATGGTAAGAGATGTGTGTATTTTAAGGTGTAGAATGGATGGAAATGGAAAGGATTAGGGTTTACGGAGGTATTTATACTACCTTTAGCCCATGGACCTAAGGCCCATCTTTCCTTTTTAGTCCATAATTAATTCTATCTAATTAGCCTACTACCTTTCCATCTTTATTATCTTATTATTTCTTTACCACTCACGTAAACTTTTCTATCATAAGAAATAATATATTAAATATTATTATTGAAATTTTAGGATGTTACATGAGGCTTTGAATGAATCAACTGAAGATGATGATAATGTTGATGATAATGCTTTCAAGGATGATACTATTGACTCCCTACACATTGACATGACAGATGAACAAAGGGAGAATATACAGAAAATGAGGATGATGAAAGGAGAAATCATCATTTGATCTTGAGTCTGATTAAACACGGATACTATTCTTGGTTAAACAGATCATCAATCCTTGGCAAAGGATATCTATTCTTTATCGTAAGTCTACTCAACTCTCGATAATCTATGCACATTCTCATGCTTCCATCCTTCTTCTTCACAAACAAAACCGGCGCGCCCCATGGGGAAACCCTCGGCCTTATAAAACCTATGTCGAGGAGTTCCTGCAGTTGGGACATCAATTCCTTCATCTCAAATGTCGTTAGATGGTAAGGTGTTTTCGCTACGGGTTGTGCTCTTGGTACCAAGTCTATCTGAAATTCTATCTCTCGCTTCGGTGGCAACCCCGGAAGATAGTCAGGGAATACTTCTGGGTAGTCGCGCACGATAGGAACATATTTCATTTCTTTAGTCTTGGCCGTAGCGTTGACAACATATGCCAGGTAGGCACCGCACCCTCGCCTTAACAATCCCTCGGCTTTTATCATTGAAATGACATTAAGCCCAGAACTTTCCTTTTCACCATAAACCGTCACCACACTACCATCCAAGGACTTTAACCTTATTATCCTACTCTTACACACAATTTGAGCTTCATACTCAGACAACCAATCCATTCCCAAAACCATATCGAACCCTCCTAAGGTCATAACATACAATGTGATAGGGAACTCATGTTCATCTAACTCTATCTTACAGTCCTTAACCATTTTCATTATTTTAAACGAAGTGTCACTAGCGGTTTTTACTATAAAAGTTTTAGACACTCGACAACATTTCATTTTAGCTAATTTACTAAATGGCGTGGCTACGAAACTTTTGTTCGCACCTTAATCAAATAATACTGAGACGGAAATACCGTTTACTAGAAACGTACCTGTGACGACATCTGCAATCTGCTTGGCTTGTTCTTGGGTCAGTATGTAAGCTCTAGTCTTAAGCTTCATTGGTTCAGAATCCTTCTTTCCGCTACCCTCGGCCCCACCATCGGTGCACTCTTGTCACACTCTCAAAATCCATTAACGGAGTTTTACCGTCAGAGGGTGTGAACTTACAGGATCAGAATCATTAGTTATAATCAAACGCCATAAATAAGGTTTTCCAAACCACCAAGACATCAAGTCTTAAGTAAAACGCGGAAGCGAAAAGTGTAAAGCAAAAGGTTGCGCCACACAGGGCGGCTTAAAACACAAGTTATCAAGCTAAAAATTTAGAAGAAGTTTTAAAATAATGGTGTTCAGCGAATGCATATCCTATACCGCTCGCCCACCTCGGCTACATGAGAATAACATACTAAAAGTGTCAACACAGGGTTGGTGAGTTCACAAGTTTATACAAATAAAGCGTTTGCGTTTTAGCGTTACTAGATAATGTTAAGTCAAGTATATATCAATTGGTAGCTAACCTATCAATCATGCATTACTAAGTGTTCGACACCGAAGCTGACTGTTTAACGATTGCCTTGCCACCATGTCAACCATGACCATGGTAATGTGTTAGCCAAAATTACACCCACTCGACCAACAGTCGAGTTTAGAGTTGGGTGGGGTTTGTCAAACCCAGTAGTACTACTCAAAGGTGACTCGCTATTATCCAAATATTAACCGGTTCGATGTTCAGAAGGACTTTAGTTGGTTTGTTTGCCACTTAGCCTTACAAGTGATATATAATAAAGTAACAAAATCTACATTGTTGGAGTATGTTATCTCCCCCCTAATAAAAGCGTTATAAAGAGTAAAAGAGACCGTGAAACTCACTGTTTGCGAAGATAACAAAAAGATCTGAGAAAGGTGTGCGTCAAAGAAAATCCTCACTAGTGCTCTAAAAACAAAACGAGATTTTCTAAGTATTTGAACTACGAGTGAGTCCCTAGACTCGACACATAAAACACGTTGGTGATTAGTTACATGTGTTAACAAGTATTAAGTGTTAAGTGTTACCATTATACATTACTAGAAAATATCCCCCATAAGGGCAATTAAGTCAAAACATAGCAAACATCGATCAACAATACACTTTTCATGTTAATTTAAATAGTTCAGCAGCTAATTTACCAAGACAGATTTTAACCTAACAAGATTACTCAATTTAATAGATCATAACATGTCAAATAAATCACAAAAAATCATCACAGAAGCACACGTGAGTTAGGTTTCTAAAAATAGTTTTATTATATTTTTATCACATACGGTTTTCTCAAAATGATCCAAACAACTCAGTAAACACACAACAATCATTATCATGCGCAACAGAATGTTATTTGTTATTTCCATTACATGGCAAATCCAATTAATACCAAACAAATTGGGTCAGATCCCTAATTCAAATTATTAACTTCCAGAAGTGGAATCTACTCAATTGGTCTTGTCGTTTATGAGATAGATTAATTACAAAATAGCGTACCAGCAGACTTCCCGAATCAGACTTGCACAACAGATTTGTAAAATAAAAACTTTTATACGTCCAAAAATTACAAACTCAGAGTTTCTAGAAACTAGACTCGACCTACTACATCATAGAATCAATAATCATGTCCAAATACAATATTAAAATTGAGTTACAGTCATTTAAACACTAATTCAAGAATCTGTCCAACATCAGTTTACATCAAAACTCAACATATTATTAACCTATGAACTAGAAATCATGCATGTAACCCTAGCATATCAATAAACAACATATTTAGCATCTAGGGTTTATAATTATCATGTTTAAGGATGTGCATAATCAAATAGAATAGGTTAAAGGGTGTGTTTGATTACCTAGTTAGCAATTAAATCCTTCAATCAAGCTTGTAACACTTTGTATGTGTGTGTGTGTGTGTGCTTGTGGTCTCGGTCGAACAAGAGAGGGGGGGGGGGGCCTGCTGTCGTCACACAAAGGGAGGGAGAGGGAGAGGGAGTTAGGGTTTTAGTTAAGGTTGTTTATATATATAATAATTATAACATAAGTTACACATCACACCCTAGACTTCTAGTTAATCAATTTCTAGCACAAGTTAGTTTATTTTCCACATGAAATAACGTTATGCATGTAAACACCAAGTAGCACATAGATGTAACACATAATCATCAACTTCTTTATGATATTTATCGTTTGTTCACCAACGGTTTGAGTCGACTCGTGTGTGTTTCGGTGAAATTCCGAAAAACTATTTGTGTAATGATTGTCATGTTTCATTTAAACCCTAATTTAAATGTAATAAGATATGCGTTACAGTCGTGTGATCTAAAGTTTGAATTAACGGAGTTCGGATTAACGGAGTTAACCTGAAATTGACGAGTGTCACAACTCTCTAGCAAAGTGACCTGTCTTGTAACATGCGGGTTTAGCACTTCACTCATGAGCATTATGACCTACCTTTCCACACTTATAGCAGACATTAGATTCAAATCTACACTCCCCAGCATGCATCTTCCCGCACTTATGACACGTAACGGAACCAATACCCCACCTACACTCTCCACCGTGCATCTTACCACAAGTCTTACACGACTTCCTCTCCCACACCTTCTGTTTGAGTTCCACAACTGAGTACCGGGCCGTTTAACAAGAGCGACCCACTTCTTATCCTTCTTTTCTTCCCCCACAAAAACATCATCCACAGACAGGTCCTCATAAACCATCTCTACGTGTTCGAAAGCAGATTCAAAAGTAGCAGTTTTATTCGCCCTGACTAGTATGCGGACTTTCTGTGGCAATCCCCTCACATAGCACTTGATTCATTTAGCCTCAGTGTTAACCATATCGGGTACCAACCTAGACATTCGGTTGAACTCGTTAGTATACTCATGATGTGTCATCGTTCCAGCTTTCAAGTTCAGGAACTTCATCTCCGCCCTTTCAACTTCGGCGTCAGAACAAAACCTCTTCATCACCAACTCTTTCAGATCCTCCCACTTCATAGCCTAAATTTCTTCTTGACTCTTCCTCTGCTCAATTGATTCCCGCCAATACATTGCCTCATCACCAAACGATTGGGTGGCATAAACGGCAGCTTGGTCGGGACGGCACTCGCTAATGCGGATAACCTTGTCCATGGTGGTTATCCATTGGAGAGTAGCGATTGCGTCTCCCAAATGAGTCAGTTTCGGCGGGTCACATCCCTTGAAGGGCTTATAGTTGCACCCACCTAGGCCCCTCCTCCTATCATCAACCTTCACAAACTTAACTACACTCAAGACCTCCCTCTCTCTTTCATCATCTTTCTTACCATCTCTACCAGCCCCTTCAGCAGTTCTTTCACGTCTTCTAACAGACCCTTCAATCAACAGTGGCTAGCTGTGATTAGCTGATCACATTACTTTCCGTGTCCTATACACTTCCTCTTATGAGTCTATTTGAGCTGATTCTAATCTTAAACCGTTAATCAATCAAACAAGCAAAAATCCTATCCGTGTCACTAACACATCCTTTCTCTAGCAATTAAGCTAACATTAACATTTATTATCTAACCATACACTTTACCTTTACTGAGCTTGCTTGAGTGACACATGTCCTTCTTGAACTGACATCTTCTTACTTGAATCTCATTCTCTGTTCGAGTCTAAGCATGTAGGATGCTTAAATCGCTCGAACTTTGCTCTGATACCATCTGTAACAGCCCAGCTACCACCGCACCATAATATTGTCCTCTTTGGCCGGGACGTACCACCATCGCCTCACGGATTTGCTTTCAGTTGCCCAGGTGGTCACCCATCCTCATACTACTCCCACCTAAGTGCGCTTAACTGTGGAATTCTCCTCTCATCCACTACCATTAATCACCCAAAACGCGTTATGATGGGTAACGTAACCCACCTCCTTATAAAGAAGGCATAGTTCTCCTTCCCAACCGATGTGGGATGTCACAATCCAGCCCCTTAAGGGTCCAGCGTCCTCACGGGACCTGGCACCATCGGTCCGGCCCTGGCTCTGATACCAACTTGTAAGGCCCCGTCGCTGGTGCCCTGTATTTGGACGTTGGATTTACTTATTCACATAGTTCTAAACATCATAGTTAATAGAAACATTCACAGAATATTAAAACATTCATAAAACATTACACATTAGTCCATAACTTGTCTTAACCAAACATCTTGTCTTTCAAAAACAAAATATTAAACATAAAACATCTTGGGTCTTCAGATGCCAGCCTCTTATTCATTTGCCACATGTTCCCCTCAAGCGAGGTGCTTCATCTCACCTGCGTGCATACTAAAAGTCAGCTACGCTGAGTGAGTTTTAGTTAATCTATACTATATATAATACAACAAACAAGGGCAAATTAAGACACCCATTTTTAAGTAATTTACAACACTTAAATCATGAGATACATTTGTTAGTAAGGGTAAATATGTCTTTTAAACACAATTCATTCAACTTACAAGTTTGGTCCCTCATCTTTAACCATATTATGTTTTTAATTTAACTTGTAAACTAACTTCCCACCCATGATATTTAAACAACTATAGCCTTTTCATACGTTAATATTTTTATAAACAAATTGCACCATAAAAAATGAGCATTTTATTCTCTTTAATTTGGATATGATATTGTTGTAATTTTTTTTCATTTTAAATAATTTAATATGTTACGTAGGGGTGTTCAGTGTCGGTTTTGATGGTTTTTAAGTTAAACTTGTGAGTCCAACCGTTAATACTGATTTTTTGTCGTCCAAAACCAAACTCAACTATTGAAAGTTGAAACTGAATCATTACTCACGGCCTGGCTTCAGTTTGGTTCCACAGTTTACACTTTAATAATAAATTTAGTTTAAAATAATTAATAATTTAAATGTACCATTAATTTTAACTAAAAACCAACATAATATGATACTTGAGATGATCATAAATATAAAATGATAATTTTAGCCACATAAATGGTAAATATTAATAGAAGATCGAGGACGTGAAACAATAACAATAAAGATTACAAAAGGAATCATATTGCAATTAGGTTAAAATACAGTCTTTTCTGGTTTCATATGGCCGGTTGCCGATATAAACCGCGAACCAATCGTTCACTACGTTTTGAAAATTTTGAAACCGACCAACAAACCGAAAGTAAAAATGAAAAAGAAAAAAGAAGTCAAACCAATGACCGATTTAAACGATTTCAAGGTTTAACCGAACCATAAACACTTATATTTGTACGTGATTAACAGGTTCAAACACCCGCTACATCGCGCGCGCACCCGTTTACTCATACAATATACAACACATTCATATTTACGTACTTTCGTTCATACTACCATACTTCTATCATACACTTACTGTAACACCCCGCAACCGCAGCGGAAACGTAAACGGGATGCAACAGACACCTCTGATATCAACCACATTGTTTATAAAGAAAACTGAATACATTAATATACTTCAAATTACATTATCTTGTATTTCATTACCGTCTAGGTGATACACACATCATACAATACGATACACAATTCTATTTGTTATAATGTATCCTAACATCCTGCACGCAAATCTTACACACATCAAGCACTTAGCACGTAAGCAATCACTTCATCTTAATTGTACCTGAAAAGCATGTGAGAAAAGGATCAACTACGAATAGTTGGTGAGTTTCACAATTTGAGTAAACCATGATAAATCCATATCAAAATATAATATTATCTGGGGACACTGTTAACCCAGTACTGTACTCATTCCGGGGGCAATGTTAACCCAGAATTACGATGTAATTATGCTGAGCCCACAAGTGAAACCTCTGACTATCACACACAACCCCCGTGGCATATCCCCCGCCCACGGGCCCGTGGCATATCCCCTGCCCACGGAACTGCCCCAAACCGCTATGTCTAACATTACATAGCAAAATAAATAACAACAAAATAGACATGTGCAACTGGCTGGGAAACATCAGCAAATCCATGCCGGACCAGTTGGGTTTGTCAAACCAATAGTACTATCCACACTCTACCGGCTTTCAGTTAATCACTCGTGTTCCGGGGCCTTAGAATGTTAGCAACTCAGACAATTACCATCTTAGTACATTTCCGTACGATTCCCGTACAATAAAATATATATAAATCCACGCAAATCCATGCGTTCAGTATGTACTTAAACATTTCAGTAAAAACATGCTTCCGCCCCGAGAAAATATTCGAAAACAGTTCAGAAAAAGGGGCTCGTGAAACTCACCTTAGCACATGCAAGCAGGTAACAACAATCATTATCAGTTAACACGTCCAATCTGTAATATGATCCCTACGATCGTTACTATACACTCATTATTAATATAACTTTAACCAAGTTAACCGGTACATCTGGGGACACTGTTAACCCAGCACTGTACCCGTTCTGGGGGCAAGGTTAACCCAGAAACACTTCTCCGGACTCAGATTGTGATGTCGTTTAGAGTTCAACAGTCAAATTTTCTAATAGCTTGTTTTCCCCGCTTTGCGTGCCTAGCACGGTTACCCGTTTTTATGTTTCAAAAATGAGTTTGATCACACACGACCCGAGAGTAGTGGTTGACTGATAATTTAATTAAAGATGTGAAATTAGAGCTCGGTTTAGACGTCCCGATTGGCCGCGGGACTCGTTTCCGTCTTTGGCGTACCGGAAACTGTTAAAATAGGTTAAAATTACTCAAATCATCCGAATTATGTTCGGATGATTTATTTTTACTTGTTTAACTCAATTATATGAAAATAGTTCATTTTTAGGGTTTTTATACACCAGTCAGCTCGCTTAAGCAAACTTCACCGGTTTACGCGTTTTAACTTTAAAAGTTTGATAATTAGCACAAATAATTATCCGTTTAATCTCGGATCTTGAAATTTTGCAAAAATCACTTTTTAACAGTGGGGAATTTTATAAAAATATTTCCAGAATTAATTCTTATATTTAAAATTTATTTATCTATTTTTAAACACCATTTAAACACTAAATATGTCGTAAATACCAAACGATCTTAGAAAAATCCCAAATTTCTCCTGGATGTCCCCTGCCATCCACATAGTCCCCTGTAATTTTTCCAGAACCAAAATCTTCTTTTACATGCCATTTTCACTAAAACCGAACTAGAAAACCCTAGAACTCGTTTAACCTAAAAGCCTACTTAGACTTGGAAACGTATATAACTCGATTATTTACCTTGTTTTCTTGCTAAAAACTCTCGGTTTTGGATCATGATCTTGAGAGGATTGATGAGCTTGGATGAATTGTTGTAAAAAAAAGAAATGAGAAAGGGAGTTGGACCCTTAGGTCCGATCGGATTAATGAGGGGGGTGGGGTGGGACCCACCTCTCCATTCTAGGCCACATGTTTGGATTCTCGTAACCCGGATAATGTTTTGGATAATCTGGTTCAGTTCGTTTTTCGGTTAATTGTTTAATTCGGCTTAAAACGGGGTTAAAACGGTCGTTTTTCGGCTTAAAAATGAAATTTATATAAAACCGATTTAAGAGCTTTAAAAACTTAAACCTTGACATTTATTAACTTAAAACATCATATCATTAATTATCGCGCATCTTTTTCGGCTTGATCGATCATCTCTTGCTCGGTTTGGTATTAAAGGTTTCGTTTAATGCACCGACGTACTATTAAATCGAAATCCTTTTTCTGTGCTTTAATCCACTTATCTCGAAGCTTTAATACTTCGTAACATCACTAATATCATATATCTCGTCTATAATTGAACCCTCGATTCGTTCGGGTTTCAATAACTATCGATCGATTAATCGCATATTCAATACGATGAATTATATATTCACGTACAATCAGTACAGTGAACCATGTATTCTCGTATAATTACCATGGTAACTCATGTACCTGACATAAAATATGACGTAACTATCGTCTACCGGTTAGGGTATCCCTGGTTTAGTCGGAATCGTTACATTCTCCCCCCGTTAAGAAATTTCGTCCTCGAAATTTTACACGCCCACTATCCCCTTTCGAGAGAAAGGTGGGGGGGTTTTTCCTTCAGAATTCACCCTCGCGTCACTAGGTATAATCTGGTCCTCGCTGTGAATTCCACTTAATCTTAATCAATAAAGCTTGGTGTGTCCAAACTGTTTAGTTTTCCCGTCTACTATCTCAACGGAATTATTTATGATATCAAGTATGTCTTCTATGAGTACTTCCATTACTAGTACTTTCGTTGCCTCATCGCTTAGGTACTTTTCAATCCGTATACATGGCAAAACATCATGTATAATACTTAGCCCCTGGAGTACTTTAATCGATAAACTAAAAGACCAATCATGGAGATAGTCTCATGAAGTCCAATATATTAAGGAGCTATTTTTCGGTTTTGCCAAACCTCATATCACCTCTCTAAGGTGATGCCTTAAAAATACCTTGTCACCTCTTTCCAGCGACAATGGTTTCCTTTGAATGTTGGCATAAATCCTTTGCCAATCTCGCGCTGCTTTCAACTTATCTTAAATATTATAAATCCGATTGTTTGTTTCCCGAACCAATTCATATCTTATGGCTTGAGTGACGCCCATTTTCAATTTAACAAATTGGTGATAATTACTTCACCCATAGAAAGCTTCAAGCTCTCGATGCTTCCTTCCCCTCCTTCCAATAATGGAAGTAGGATGACTATTTCGATCTAAGATAATTGAAAATGGTACTCCACGACGAGATACCATTTCATTATCATGAATTTGGGCGAGAATTCATTGTGGTAATCGTCATAGATTGGGATGAAATGCGAGGATTGGTTAATCAATCCGCGATTACCTAATTTACCTCATGCCTTTGATATATCATGGGAATTTGCGTCCCGAAATCCATTGTAATTTATTCCCACTATCATTGGCGAATTTTATGTCGTTGTGGCGTTCCCCAGGGTTTTCGGTGTGCAGCCTTATCTCACGCATAACTCAAATATCCTCCAACATACGTATCCATATCTTTCTCCAACTCAGCCATTAATAAGATCCTTTCAGATATTCGCATCATCAATAGTCTAATCCGACCCCGGATGTATGGAATATTTCGATCTATGCGCTTCGTCCATGATCAAATCACGAAGGTCATGGAGGGTCGGGATCCAAACCCGATTTTTGAAGTAGAGAATTTCGTCCACGCGCTGTTCGACATTCTTCTCATTGCCGTAAAGCTCCTCCCTTTCCAATTGTTCCTCTCTCAACGCCTCACGTTAAGCGACTCGAATTAGGTCCGAAAGGTTCGACTGAACTATCATCCTCAGCGCTCGCACTAGCAATGACTTAACCCGACCTTTCCTACTCA
The DNA here is from genome assembly GCF_021521415.1 of Bidens hawaiensis. Lineage (NCBI taxonomy): Eukaryota > Viridiplantae > Streptophyta > Magnoliopsida > Asterales > Asteraceae > Bidens > Bidens hawaiensis. The sequence goes on along the minus strand of NW_027492857.1, from coordinate 75,593 downwards.
AGGCATCGGCTACGACGCTAGCCTTGCCGGGGTGATAACGGATGTCACAGTCATAATCGCTTAACAACTTGACCCATCTTCGTTGCCTCATATTCAGTTCTTTCCGATCGAATATGTGCTACAAACTTTTATGATTAGTGAAGATGGTGCACTTCGTACCGTGGAGATAATGTCTCCAGATTTTAAGTGCGAAGATAACCGCTCCCAGTTCTATGTCATGAGTAGTGTAATTTTTCTTGTGTACTTTTAACTGTCGGGAAGCATGGACTATAACCATATTATTCAGCATTAACACGCATCCTAACCCTCTACGCGATGCGTCACAATAAGCAACAAAACCATCGTCTCCATCGGGGAGACTTAAAATCGGCGCTTGGCACAATTTTAATGGTTTCTATCTTATTTGGATCTAGGTGAAATCCTTGTTGCTTTACAACATGACCAAGGGATTATGCTTTCTGTATTCAAAGTCACATTTCGAAAACTTCGCGGATAACTCCTCTTGCTTTAACACTTCCACCATTTTCCTTAAACGTCGTTCGTGCTCTTCCTTACGTTGCAAATATATCAAAATATTATCAATGAATGCTATGACAAATTTGTCAAAATAAAGTTTACAGACTCGGTTCATGAGTTCCATGAATGCTGCCGGCACATTTGTTAGTCTGAAAGGCATAACTAAGAATTCATAATGGCCGTAGCGAATCCGAAACGCTGTTGTTGCAACGTCCTCCTCTTGGATTTTTCATTTGGTGATAACTATATCTAAGACCAATTTTCTAAAAATAAATCGCCCTTTGCAGTTGGTTAAACAGATCATTTACTTCGAAAAAGTGAATACCTATTCTTGTTTGTCACTTTATTCAATTTTCCCTAATCAATACATATCCTAACACTTCCGTCCTTCATTTCCCAATTAACACTGGTGCACCCCATGGTGACTAACTAGATCGTATAAAACCTTTATCCAATAATGCTTGCATTTCAGTTGGTGCAAGTCGGTAAGATGCTTTAGCAACAGGGCCAGCTTGAGGTATTAAATCGATTCTGAATCCGACCTGTCAGGTTGGCGGTAATCCAGGAAGTTCTTCTGGGAAAACTTCTGGAGATCCGCGTACCATCGGGATATCTTCTATATGTTTTCTTTTAAATACTTTGGCAATCGCGTTTGTTAAATACACCACGTTTTCTTGTCGTAAATATTATAGCATCTCAAGATGAGACTAGAGTGGTAACATAATACCGTACACTTTTCTCTGTATCTAATCGCTTCATCGTCCGAAGGAGAGCTTCTAATCATCTTCTTTTCATATTTGATTTCAGCTTCATGTTGAGTTAGCCAATCCATGTTAACTATTACGTCAAAACTTCTTAACTTTACTGGTCGTAGGTCAATAAGGAAAGGATTAATCGTTCCGAATAATAGGGCAATTCCGAACAATTTAGTTAACCATTAGGGATTCACCGTTAGCGATTCTACAGTATAGGGTTCTATAGTTTCACTAATCGGTATCTTTCCAAATGATAGGAGGTTAACAGGAACTAACTTCTATCGACGACCGTAAAAATATCGCTGAAGCCCATTGATTTAAAACTACAACGTACTTAATACCACCTTTGGTTCATGACGTGCTTTATTCGAATTACTCACAAAGGCACGGCTCCTTGCTTGATCAGAGGTTGATGCTTGTCATGAGGTTCGTCTTCCAATGACACCTTGGTTCAACTTTGGGCAATTTCTCTTGAAACGTTCTGTACTGCCACATTCATAGCAAGTACAACTGTTTGGCATAATTTGATTTCTTTGGATGGATTATTATTGAAGTTGTTGGGTTCGGAGTGGTTGTACACGAATGGGTTGGGGTTGCCGGTTCACATGGCTTCAATTGGTTCTACAATTGGGGCATTACTTCCATCTTTACCACACATGTGGCCTACTATCACTCGACATTCTTCTTCCTGCCGATAACCATATTTTCCACATTTAGGGAAGGACCCTTCATGCGGTTCATGTTTTCACACCAGAACTAGTCTTGGTATAATTCTGGATTGTAGGGCATACCTACTTATTCACAAGTCTATTTTGCACTATACCTTTATCATTTCTCTTCTTTAGCACTCGACGTCTCACCTAACGTCCTTCCATTCCGCTTCCCATAAAGTCAAATATATCAATGCTGGCTTGTGACTCAACCCTTCCAAATGTTGTATATTTTACAGGGTTGACTATACTCCTTATCGATGGAGTTAGTCCCAATATAGCGCTCACTTCGCTTAGTTTCAGGAGTAATTAGCCATGTTACCAGACATGACAATTCCTTCAAACGATTAGCGTGTTCTATGTGATCAGCACACAACATTTCTATCTTCCATAACTCAGTTTCCAATCTCTGAACTTAATTATTCGAATAAAAGTGCTCTAGCACAAGAATTTTAAATTCCGACCATATCATCTGAGTAATAATTTTCTAACTATAATTTTGTACCATCGTGTTCCATCACGATACAACATAATCTACCAACATATCTGTAGCATATTTCACTACACAATGTTCTAGACTCTTGCCAATATTCTTAACCATTTCAATCTTTTCTATCCACTCGCTAATCTATTCCTCCCTTTACCATCAATAAACTCTTAATAATTTCCTTAACACAACCAACAAACATATCCTTCATACCGGATCTAATTCATTACGACTACTATTCATGTTTAGTTTATAACTAACACTTGTAGTCATAATAGTATTCGGTGGAACATTATCACTCTTAGTAATAACACTAAGAGTTGAAGTGTTCATAATCATGTGATTTCTCGATCTATAATTCTGCGATCACATTTGCATCAACACTAGCAGTGATCTGTGATACGACACTCGGTATCAACATCTGCTATCTTTGAGCAACCAACTGAATCATATCAATCTCCATCATCGGAGTTACTCTTTTTATGTCATTCTGCCGTACTCATCCCGTACGCAGTAATCAATACTAATCTCACCGTATAACTCGTTACCAGCTCAATCATAACAACAGGTACACATACACACCAAATATTATCATACATATTACACATACCAGTATCTAGTATATATGTCCCACAAGTATAATAACATATGGACTTAACCTGACATCAGTTAACGTTCAAATATGTTTCATAATCCTTGTCACCAACTGACATATAGATCTTTCTCAACAAAGATTAATGTTTAATATGCTTGATTTCAATATCCTTCTGCATGTCAGCATAACCGATACATGCTCACCGTGAGCACCAAACGATTACGTACCACGGAGTTATAATATCCGTGTCTATTCGTATATCCGGCATACACAGTATACCACCTCCGAACGAATAACCAACTATGCTATAATGATTCCAACACCTATTTGTGTATGGGTAATCATTCTATTCGAGTATACATTGGTATAGGCATCTAACGGATGTAAGGTTAACATAGGGAGTTGCAAGGTTCAAGGTAATCGCGCAACATGGGTTGCCTTCAAATATTATTAATTACTATTAGGGGAAACTCTATCACTTGCTCAGTCAATGTCCTCAGGCGTTCTAGGTTTGCTAAAAATCAGTAATTCTCGATCTGGAGGTGGTATGTCTCATATGTTTGAGAGTGAGCAATACATATATATATATTTCTTTATATTATTTTTATCTGCTCATTTATTATCAAACTCATTATTATTATTATTTTATTTTATTTATTTATTTATTTATTTATTTACCTTAATGGAATAAGAACGGGTTCAGGTACAGGTCCGTCCGTACGTGAGGGTTGGCGGTTCGGGTGAACATAGGGGGTTATTAGGATATACGGTACCGATGTTGGTAGGGTAAGGGATTTATCAATTTTGGTTGGGAGTGACGGTTACTAGATATTTCTGGTTAATGTCAAACGAGAGATCTAACTTGGTACTATCATAACTATGGCCCGATAAGTCAGACTCATTATCAACCGATGCTCCAGAAATTTCAGCATCCTCGGTACTTTATTATTTTATCCCCCGGTTCCTTATCCGGGTCTTATTTCTCAATACATGTACCCACAAGATATGTACATACATATATATATATACACCTTAGCACGCATAAATAATATTATATACTTTACACATATGTTGCCAATTTTTACCTATTAATGTACCCCGTGACTTCCCCTGAATTCCCTCGTGCGGACAAGTCTGTTATTATGTTCCGGACCATAATAACTCACTTGTCCATCCAAGTTCATCCAGATCTCGTCACTATAAATTATTAGTTGATATTCAGATCCTATAAAACTTGAGCTACTGGTTATATTTTAGGTATCTTTTAAAGACATCCTAATTCTTTTATAACCAATGGCTCTGATACCAACTTCTCTAACACCCCGCAACCGCAGCGGAAACGTAAACGGGATGCAACAGACACCTCTGATATCAACCACATTGTTTATAAAGAAAACTGAATACATTAATATACTTCAAATTACATTATCTTGTATTTCATTACCGTCTAGGTGATACACACATCATACAATACGATACACAATTCTATTTGTTATAATGTATCCTAACATCCTGCACGCAAATCTTACACACATCAAGCACTTAGCACGTAAGCAATCACTTCATCTTAATTGTACCTGAAAAGCATGTGAGAAAAGGATCAACTACGAATAGTTGGTGAGTTTCACAATTTGAGTAAACCATGATAAATCCATATCAAAATATAATATTATCTGGGGACACTGTTAACCCAGTACTGTACTCATTCCGGGGGCAATGTTAACCCAGAATTACGATGTAATTATGCTGAGCCCACAAGTGAAACCTCTGACTATCACACACAACCCCCGTGGCATATCCCCCGCCCACGGGCCCGTGGCATATCCCCTGCCCACGGAACTGCCCCAAACCGCTATGTCTAACATTACATAGCAAAATAAATAACAACAAAATAGACATGTGCAACTGGCTGGGAAACATCAGCAAATCCATGCCGGACCAGTTGGGTTTGTCAAACCAATAGTACTATCCACACTCTACCGGCTTTCAGTTAATCACTCGTGTTCCGGGGCCTTAGAATGTTAGCAACTCAGACAATTACCATCTTAGTACATTTCCGTACGATTCCCGTACAATAAAATATATATAAATCCACGCAAATCCATGCGTTCAGTATGTACTTAAACATTTCAGTAAAAACATGCTTCCGCCCCGAGAAAATATTCGAAAACAGTTCAGAAAAAGGGGCTCGTGAAACTCACCTTAGCACATGCAAGCAGGTAACAACAATCATTATCAGTTAACACGTCCAATCTGTAATATGATCCCTACGATCGTTACTATACACTCATTATTAATATAACTTTAACCAAGTTAACCGGTACATCTGGGGACACTGTTAACCCAGCACTGTACCCGTTCTGGGGGCAAGGTTAACCCAGAAACACTTCTCCGGACTCAGATTGTGATGTCGTTTAGAGTTCAACAGTCAAATTTTCTAATAGCTTGTTTTCCCCGCTTTGCGTGCCTAGCACGGTTACCCGTTTTTATGTTTCAAAAATGAGTTTGGTCACACACGACCCGAGAGTAGTGGTTGACTGATAATTTAATTAAAGATGTGAAATTAGAGCTCGGTTTAGACGTCCCGATTGGCCGCGGGACTCGTTTCCGTCTTTGGCGTACCGGAAACTGTTAAAATAGGTTAAAATTACTCAAATCATCCGAATTATGTTCGGATGATTTATTTTTACTTGTTTAACTCAATTATATGAAAATAGTTCATTTTTAGGGTTTTTATACACCAGTCAGCTCGCTTAAGCAAACTTCACCGGTTTACGCGTTTTAACTTTAAAAGTTTGATAATTAGCACAAATAATTATCCGTTTAATCTCGGATCTTGAAATTTTGCAAAAATCACTTTTTAACAGTGGGGAATTTTATAAAAATATTTCCAGAATTAATTCTTATATTTAAAATTTATTTATCTATTTTTAAACACCATTTAAACACTAAATATGTCGTAAATACCAAACGATCTTAGAAAAATCCCAAATTTCTCCTGGATGTCCCCTGCCATCCACATAGTCCCCTGTAATTTTTCCAGAACCAAAATCTTCTTTTACATGCCATTTTCACTAAAACCGAACTAGAAAACCCTAGAACTCGTTTAACCTAAAAGCCTACTTAGACTTCTCCAACTGACCTCAAATTTTGTGTGTGACTTATACATGATATAAAAACCTTATCTGCAATTTTCCAGAGTTTTTCATGATATTTAACTAGTTTTCACTATTTTTAGCCAAAACCGAGCATTAAATTCACCAAATATTCATCCTTTATCCAAAAATTACCAAAAATTCACAGAACTCTTATTTTAATGTGTAGAACATCCCTGTAAAAGTTCATGACCTAACTCTAAACCATCAACAATCTGTCCCAAAACACATACACCGAACATAAACCGAATATACCTTTCGTTTTCCGACACTACAAGCTACAAACTCGTCTTTCCGCCTTATCTACCACTAAAAACAGAGCCTACAAACAACATACCACAATACCAAGCAAGTTACACTCACGATCATGCCATTTCTTTCATGGTTTCGGTTATGATTCCAAAAACAAAGATTTAACCGTAAAAATTCGTTTTTGATTCGTTTAACTCCTTTTCTTGGACCAAGATCCCTTGTATAACCCGTATACATCACTTGATCATGCAAGAATCGGTTTTCATCTTTGAAACCTCATTTTCTTGCAAACAAACTCAAGAAACGAAGATGGAAACGTATATAACTCGATTATTTCCCTTGTTTTCTTGCTAAAAACTCTCGGTTTTGGATCATGATCTTGAGAGGATTGATGAGCTTGGATGGATTGTTGTAAAAAAAAGAAATGAGAAAGGGAGTTGGACCCTTAGGTCCGATCGGATTAATGAGGGGGGTGGGGTGGGACCCACCTCTCCATTCTAGGCCACATGTTTGGATTCTCGTAACCCGGATAATGTTTTGGATAATCTGGTTCAGTTCGTTTTTCGGTTAAATGTTTAATTCGGCTTAAAACGGGGTTAAAACGGTCGTTTTTCGGCTTAAAAATGAAATTTATATAAAACCGATTTAAGAACTTTAAAAACTTAAACCATGACATTTATTAACTTAAAACATCATATCATTAATTATCGCGCATCTTTTTCGGCTTGATCGATCATCTCTTGCTCGGTTTGGTATTAAAGGTTTCGTTTAATGCACCGACGTACTATTAAATCGAAATCCTTTTTCTGTGCTTTAATCCACTTATCTCGAAGCTTTAATACTTCGTAACATCACTAAATATCATATATCTCGTCTATAATTGAACCCTCGATTCGTTCGGGTTTCAATAACTATCGATCGATTAATCGCATATTCAATACGATGAATTATATATTCACGTACAATCAGTACAGTGAACCATGTATTCTCGTATAATTACCATGGTAACTCATGTACCCGACATAAAATATGACGTAACTATCGTCTACCGGTTAGGGTATCCCTGGTTTCGTCGGAATCGTTACACTACTTACGTTATAAAGAGCATTACGCCCTACTTTTCTCGAATATTATTAGGGTCCGGTTCCCTCTTGCCTCAAGTAATATTAGTGCTTGGTTCCCTCTTGCCTCGAGTATTAGTAGGGCCCGGTTCCCTCTTGCCTCGAGTATTATTAGGGCCCGGTTCCCTTTTTCGTCGAATATTATTAGGGTTCGGTTCCCTCTTACCTCGAGTATTATTAGGGTCCTGTTCCCTCCTCGTTACCATACAGCTATACATCATTTTACATTCATACATATATACATACATACCATACATACATTATCCATGCGTACTTTATCTCATATACTCATTCCATACTTACTACATATACCTCCCTTAACAATACGTGCAATACCCGAGAGTTGTTCACGTACTGTTAAGCATTCATTCATCATATATCATAAATATATCACATTCATCATTAAGGCCTACACTTACCCTTTAAGGTAAGTGTATTAACATTCACATAGAGTATGCACATAACCCCCAAAACATAACAAGGAAATGGGGCTAGAAACTCACCTGGATCCTTTTGCGTTCACTGTTAATCGTTATCCCATTCCTTAATTGTGCTTGGCTAACTGTTAAATATATATATATATATATATATATATATATATATATATTAATTAACCGTATAATTACTTAAGTTGATATCTTAGTTAACCAACGTATCTTTCTATGTTGGGCTCATTTGTTTTGTCTATGGGGATGGGCTGGTTTTGTTTTAAATTGGGATGCGGGCTTAGCATCTTGGCAGTGTCAATCCGCTGTCCAGTATGGTATCTATGCCCAACTGGGTTCAGGCCCAAACCATTCATAAACTGGTCAGCCGAGAACTATTGGCAGAGTACCCATGGTTGACCAAGATCTTTGTTTGACCGAGACCCCTCGTTGACCGAGATCATTGGTTGACCGAGAACTCATATTGAACGAGGACCCTCGTCACCGAGAACTCCATAGAGTGACCGAGAATCCTCAGTCTTGACCGAGAACCCTCAGGTTTGACCGAGAACCCTCAGTTTTGACCGAGAACCCTCAGGTCAGATGTTTTCAGCTCATCTTTATATCTTTTCGTTTCTTTCCTTAGCCTAGTTAGTTTCTATGGGTCCATATCATGAATTTTAACCACTTTTCTCTACTATTCTTAACCGTTTAACACCCATTAACCCCAGGCTTCAAGATCTAACCCGTTTTAGTCATAAAGTTTAAACCTTTATAGTGTTAAAATGTTATAGGCTAGATCTAAGGTTTATCTATGACCCGAATATTGCTATAAGTCTATTAAGTTCATTTTAAATCATTAAGTTTGTATTTTTATGAAACATTTAGTCTTGGCCTACTCTAGGGTTAAGTTTAATGGCAAACAGTTTATAAAAACGAAACCTTTAACCGTATAGAACATACCTTTCGATGTTTCTGGATTACGGCTACCTTTGGTTATGAACCTTTATCTTGTATTTAGCTTGTATATCATAGATTTATCGAAATAAATGTTTGCTTGATCTCACTTAACCTCCTCTCTCTCTCGGTCCTAAATTCTAAGAGATGTGTGTGTTTTAAGGTGTAGAATGGATGAAAATGGCAAGGATTAGGGTTTAAGGGGGTATTTATACCCCCTTAAGCCCATGGACCTAAGGCCCATATTTCCTTTTTAGTCCATAATTAATTCCATATAATTAGCCTACTACCTTTCCTTATTTATTATTTTATTATTTCTTTACCAACTCACGTAAACTTGTCTATCATCAGAAATAATATATTAAATATTATTATTGAAATTTTGGGATGTTACATGAGGCTTTGAATGAGTCAACTGAAGACGATGATAACGTTGATGATACTATTGACTCCCCACACATTGATATAATAGATGAACAAAGCGAGAATATACAAAAAATGTTGGATGATGCAAGGAGAAATCATCCTTTAATCTTGAGTCTGATTAAACACGAATACAAATTTGAAATTTTAGCTCCTATGTCAGATGACGAGTTGCAAACATTGGTTGATAAGGAAGCTGGTGAGATAAAGAAGAGGACTGAAAAAAAAGAATCGTGATTCCTTGAAATATAGGAACTTTTTGAGATTGCATGGATTGTCCGATAAGGACTTGAGTAATATGAGTTTTGATGAGTTGGAAAAACATTATAATATGAACGTGGAAAGGGTGAAGAGAGAGGAACAGGAAAGACTGAAAAGAGGAGCAAATCAGAAAGAAAAGATTGATGAACTATTAAAGAGATTTGGAGGCAAGTGCAAGTACTTGATTGATAGAGGCATGGCAATGGAGTTAGTTGACAGCCTCTCAAAAGCACATGTTGAATCCCACTTTAAAAAGTTATTAATGAAAATTGAAACCAATAAATCTGCAAAGAAGCCAAGAGTTATCACTTTGGCTGAAAAACAAAAGGCTAAAAAGAAGAAAAAATGGGAGGATGAACAGTTGAAGATGCTGAATAGATTGATGGATGCAAGGGGGAGATTACCTGAAATTCAAGGAATGATCAGGAGTGAGAAATTATCCTTATACATGTCTGAGCTAGAAAAGGGTGATCAAGAAAAAGCTCAAACTTCAAAAGCTTCTAAAATTCCTATCACTGTGCAAGTGAAACCTGAGCCAATTGAACAACTGTAGCATGGGATGATGAGAAAAAAATCAGAACCCTATAAGGGCTGATGCTGAGCAAAGGGATGTCTGAGAATGTGTTTGATAATTTGGGAAAGGCTCAACTGAAACAATTATTTTATTTTATGAAGAAAAGGAGGAATGGGAGAGACTGACTGGAAGCAGAACAGAGGAATCCCAGAAATTTTGAAGTTGGACCAAGGGAAGGAAGATTTTTCCATAGCTGGTCAAATTGGGTATGAGAGAGTGGTGGGTATAATTACAAGATTAGCAAGAGAAGGAGGTGAAAATCTCCTTGACTTGATGTTGATGCCAGTGGAAATGGTCACTGCTATGTATGAAAAGAGATTTGGGTAAGTGAGGGCCACTAAAACCAAAAAGGCAATTCCTTCAAGGCCCTCAGCTTCAAAAGTGCAAATTCTCACTACAAGAGCTGCATATCAAAGACAACATAGGCCTCCATCTTATGTGGACCTACTTAAAAAGCTCTTCTTTGACTCTATTTCTGAAACTCTGAAAGTGATCATGAAGAGTGGAGAGTTGAAAGAAATCATCTTCAAGGATGATTTTGCTAAATTTGAAAGGGAACAACGGGAGGAGATGGAAAATATGGTGCTGTTTGATTATCATTATAGTCACAGATTTGCAGGAAGACAGAAAAATGAACTATCTAAACAACTCAAGGATGAGGCCAGGAAAGGGTTCCCTATATTGAACAAGAAGAGGAAGATGGAATTCAAAGAATATGAGAAGGCCAAAATGGTAAAGAGGATGAGGGATATAAGGTCTGCTGAGATTGACTATATCTCAAAGGTGAAGAACAAAGATCCTCTTGCTAACATGAGGATGTGTCTAAGTATGAGAAGGCAGATGACAAGACCTAACCAGGAAGTCCAGAGAAATGGTAGGATTTCTAGAATCGACTATAAAGAACAAAATGAATCCCACATTCTCAGAAACTCTGATGGACTTTCCTTGGGAATTATTAAAGTAGATGAAGATTTGACATTCCTACATGATGATGATTTGGAAGATATTATAAGATGGACTATGCCTAATAGCCACCCTTATCATCAGGAATTATTTTTGTTGGAAGTGCAAAGTTGGAAAGGAGACTAGCATATGAGAATTATAAAGTTGGGTTTAATGACTCTCATTGCTTTATTCGCAAGCCTGACTTTGTGATTCCTCCAGATATGATTATGATGATGGATCCAAGAAATGGTAATCTATATGAACTGAATATGAAATATGCCATTTCAAGGGGAGGTTCTTGTTTTGTCTTAAAGGCCACTGAAAATGAAACCAAATTGTGGCACAGAAAGCTTTTTCATGTCAACCTAATGAACATGAACAAATTTGTTAAGGGTGAACATGTAATTGGTTTACCTACTAGGGAGTTCAAACTTGATGACAATTGCATCTTATGTCAAAAGGGTAAGCATCACAAGTCTTCTCACAAAACAAAACTCATAAATACAATTGATCAAGTGCTTGAAATTCTTCACATGGATCTCTTTGGTCATGTGCGTGTTCCTAGCACTGTCAAAAAGAGATATTGTTTAGTGATAATTGATGATTTTTCAAGATACACTTGGGTTTATTTCCTAAGTTCCAAAGATGAAGCTGTTGAATTACTTAAGGGATGTGTGACAAGGGTTGAGAATCATTTGGATGCAAGTGTGAAAGTAATGAGAAATGACAATAGGACTGAGTTCAAGAATGGGGTTATGGATGAGTTATCAAAGAAAAAGGAATTCTTCAACAATCCACAGCTCCTAAAACTCCTGAACGAAACGGGGTTGCATAGAGAAGAAGTAGAACTCTTATTGAGGCTGCAAGGAGCTTGTTATGGTCAAAACAGAGTCCTTCTCAACAAAAGTCAAAACAAGACTCTTTATAAGATTTTGTTTAAAAGAAAGCCCTACATCAAGTTTCTCAAGCCATTTGGTTGCAATTGCTCACTTTTGAACACTGAAGACCATCTTAAGGGATTTCAATCTTAATCCTTGGATTTTTTCTTTGTTGGATATTCAACACACTCAAAATCCTATAGAGTATATGTGAATGATCATTTGAGTGTGATTGAATCTTCAGAAGTAATATTCAATGAAAACTAGTTCAATACAGTTGAAGGAGCTTCATGGCTCTTTGATCTTGAGAAGTTAATCAAGTCCTTCTAGATTTATCCTTAGGACTTTGATGAAGCTTTGTACAAAACAATCGTGATTGAAGAGAATTATCAGAAGAATATAGATTTGGACAAATTGTGATCCAAGGTTGCTGGAAAAAGAAGTGAATATAAATTCATAAGGGATCCCTCAGTTGCTGACAATGAACAAGTTCAAGATCAAGTTCATGGTCAAGACCAATGTTATAATCTAGGACAAGATCAAGAACATAATAATCTAGACAATCAAGAATCTCAAGATAATCATGTCTTGAACGAGGAAGATCCTAGAAAGCAAGATGAAATACAAAGACAAGCTGAAAGAGAAGCAAGATTTGAAAATTTGTTTCAAACCTTAAATTTTGGAAACAATGGTGTGTATACCTCCCAACCAAACAATGAAGAAGCACCTGAGTTTCATGATGCAACACCTGATTTGATCATTGATGAACCTGATCTCAATGACAGAAATCTTGACTCAAATTTGTCTACTGATGTGATTGTTCTGTCCTCTTATTTTAAAAGAAATCATCCAGCTGAGAACATCATTGGGGATATCAATGAAAGAGTAACAAGAAGTGCATCTGAGTCTGCAAACATCTATTTGTACTCCTTCTTTATATCCCAAATTGAATCCAAGAACATTGTTCAAGCATTGAAACACAATTGTTGGGTAGAAGCAATGCAAGAGGAGTTGCTCAACTCAGAGACTTGAAAGTATGGGAACTTGTAGACAAGCCAAGAAACAGATATGCAATTGGAACAAAATGGGGTTTCATGAACAAAAGGGATGAAAGAGGAATTATTATTAAGAACAAAGCAAGACTTGTTGCATTGGGATGCTTACAAGAAGAAGGGATTGACTTTGAGGAGGTCTTTGCTCCAGTAGCAAGACTTGAAGCAATAAGAATTTTTTATCTTATGCTGCCTCAAAAAACATCAGAGTATTCTAACTGGATGTCAAATCTACATTTCTGAATGGAAAAATAGAAGAGGAGGTGTATGTGGCCCAACCACCAGGATTTGAGGGCCCTAATTATCCTAACATAGTGTATAAGTTAAATAAAGCTTTGTATGGATTGCATCAAGCTCCAAGAGCTTGGTATGATGAGTTATCAAACCACCTGCTTGCTAATGGTTTCCAAAGGGGCGCCATTGACAAGACCCTCTTTTACAAAAGTAGAGGAAGAGATTTGCTCCTACTTCAAGTCTGTGTGGATGATATTATCTTTGTTTCAACTAATGAACAAATGTGTCTGGAGTTTGAAGAAGTGATGAAACCAAATACTTAATGAGGTCAATAGGAGAAATTAACTTCTTTCTTGGATTGTAAGTTCAACAAAAGGTTGATGGTATCTTCTTATGTATGTCAAAGTATGTTCAGGACATCTTGAACAAGTTCAAATGTCAAGATCTCAAAACTGCTTCAAATCCAATGGATACTAATGGAAAAATGATAGCAGATGAAAAGGGGGAGCCTGTTGATGAACATGATTATAGAGCCAAAATTGGATTCTTGACATACCTTACTGCTTCTAGACCAGATATTATTTTTGTTATATGTGTATGTGCAAAATATCAATCAAGCCCAAAGGTCTCTCACATGACTGCTGTCAAGAGAATCTTTAGATACTTGAAAGGAAAACCAGATTTGGGGATATGGTACCCAAAGAACCATTCCTTTGATCAAATTGCCTATACTAACAGTGATTATGATGGATGCAACATGAGCAGAAAGTCAACTTCTAGTTGATGCCAATTTCTGGAAGACATGGTAGTGTCTTTGTAGTGCAAGAAACAAACTACAGTGTCAATCTCAACTGCTGAAGCTGAGTACATTGTTGCATCTTCCTGCTGAAGCTATATAACCTTTTATGCATCTCACAAATGTGTGATAAAGGTTATAAGGTTGGGTTTGATGACTCTCATTGCTTTATTCTCAAACCTGACTTTGTGATTCCTCCATATATGATTATGATGATGGCTCCAAAAAATGGGAACTTATTTAAATTAAATATGAAAGATGCCATATCAATGGGTGGTACTTGTTTTGTGACAAAAGACACTAAAAATGAAACCAAATTGTGGTACAGAAAGCTTTGTCATGTCAACCTAAAGAACATGAACAAATTTGTTAAGGGTGAACATGTAATTGGTTTACCTACTAGGGAGTTCAAACTTGATGACAATTGCATCTTATGTCAAAAGGGTAAGCAACACAAGTCTTCTCACAAGACAAAACTCATAAATACAATTGATCAAGTGCTTGAAATTCTTCACATGGATCTCTTTGGTCCTGTGAGTGTTCCTAGCACTGTCAAAAAGAGATATTGTTTAGTGATAATTGATGATTTTTCAAGATACACTTGGGTTTATTTCCTAAGTTCCAAAGATGAAGCTGCTGAATTACTTAAGGGATGTGTGACAAGGGTTGAGAATCAATTGGATGCAAGTGTGAAAGTAATGAGAAATGACAATAGAACTGAGTTCAAGAATGGGGTTATGGATGAGTTTTTCAAAGAAAAAGGAATTCTTCAACAATTCATAGCTCCTAAAACTCCTGAACAAAATGGGGTTGCATAGAGAAGAAATAGAACACTTATTGAGGCTGCAAGGAGCTTGTTATGGTCAAAACAGAGTCATTCTCAACAAAAGTCAAAACAAGACTCCTTATAAGATTTTGTTTAAAAGAAATCCCTACATCAAGTTTCTCAAGCCATTTGGTTGCAAATGCTCACTTTTGAACACTGAAGACCATCTTAAGGGATTTCAATCTAAATCCTTGGATTTTTTCTTTGTTGGATATTCAACACACTCAATATCCTACAAAGTATATGTGAATGATCATTTGAGTGTGATTGAATCTTCAAAAGTAATATTCAATGAAAACTAGTTCAATAAAGGTGAAGGAGCTTCATGGCTCTTTGATCTTGAGAAGTTAATCAAGTCCTTCGAGTTTTATCCTGAGGATCTTTAGATACTTTAAAGGAAAACCAGATTTAGGAATATGGTACCCAAAGAACCATTCCTTTGATCTAATTGCCTATACTAACAGTGATTATGATGGATGCAACATGAGCAGAAAGTCAACTTCTAGTGGATGCCAATTTCTGGAAGACAGGGCAGTGTCTTGGTAGTGCAAGAAACAAACTATAGTGTCAATCTCAATTGCTAAAGCTGAGTACATTATTGCATCTGCCTGCTGTGCACAAGTTTTATGGATTCAGAATGAAATGCCAGATTATGGTCTGAACTTATTGAACACTACTATTTATGTTCATAATACTGCTAACTTTTTCATTGTTAAGAATCAAGTTCAACACTCTAAGACCAAGCACATTGAAATCAGACATCACTTCATTAGGGATTGAAATGAAAAAGGTCTAACTGAGATGAATAGAGTTAACACAAGTGACAATTTGGCTGACCTATTCACCAAGCCACTTGATAAAACCAGATTCCACTTTCTTTTGAAAGCCCTGGGAATGATCAACTCAAATGAAGTCTGATTGATTATGTGTGCTCTATGTGCTAATTGACTATATTTATGAAGGTCTTGATTTGTGTTTGTTGGATTATTTAGTTGAATTGTGTGAAAATACTTTGGATGTTAACTGATACGTGCTTTGAATGATTATCTGGTGATCCCATCATTAAACAACTATCAAAGAAATGAAATGAATATGCAGAAAAGATTGATGAAGAAAATAAGTATAAACCGCCAGAAGATGATGTGGACAATAAGTATGGACAAAAATATACCAGGAAAAGATGCAGGTATGATGGAAGAGACCATAATGATGATGAACCTGAGAAGAAAAAGGCCAAAAAGGCTAATGAGCCTAAATATTTTATGGGAAGTCCAAAAGATCATGAAATCCCTGTGATGGCTATTCCTTTACAAGTTGTTATGCCTAAAACTGAGCCTGATTTGAATGAACCAAGGATTGAGGCTTTGAATGAATCAACTGAAGAAGATGATAAAACTGAAGATGATGATAACATTTATGATAACGCTGTCAAGGATGATATTGTTGACAGATGAACAAAGGGAGAATGTACAGAAAATGTTGGATGATGCAAGGAGAAATCATCCTTTGACCTTGAGTCTGATTAAAAACGGATACAAATTTGATACTTTGGCTCCTATGTCAAATGAGGAATTGCAAAGATTGGTTGATAAGGAAGCTAGTGAGATAAAGAAGAGGATGGAAAAAAAGAATCGTGATTCCTTGAAATATAGTAACTTTTTGAGTTTGCATGGATTTTCCGATAAGGGCTAGAGTACGGTGAGTTTTGATGAGTTGGAAGAACATTATAATATCAGCGTGGAAAGGGTGAAGAGAGAGGAACAGGAAACATTGAAAAGAGAAGCAAATCAAAAAGAAAAGATTGATGAACTATTAAAGAGATTTGTAGGCAAGTGCAAGTACTTGATTGATAGAGGCATGGCAATGGAGTTGGTTGACAACCTCTCAAAAGCACAAGTTGAATCCCACTTCAGAAAGTAATCAATAAAAATTGAAACCAATAAATCTGCAAAGAAGCCAAGAGTTGTCACTTTGGCTGAAAAAGAAAAGGCTGAAAAGAAGAAAAACTGGGAGGATGAACAGTTGAAGATGAGGAATAGATTGATGGATGCAAGGGGGAGATTACCTGAAATTCAAGGAATGAGAAGGAGTGAGAAATTGGCCTTATACCTGTCTGAGCTAGAAAAGGATGATCAAGAAAAAGCTCAAACTTCAAAGGCTTCTAAAATTCCTTTCATTGTGCAAGTGAAACCTGGCCCAAGTGAAAAACTGGACCCTTGGGATGATGAGAACAAAATCAGAACCCTGAAAGGGCTGATGCTGAGCAAAGGGATGTCTGAGAATGTGTTTGATAATTGGGAAAGGCTCAACTGAAACAATTATTTTATGAAGAAAATGATGAATGAGAGAGACTGGAATAAGAACAGTGAAATCCCATAAATTTTGAAGGTGGACCAAGGGAAGGAAGATTTGTCCCTGCTGGTCAACTTGGGGATGAGAGAGTGATGGGTATGATTACAAGATTAGCAAGAGAAGGAGGTGAAAATCTCCTTGACTTGATGTTGATGCCAGTGTAAATGGTCACTGTTATGTTTGAAAAGAGATTTGGGGAAATGAGGGCCACTAAACCCAAAAAGGCAATCCCTTCTAGGCCCTTAGCTTCAAAAGTGCAAATTCCCACTACACGAGTTGCACATCAAAGACAACATAGGCCACCATCTGATGTGGACCTACCTAAAAAGCTATTCTTTGACTCTGTGTTTGAAACTCTGAAAATGATCGTGAATAATGTAGAGTTGAAAGAAATTATCTTCAAGGATGATTTTGCTGAATTTTAAAGGGAACAACTGGAGGACATGGCAAATATGGAGCTGTCTGAATATCATTACAGTCACCGATTTGCCGGAAGACAAAAAATGAACCATCTAAACATCTCAAGGATGAGGCCAGGAAAGGGTTCCCTATATTGAACAAAAAGAGGAAGATGGAATTCTCAAATTACGAGAAGACCAAAAGGGCAAAGAGGATGAGGGATATCAGGTCTGCCGAGATTGAATATATTTCAAAGGTGAAGAACAAAGACCCTCTGGCCAACATGATGGTGTGTCTAAGTATGAGAAGGCTGATGACAAGGCCTAACCAGGAAGTCCAGAGAAATGGTATGATTGCAAGAATTGGCTATAAAGTACAAGATGAATCCTACATTCTCCGAAACTTTGATGGGCTTACCTTGGGAATTATTAGAGAAGATGAAGATTTGACATTCCTTCATGATGATGATTTGGAAGACATTATGAGGTGGACTGTACCTAACAACCACCCTTATCATCAGGAATTATTTTTGTTGAAAGAAAGAGCTGGAAGTGCAAAGTTGGAAAGGAGACAAGCAGCCACAAGCTCAAGAAGATAAGATTATTATTCTAGCTTAGGTTTGATTTGCAAGGTCCACTAGACAGAATTTCCAATTTGTAATATTTTCATTTTGATATGTAATTTTCATTTTGAAATTTGATGTGTATTTTGGCCAAGTGTATGCAACCATAGAGGTGTTTTGGTACAGCTGAGGTGTTTCAATCTAGGGGAGATTGTTGGGATTATAAAAGTGCTCAATGAAGATTGGAATCCTCTCAAACACTCTGAAATTGGCTAAGTATGGATATCGAACACACTTAGGCCTCCGAACAAGCTTTTACTTATCCTAGCAAGGTATTTTGCTCTTCGAGCAAGGTTAACTTCTTGAAGTCCTCTTAAGTGTCAATCCGAGCAGGGTTCACTTTGTATAGCAAGGTTTTTCTTCAAGTGAAGGATGGTTTGTTTCCGAGCAAACTCTTGGCTAAACCAAGCTAAGGAAACCAAGTACTTTGGGAGATCTAGCAAGGTTTATTGATAATAAACAGTTGTCCGAGCATGCTTGAAGAAAGTTGATGAGGAAATATCTTAAGGACTTTTTCAAGCAATGTTCAACGCCTAGCAAGCTACAGTGCTACCAGCACAGTCTACAGTGTTACCAACACACTTGAGTTTGTTCGATAAGTTATTTATTAACAAAGAGTTGAAGGGATTTTTGAAGAACAAGTTTGCTCTTAGGATCATATCGAGCAAAGTTTGCTATGGTCAAGAGGATTGAAGTCTGCTAGGTGAATATTTTCTAAGAAAAATATTCTAAGTAAAGTTTACCCGGAGAACTGTTCCCCAACACACTTTGGTTACCAGGTCTGCTCAAAGAAGACTAAAGCTGCAAAGCTTACTTGAAAACCTGTTTTGCACTTAGAATCTTTTGTAATATGCTTTATGACTATGTTTCAATCATTAGGGTTTCTAGACGGAATGACAGCTGTATGGGCAAGCCTATAAATCGTCTATGACAGATCTGAGAGGCGAGATATCAGAGAATAGACAAGACGGCTGATATTACTCCAAACTATTTGTAACGATTCCGGCAAAATCAGGTATACCCTAGCCGGTATATACTATTTATGTGTTATTTAATAAGGAATATATGAATTATAATGCGTTGATACGAGTATGTATGATTCACAGTACGGATTATACTCGATTATACAGTTAATCGTATTGGAAATACGATCAACCGATTAACGGTTGTTGAAACCCGAACGAATCGAGGATTACATTATAGACGAGATATATGATATTTAGTGATGTTTACGAAGTATTAAAGCTTCGGGATAAGTGAATTAAAGCACAGAAAAGAATTTTCGATTTAATGGTACGTCGGTACGTTAAACGAAACCTTTAATACCAAACCGAGCAAGAGACGATCGATCAAGCCGAAAAAGATGCGCGATTATTAATAATATGATGTTCTAAGATAATAAATGCCATGGTTTAAGTTTTTAAAGTTTTTAAATCGGTTTTATATACATTTCATTTTTAAGCCGAAAACGACCGTTTTAGCCTCGTTTTAAGCCGAATTAAACATTTAACCGAAAAACGAAATGAACCAGATTATCCAAAACATTATCCAGATTGCCGAAATCTAAATGGGTGGCTAAGAATGGAAAGGTGGGTCCCACCCCACCTCTCCTTCACACCGATCGGACAAAGGGGGTATAACCCCTTGCTTGTTATTTCTTTTTTTAAAACAAACACTTCCATATTCATCAATTCTCTCCATTTTATGATCCAAAAATCCAGAATTTTAGCAAGAAAAGTAAGGTAAAAATCGAGTTATTTACGTTTTCATCTTCGTTTCTTGAGTTTATTTGCAAGAAAATGAGGTTTCAAGTTAAAAAGGGTGAAAACCCGAGATGAAAACTGATTTTTGCATGATCAAGTGATGTATACGGGTTATACAAGGGATCTTGGTCCAAGAAAGGAGTTAAACGAACCAAAAATGAATTTTTACGATTTAAACTTTAGTTTTGAAACAATAACCGAAACTATAGGGTAAGAGGTTTGATTGTGAGTGTAACTTGCTTGGTATTGTGGTATGTTGGTTGTAGGTTCTGTATTTAGTGGTAGATAAGGCGGAAAGACGAGTGTGTAGCTTGTAGTGGCGGAAAACAAAAGGTATATTCGGTTTATGTTCGGTTATGAGTGTTTTGGACAGATTGTGGTACCTTTAGAGTTAGGCTACGAAATTTCACAGAGATGATCTACACATGAAAATATGAGATCTGTGAAAATTTGGTAATTTTTGGACAAAGGATGAATATTTGGTGAATTTAATGCTCGGTTTTGGCTAAAAATGGTGAAAAATAGTTAAAAATCATGGAAAATTCTGGAAAATTCCAGATAAGCTTTTTATTACATTTAAAAGTCACACAAAAAATTTTAGGTCCGTTGGATAAGTCTAAGTAGGCTTTTCGGTTAAACGAGTTCTAGGGTTTTCTAGCTCGGTTTTAGTGAAAATGGCATGTAAAAATAGATTTTCATTCTGGAAAAATTACAGGGGACTATGGGGATAGTAGGGGTCATCCAGGAAAAATTTGGAATTTTTCTAAGGTCGTTTGGTATTTACGACATATTTAGTGTTTAAATGGTGTTTAAAAATAGATAAATAAATTTTAAATATAAAAATTAATTCTGGAAATATTTTTATAAAATTCCCCACTGTCAAAAAGTGATTTGTGCAAAATTTCAAGATCCGAGATTAAACGGATAATTATTTGTGCTAAAAAGAAAATAAAAACAAACTTTTAAAGCTTAAAACGCGTAAACCGGTAAAGTTCGCCTAAACGAGCTGACTGGTGTATAAAAACCCTAAAAATGAACTATTTTCATATAACTGAGTTAAACAAGTAAAAATAAATCATCCGAAAATAATTCGGATGATTTGAGTAATTTTATCCGATTTAACAGTTTCCGGTACACTAAAGACGGAAACGGGTCCCGCGGCCAATCGGGGCGTCTAAACCGAGCTCTAATTTCACAACTTTAATTAAATTATCAGTCAACAACTATTTTCGGGTCGTGTGTGACCAAACTCATTTTGGGAACGTAAAAACGGATAACCGTGCTAGGCACGCAAAACGGGGAAAACGAACTAATAGTAATTTTAACTATTGAACTCTAAACGATATCACAATATGAGTCCGGAGAATTGTTTCTGGGTTAACATTGCCCCCGGAACGGGTACAGTACTGGGTTAACAGTGTCCCCAGAGGTACCGGTTAGCACGGTTAAAGTTATATTAATAGTGATTGTATAGTAACGAACTTAGGGATCGTATTACAGATCCGGATTAGTAGCTGCGTACTGTGTTACCTGCTTGTTTACGATAAGGTGAGTTTCACGAGCCCCTTTTTCTGAATTGTTTTTAAATATTTTCCCGGGGCGGAAAGCATGTTGTTATTAAAATGATTAAGTACATACGGAACGCATGGATTTGCGTGTATTTATATATGTTTTATTGTACGGGAATCGTACGGAAATGTACTAAGATGGTAATTGTCTGAGTTGCTAACATTGAAAGGCCCCGCAACACGAGTGATTAGCTAAAAGCCGGTAGAGTGTGAATAGTACTATTGGTCTGACAAACCCAACTGGTCCGGCATGGATTTGCTGATGTTTCCCAGCCAGTTGCACATGTCTATTTTGTTGTTATATATTTTGCTATGTAATGTTAGGCATAGCGGTTTGGGGCAGGTTCGTGGGCGGAGTATGCCACGGGGTTGTGTGTGGATAGTCAGAGGTTTCACTTGTGGGCTCAGCATAATTACATCGCTAATATATGATCATTATAATGATTTGTCACTGTTTATTTAAATTAGTGAAACTCACCAACTATTCGTAGTTGACCCGTTTTCTTTACATGCTTTCTAGGTACCCACAAACTGGAATAATTGCTACATGCTTGACGATGCGTGCTTTATGTGGAAGCTTAATGATCGTTTTGTATTAAATATGTTAATGTACTGTTGGTAAAACTGATGTGTTAACGCCTAGACGGTAACTAAACTCGGAACAATGTAATATGGTGTAAATTAATATAGTGGTGTTTTCTTTATAAGCAATGCTGTTGATATCAGACGTGTCTGTTGCATCCCGTTTACGTTTCCGCTGCGGTTACGGGGTGTTACAGAACTTGGTATCAGAGTCATTGGTTATAAAGAATTAGGATGTCTTTAAAAGATACCTAAAATATAACCAGTAGCTCAAGTATTTTAGGATCTGAATATCAACTAATAATTTATAGTGACGAGATCTGGATGAACTTGGATGGACAAGTGAGTTATTATGGTCCGGAACATAATAACAGACTTGTCCGCACGAGGGAATTCAGGGGAAGTCACGGGGAACATTAATAGGTAAAATTGGCAACATATGTGTTAGTATATGATAATATTTTTATGTGACAAAGTTGTATAAGTATGTGTATATTAATTATGATTTACAATATGGAAGGAACTATATGTTTGCTAACTTGTGTACATGTAAGGATGTCGAGATCACGAAGTCTGTCACTGGAAGAGGACCCGGAGGAGGTCAGTTCCGGGAACTCTCGGAGCTTACGCCTAGCATCCAGCACTGAGCCTAGTGAGACTAGTCGTAGGAGTACTAGCTTGTCCTCCCCTACTAGGGTTGCCAGATCCCCCACCCCACCCGCACCACAGGTCACCCCTACCCCTCCCAGACCTGGACCCCGCCTCACGGCGCGGATCAGTGTCCCCTATGTCCCACCTACCTCTACCCCACCCAGACCTACTTTCCACAGGGGCGAGTCCTCCCGCCCCCAGCCCGAGCCTGTGCCTTCACCCGTGTGGGGTACCCCTAGGCTGGAGAGGGATGAGCGTCCCTCCTCCGAGGCTGCATGGCTCCGAGTGCTCCACGAGCAGGTGGTTGAGCACACCATCGCCTTGACGGTGGGGATCCAGAGGAGGAGACACTTGGCGGACTGCGTACTGGACAGCCAGTACGCGATTGGCCAGCTGAGGAGGGAGGGCGCATACTCCCAGTGGATGATTGACCGGATGGAGACACGGATCCGGGGTTTGCTGGCGGTGTTAGTGGTGATGGTGGCAGTGTTGGTGTTGTTGGTATACCACCATGCTTAGTTGTGTTAGGGTGGTAGTAGTCAGGGTCCGGTTTTTGATACTCTGTGTAAGAAGTTAGTGGCGATGCTAACATAGAGTGAATCTTGGGTAGTTATAGTACAGCCACTAGCCCATAGGGGGTCACTTTTGGGGATATCATTGTAGATACTTTTGGTGTATCATTCAAGCACTGACCCATAGCGGGTTATGTCGAAATGATGCCGATGTAGGACCGTTGTATGAAAACTTAATCTATGGGCTGATGTTTATGTAATGTGTACTGATGTTTATGTAATATGTACTGATGTTTATTAATGAATGGAATATGTGTTGTGTATCGAGATTGGAATTTGTATTAATTATATGTATTTTCTTAATGTTGTGTAGAATGGCACCAAAACGGTCAGCTCGAATGTCAGAAGTGGATGTGGATCGTCTGATTGCTCGACAGTTAGTGGCGGCGATACCAGATACAGTATCGCGCATCGCCGCCAGTATTAACAATACGACCAATCCAGACCCTGCGAGCAATCAAACGACCACCAATAATGATGGGGAACAAAATGTTAATCCTCCACCGAACGGTAACCCGGTTCCGAGTAATGAAGCACCGCCTAGGGTTGTCGTTACAGACAGTAATGGCCCTATACCTAGTGTAGAAACGAACCGCACTGAACCGACTCCTGCAACAAAGGGATGTTCAATCAAAGATTTTATGTTGTGCAAGCCCCTAGAATTTAGCGGGTCTGAGGGACCAAATGGGTTGGTTAAGTGGATTGAGAAAGTAGAGTCTGTTGTGAACATCAGCAACTGCCCTGAGGATTACATTGTTAAGTATGCTACCTGCACGTTCACGGACCATGCCTTGACATGGTGGAACACAATAGTGCAAACTCGCGGTCAGGCAGCGACAAACCGCATGACCTGGGCTGAACTCAAGGCCCTTGTACTGGAACATTTCTGCCCGAAAAACGAACTGCAGAAGTTGTAAAACGAATTATGGAACCTGGAGATGCAGGGGGCAGACCACTTGGGTTATACGAACCGATTTAATGAATTGTCGCGATTGGTGCCATGGTTGGTCACCCTAGAGTCAAAGAGGGTTGAGCGCTATATATGGGGACTAACTCCAGTAGTAAGGAGTATAGTCAACTATGGGGGACACAAGACGTTTGAGGGTGCGGTGACGCAAGCTGGTATCGTTACATACGATTTCGTGAGGAGTGGGTCACTGAAGGTGGCAGGAGAGTCCGCTGGGGGAAAGCGGGGTACATGTGACAATAGGATCCAGGAAAAGCAGCAAAATAAACGTGCTAGGCCCGCTGCCCAGAACTACGCCATGACTAGTTCAGGCGGAAGGCAGGAATCGCAGAAAGGGACGTTCCCTAAGTGTGGGAAATGCGGTTACCAACATGGTGGCGAGTGCAGGGGGGTAGTGTGCCACCGGTGTGGCAGGAATGGGCACTACGCACCGAGTTGTAGGACAAACCTGAACAATCTGAACCGACAACTGCAACCTATCCGTGCGCAGCCACATAGGACCCAACCAGCCCGACAACAAAACCCACAAGGAAACCAAATGATGACCACCAGCCGTGCTTGCTTTGAATGCGGCAGCACAGATCACTTCAAGAGATACTGTCCGAAACTGAACCAGGGAGGAAATGGGAGGCAAGCCGTGGGTCAGGCATCGTCGTCCAATCCGGCGTGAGGCCGAGCATTTGTGATGGGGGCGAACGAAGCACGCCAGGACCCCAGCGTAGTGACAGGTACATTCCTCGTCTCTGATCATTACGCTTCTGTATTATTTGATACGGGCGCCGATAGAAGTTTTGTCTCCGTTAAGTTCCTATCGATAGCAAACCTTCCGATTAGTGAAACCATAGAACCTTATACCGTAGAAGTCGCTAACGGTAAAACCATGATAGTTAATCAGATAGTTCGGAATTGCCCTTTTATTCTGAACGATCAATCCTTCCTGATTGACTTATTACCGGTAGAATTAGGTAGTTTTGACGTAATAGTGGGAATGGATTGGTTAGCACGTAACAAAGTGGAAATAAACTGTGAAAGGAAAATCGTCAAGATCCGGGTGTCGGATGACGAAGAGATGTTAGTGCAAGGAGAGAAGTCGGGCACAATGATACCATTTATATCCCACCTCAAGGTGTTAAAATATTTACGCCAGGGATGCGTGGCGTATCTAGCGAGCTTGACGGCCACAGATTTTGAGGAGAAACGGGTGGATGATATCCCGGTGGTACGCGAATTTCCACAAGTTTTCCTAGAAGAACTTCCTGGATTACCGCCAACCCGACAGGTCGAATTCAGAATCGATTTAATACCTCAAGCTGGCCCGGTTGCTAAAGCACCCTATCGACTTGCACCGTCCGAGATGCAAGAGTTATCCAATCAGTTGCAAGAATTGTTGGATAAAGGATTTATACGTCCTAGTCATTCCCCGTGGGGTGCACCTGTATTATTCGTGAAAAAGAAGGACGGGAGCCTTAGAATGTGCATTGATTACAGGGAGCTGAACAAGTTAGCAATCAAAAATAGGTACCCTCTTCCCCGAATTGATGATCTGTTTGACCAGCTGCAAGGTGCGAGCTATTTCTCAAAAATCGATCTTAGATCGGGATACCATCAGGTTAGAATTCAGGAAGAAGATATCCCAAAAACCGCATTCCGGACTCGCTACGGCCATTACGAGTTTTTAGTTATGCCTTTCGGACTAACAAATGCGCCGGCAGTGTTCATGGACCTCATGAATCGAGTCTGTAAACCCTACCTCGACAAATTCGTCATTGTGTTTATTGACGATATTTTGATCTACTCGAAAAGTAAAGAAGAGCACGAGCAACACTTAAGAATAATTTTAGAGCTTCTGAATCAGGAGAAGTTGTATGCAAAATTCTCCAAGTGTAACTTCTGGTTACAAGAAGTGCAATTCCTCGGTCACGTCGTAAACCATCAAGGAATACACGTTGATCCGAGTAAGGTTGAAGCAATTAAGAATTGGCAAGCGCCTAAATCGCCAAAGGAAATCCGCCAATTCTTAGGCTTAGCTGGATATTATCGTCGATTTATAGAGAACTTTTCCAGCATCGCCCAACCTTTAACTCGCCGATTTTAAGTCTCCCCGATGGAGACGATGGTTTTGTCGCGTATTGTGACGCATCGCGTAGAGGGTTAGGATGCGTGTTGATGCAGAATAATAAGGTTATAGCCTATGCTTCCCGACAGTTAAAAGTACACGAGAAAAATTACACTACTCATGACTTAGAACTGGGAGCGGTTATCTTCGCACTTAAAATCTGGAGACATTATCTCTACGGTACGAAGTGCACCATCTTCACAGATCATAAAAGTTTGCAGCACATATTCGATCAGAAAGAACTGAATATGAGGCAACGAAGATGGGTCGAGTTGTTAAGCGACTATGACTGTGACATCCGTTATCACCCAAGCAAGGCTAACGTCGTAGCCGATGCCTTGAGTAGGAAAGATCGGGTTAAGCCATTGCGAGTGCGAGCACTGGGGATGATAGTCCGATCGAACCTTTCGGACCTGATTCGAGTCACTCAACGTGAGGCGTTGAAAGAGGAACAATTGGAAAAGGAGGGACTTTATAGCAATGAGAAGGATTTCGAACAGCGCGTGGACGAAATTCTCTATTTCAAAAATCGGGTTTGGATCCCGACCCTCCATGAGCTTCGTGAATTAATCATGGACGAAACGCATAGATCGAAATATTCCATACATCCGGGATCGGATAAGATGTACAAGGATGTGAAGGAGTTCTACTGGTGGCCGGGTATGAAAAAGGATATAGCAACGTATGTCGGTAAGTGTACGACTTGTGCGAGAGTTAAGGCGGAGCACCAGAAACCCTCGGGGATGTTACAACAACCGGAAATTCCCGAATGGAAGTGGGAGCAAATCACGATGGATTTTGTGACACATCTCCCTAAAACGTCCCGAGGACATGATGCAATTTGGGTAATCGTGGATCGATTAACCAAATCGGCACATTTTATCCCGATTAGAAATAATTATAACACTGAGAGACTTGCGAAGATCTATATAAATGAAATTGTGTCTCGTCATGGGATACCCATCTCAATCATCTCCGATCGGGATAGCCATTTCATCTCCAATCTTTGGCAAACTGTGCAAGAAGCGCTGGGAACGCGCATTGATCTAAGCACAGCTTACCACCCTCAGACCGATAGTCAGTCTGAGAGGACCATCCAAACCCTGGAGGATTTGCTTCGTGCATGCGTACTGGATTTTAAGGGAAATTGGGATCAACATCTCCCACTCGTTGAATTTTCTTATAATAACAGTTACCATAGCAGTATAAAGGCAGCGCCTTACGAAGCATTGTATGGTCGGAAGTGCCGATCATCACTCTGTTGGACTGAAGTGGGCGACACTCAGGTTATTAGATCAGACCTGGTCCAGGAAACGACCAACAAAATCCTTGAAATTAGGAACAATCTGAAGGCCGCGCGGGATCGGCAGAAGAGTTATGCTGATACCCGTTGGAAACCGTTGTCGTTTGAGAAAGGTGATAAAGTGTATTTGAAGGTATCACCTTGGAAGGGTGTAGTCAGATTTGGAAAGGCGGGGAAGTTAGCCCCGAGATATATTGGACCATTCAATATTACTAAAAAAATCGGTCCCGTAGCATACCGATTAGAACTACCCGATGAACTGAGTGCAGTTCACAACGTGTTTCACGTATCGAACTTGAAAAGATGTCTGGCGGATGAGACATCGGTGTTACCTTTAGAGGGTGTCCAAATAAGTGATAAGCTCAATTTCGTAGAGGAACCCATAGAAATAGTAGACGGGAAAATCAAGCAACTTAGACACAATAAGATTTCGTTGGTCAAAGTTAGATGGAATTCGCAACGAGGCCCAGAATATACATGGGAACGAAAGGACGAATTCCGGAAGAAATACCCCTATCTATTTCCTCAAAAGGAAGTAGTCGACGCGTAAAATTTCGAGGACGAAATTTCTGTTACGGGGGGAGAATGTAACGATTCCGGCAAAATCAGGTATACCCTAGCCGGTATATACTATTTATGTGTTATTTAATAAGGAATATATGAATTATAATGCGTTGATACGAGTATGTATGATTCACAGTACGGATTATACTCGATTATACAGTTAATCGTATTGGAAATACGATCAACCGATTAACGGTTGTTGAAACCCGAACGAATCGAGGATTACATTATAGACGAGATATATGATATTTAGTGATGTTTACGAAGTATTAAAGCTTCGGGATAAGTGAATTAAAGCACAGAAAAGAATTTTCGATTTAATGGTACGTCGGTACGTTAAACGAAACCTTTAATACCAAACCGAGCAAGAGACGATCGATCAAGCCGAAAAAGATGCGCGATTATTAATAATATGATGTTCTAAGATAATAAATGCCATGGTTTAAGTTTTTAAAGTTTTTAAATCGGTTTTATATAAATTTCATTTTTAAGCCAAAAACGACCGTTTTAGCCTCGTTTTAAGCCGAATTAAACATTTAACCGAAAAACGAAATGAACCAGATTATCCAAAACATTATCCAGATTGCCGAAATCTAAATGGGTGGCTAAGAATGGAAAGGTGGGTCCCACCCCACCTCCCCTTCACACCGATCGGACAAGGGGGGTATAACCCCTTGCTTGTTATTTCTTTTTTTAAAACAAACACTTCCATATTCATCAATTCTCTCCATTTTATGATCCAAAAATCCAGAATTTTAGCAAGAAAAGTAAGGTAAAAATCGAGTTATTTACGTTTCCATCTTCGTTTCTTGAGTTTATTTGCAAGAAAATGAGGTTTCAAGTTAAAAAGGGTGAAAACCCGAGATGAAAACCGATTCTTGCATGATCAAGTGATGTATACGGGTTATACAAGGGATCTTGGTCCAAGAAAGGAGTTAAACGAACCAAAAACGAATTTTTACGGTTTAAACTTTAGTTTTGAAACAATAACCGAAACTATAGGGTAAGAGGCTTGATTGTGAGTGTAACTTGCTTGGTATTGTGGTATGTTGGTTGTAGGTTCTGTATTTAGTGGTAGATAAGGCGGAAAGACGAGTGTGTAGCTTGTAGTGGCGGAAAACAAAAGGTATATTCGGTTTATGTTCGGTTATGAGTGTTTTGGACAGATTGTGGAACCTTTAGAGTTAGGCTACGAAATTTCACAGAGATGATCTACACATGAAAATATGAGATATGTGAAAATTTGGTAATTTTTAGACAAAGGATGAATATTTGGTGAATTTAATGCTCGGTTTTGGCTACAACTGGTGAAAAATAGTTAAAAATCATGAAAAATTCTGGAAAATTTTAGATAAGCTTTTTATAACATGTAAAAGTCACACACAAAATTTTAGGTCCGTTGGATAAGTCTAAGTAGGCTTTTCGGTTAAAAAAGTTCTAGGGTTTTCTAGCTCGGTTTTAGTGAAAATGGCATGTAAAAAGAGATTTTGGTTCTGCAAAAATTACAGGGGACTATGGGGATAGCAGGGGTCATCCAGGAAAAATTTGGGATTTTTCTAAGGTCGTTTGGTATTTACGACATATTTAGTGTTTAAATGGTGTTTAAAAATAGATAAATAAATTTTAAATATAAAAATTAATTCTGGAAATATTTTTATTAAATTCCCCACTGTCAAAAAGAGATTTTTGCAAAATTTCAAGATCCGAGATTAAACGGATAATTATTTGTGCTAAAAAGAAAATAAAAACAAACTTTTAAAGCTTAAAACGCGTAAACCGGTAAAGTTCGCCTAAACGAGCTGACTGGTGTATAAAAACCCTAAAAATGAACTATTTTCATATAACTGAGTTAAACAAGTAAAAATAAATCATCCGAAAATAATTCGGATGATTTGAGTAATTTTATCCAATTTAACAGTTTCCGGTACACTAAAGACGGAAACGGGTCCTGCGGCCAATCGGGGCGTCTAAACCGAGCTCTAATTTCACAACTTTAATTAAATTATCAGTCAACAACTATTTTCGGGTCGTGTGTGACCAAACTCATTTTGGGAACGTAAAAACGGATAACCGTGCTAGGCACGCAAAACGGGGAAAACGAACTAATAGTAATTTTAACTATTGAACTCTAAACGATATCACAATATGAGTCCGGAGAAGTGTTTCTGGGTTAACATTGCCCCCGGAACGGGTACAGTACTGGGTTAACAGTGTCCCCAGAGGTACCGGTTAGCACGGTTAAAGTTATATTAATAGTGATTGTATAGTAACGAACTTAGGGATCGTATTACAGATCCGGATTAGTAGCTGCGTACTGTGTTACCTGCTTGTTTACGATAAGGTGAGTTTCACGAGCCCCTTTTTCTGAATTGTTTTTAAATATTTTCCCGGGGCGGAAAGCATGTTGTTATTAAAATGATTAAGTACATACGGAACGCATGGATTTGCGTGTATCTATATATGATTTATTGTATGGGAATCGTACGGAAATGTACTAAGATGGTAATTGTCTGAGTTGCTAACATTGAAAGGCCCCGCAACACGAGTGATTAGCTAAAAGCTGGTAGAGTGTGAATAGTACTATTGGTCTGACAAACCCAACTGGTCCGGCATGGATTTGCTGATGTTTCCCAGCCAGTTGCACATGTCTATTTTGTTGTTATATATTTTGCTATGTAATGTTAGGCATAGCGGTTTGGGGCAGGTTCGTGGGCGGAGTATGCCACGGGGTTGTGTGTGGATAGTCAGAGGTTTCACTTGTGGGCTCAGCATAATTACATCGCTAATATATGATCATTATAATGATTTGTCACTGTTTATTTAAATTAGTGAAACTCACCAACTATTCGTAGTTGACCCGTTTTCTTTACATGCTTTCTAGGTACCCACAAACTGGAATAATTGCTACATGCTTGACGATGCGTGCTTTATGTGGAAGCTTAATGATCGTTTTGTATTAAATATGTTAATGTACTGTTGGTAAAACTGATGTGTTAACGCCTAGACGGTAACTAAACTCGGAACAATGTAATATGGTGTAAATTAATGTAGTGGTGTTTTCTTTATAAGCAATGCTGTTGATATCAGACGTGTATGTTGCATCCCGTTTACGTTTCCGCTGCGGTTACGGGGTGTTACACTATTGAGAGTGACGTTGTTCTTTAATACGTACAGACAAAACATTCCTTCTGAAACCCTGATTGATTTTCGTTTGTATTGATCTTTCTATAAATGGAAATCTTTTGAGTTACAGTTTGTGTTTCTTACCTTAGTGTTTATTTTGCAACATTTAATGTGTTAGTGATTCCGTCATTAATACATTGTTGTTCTTACCCTAAATAGCAAGTCGTTAAGCTTCTTGTCAACACTTAATAGTGTGGGTTACGACATAGAGTGTGTGAGTGATTGAGCGATATATACGGGACCGCCAAATGTGAAGGAGTTCCATTTTCTTCATTCTTTCCATGTGGGATGGATTCCTTTCCCCATTTCCTTAATATGGAATTCTTCCAACTTAATATAATCAATATATATATATATATATATATATATATATATATTACTATGTCTTTACCATATTTATTATTAAAATCAATTTGGGTGCTTCTATTTTCAAAATTGACATTTTTAACCCAAAAATAAATATGGTATTTTTCGAGATGTTACATCTCCTCACCTTGGAATGAATCTCATCCTCGAGATTCCTTAAAATAGGTGCGGGTATTTTTTTCTCATTTCAGATTCCAATTCCCAAGTAAATTCTGGTCTTCGTCGGGAATTCCATCTTGTTTTGACTAACTTTAGTTTTTGTCTTTTAAGGTTCTACAAATTTTAGATTTTCTTTGATTTCGACATCTCTTATAGGCATAGCTAAAATTTCGTCAGTTAGACACTTACGCAGATTGGAAACATGGAACACGTCGTGTATTCCTTTCATTTCTTTGGGCAAACGTAAGCGATAAGCTACAACACCAATTTGCTTAAGCACTTTGAATGGTCCAACAAAATGTGGACTTAGTTTTCCTTTCTTACCGAATCGGACAACACCTTTTCATGGTGATACTTTCAATAACACCTTATCGACTACTTGAAATTCCAACGGCTTATGACAAACATACGCATAACTCTTTTGTCGAGCTCTAGTCATCTTAAGTCGCTCACGGATTTATAACACTTTATCCCTGGTTTCTTGAATTATTTCTAGTCCAAACATTTGGTTATCTCAAGTTTCAGACCAGCATACCGGCGTTCTACATATTCATCCATATAACGCTTCGAAAGGTGAGGCATGAATACTTATGTGATAACTATTGTTATAAGAAAATTCCATTAGGGGAAGGCGGTCATCCAAACTTCCACCTAGATCAATCACAAAAGCGCGGAGCATATCCTCAAGCGTTTGGATTGTTCTTTCGCTCTGCGCATTAGTTTGGGGATGATAAGCAGTGCTAAAGTTCAATTGGGTTCCTAACGCTTGTTGAAAACTGTTCCAAAAGTGAGACGTGAATTGGCAGTCTCGATTAGAAATGATAGATAGAGGCACACCATGCAATGCAACAATGTTGTTTACATAAATTCGCGCCAATCTATCCATCGAATACGTGCCGTTGATAGTTTTGAAATGTGTGCATTTGGTTAACCTATCAACGATAACCCAGATCTCATTATGTTGACGTGGGGTCTTTGGGAGTTTTGAAATGAAATCCATGGTTATCATATCCCATTTCCATAAAGAAATTTCGGGTTGCTAAATCAATCCCGAGGGCTTTTGATGTTCGACTTTGACTTTTAAGCATGTCAAACATTTTTCTACATACAAAGCGATATCTTGTTTCATTCCTTTCCACCAGTAGTTCAGCTTTAGATTTTGTTACATTTTTTCACTACCCGGGTGCATCATGTACTTGTATTTATGGGCTTCGCTCATTATCTTTTCAATTAACTATCCAATGATCGGTACCCAAATTCTATTTCCAAGTCTAAGTATACCGTCATCACCTTTGACTAATGAGTCAATGGTACCGTTAGGCTTTTCAACGGAAAATTTGTTTTCTTCAATTACTTGGTGTTGGGATAATTTGATTTACTCGACTAGATCTACTTGGAGTTCTAGTCGTAGCACTCGAACTGTTTTGGGTTTTTCATGTTCCTTACGACTTAGAGAGTTAGCCACGACGTTGGCATTTCCCTCATGATAAACGATTTCACAGTCGTAATCGTGCAACGTTTCAATCCATCTCCTTTGACTCATGTTTACTTCTTTTTGATCTAAGATGCGTTTCAAACTCTTGTGATCAGTGTACACATGGGCTTTTGATGAAAGCAAAAATGCATATTCTGCACATCCAAATTAAGATTATGTAGCAACACATTTCTAACGAACCTCTAATTTTTCCAAACTCGACCTAACCTAGCCCGGTTCAGCACCTACTGAACGCACCAAGTTTGAACCCAAAACATATTTTGACAGATTACCACTGTCCATTTTAACTAACTTCTAACCGTGTTTTTCTGTTCGATTTGATGAGCACGGGCCATAGCTTGTAAATCAGCATGTAGAATCAAATAACTGAGATAAATAATAACCATGTTGTTCGTTTATGTTCACTGATATATATTCATTTAAAATAACACTACATTAATAGATCCATAAAGTTAAAAACTTACCTGAGCTCCATCTCAGCAAGTTAAAACTGATAATTAGATGTTAGAATCGCTTTATAGTACTCTTCTGTTTGCTACTTAATTTCACATGCAAAAATTATTAATAACTAAACAAACAAATAGCAAATGATCTCTTATAGCCATAACTCTATAAACGATAAATCCGACCCACATCACTGGCACTCAAAACCTTCTCAAAAAGTGGAACGGTTGTGGCATTTAAGCGCAACAAAAGCAATGTAGGTTGAATGAACATTATCCCCCAAAATCAAATCCTTGAGCAAGGAACCTAAAAAAATTTAACGCCATTCAGAACCTTACTTCAGGTTTGTTTAAAATGTCAATTTTGACCTTTACTTTAAAAGTAATTACAAAATATACATTTTGACCATACTTAACAAATAATGAAACCATGAAATTTCCTTTTATTGTGTTTTTTTGTCAAACATCAATATAATTATAAATGATCATATAGATAACTAATACTCACAATCGATCCATTTGAAGCGCAGAGGGAAAAACCATTGTTCTTAGTATGGCGGAGGTTAGTATCTAAGATTGTCTCCGAAATAATTAACAATGGTAAGAAACTGGATCTAGGAACTAGTAAAAAATTTCTAAATCTATTGTGAACAGAA
The DNA here is from genome assembly GCF_021521415.1 of Bidens hawaiensis. Taxonomy (NCBI): domain Eukaryota; kingdom Viridiplantae; phylum Streptophyta; class Magnoliopsida; order Asterales; family Asteraceae; genus Bidens; species Bidens hawaiensis. The sequence goes on along the minus strand of NW_027492857.1, from coordinate 40,870 downwards.
TATAAAAGAAGTTTTTTTTAGAAAAAAAAAGAACAAAGAAAACCTCATCTAAGTTGTTTGCTAAAGAAAAGAGCCCATACAAATTTATTGCATGGGAAGATTGCATATTTGATCATCTGCAATAAAACCAGTAATCAAAGTTAAACTACACTAGAAACAAAAAATTCAACATGTGAAAGCTGAATGAAAACATGCTAAACTACTTTGCTGAAACTTTGAATTATAATAATAATAATAATAATAATAACAATAATAATAATAATAATAATAATAATAATAATACTGTTTTTGAAATCCAAATTAAAGCATTAAGTTTCTAAATGCACAAATATAAATTTCAGGTCAACATAATTTAACGTGTTTCAACCTGTACAAAAATTACCACGCAGACGAACAACCAACTAATTAATTTTTCCCAATTTTAGTATTATTTTTGTAATAAAAGTTCATTAACTATTTATATAACATGCCCATTTTATAACCTTTAACATCAACATTTATCAAATACATATTGTAGCAACCAAACTATTAATAAATGAATAACCAAAAGAATTGCGAAACGTTAGTAATGTACCTTCCGTATCCTACAAAACATAACAGAAAAGGCTATGGGTTGTTGGATGTGCCACAAACTGCACCGGTTGGTTACCTTTGTGCTGTTGACAAGATCCATATACCTAACACAAGAAAAAGTTTACTTCTTCTGAATTTCAATACTACCAATATAACAACTTAATAAGTGAAAAAAAAAAACTAAACGAAGGGTCAAAGATTTCAATTTTTAATTAGAATATCGATGACTTTATCAATGAAATGTACCTTAGGTGTGACGGATCTAGAAAAATAAGAGACATGAAGTTGAAAGGGTATCACTAGACACCATGAGTGTTGCCGGAATCCTAAGTCTGGCCGGAATCTGAGAAGACACGAGTGTCAATAACATATCAAACTAAAAAAGGGTTGCACACAACCGATCTAAATGAAATAATGCATGCAAAGATGAATACTTTCCTGTCAGACTCACTAGTGTGGCCAGAACCTCGGCCTGAAACCTAGTCGAACGGAAAGTTGATTAGCTAACCCTTGACACCAATAACGCATCCCAGGTCCCGCTACCTTGTCCGTTCGACTGAGTTGTCAAAAGTCGGTTTTCGCTGCTGGTCTCTGTATCACCGGAAACCTCCATCACCACCGGTTCATAAATCGCCAGCTTGTAGCTAAGCTGTGGAAAGAGAGAATGAGAGAGATTATGGTTTTGAATTTGAATTTGAATTTGAATTTTGAACATCTGAAAGGAAAGAGAGCTGGGAGAATAAAAAGCGGCTCGATCGCGAGGGGATTTCAAAAGAATGCTTTATGACTTGTACCTATTGCTTTAAAACTTGTAAAGTTCTTAATATTAAGAGTTTGTGTGAAATAACCTTTTTGTCCCTCCTATATGTATATTAATATAGTATATATATATATATATATATATATAGGGCAAGGAACATAAGAGAAGCCTTTGAAAATTGAGAACTTTGAGTACCATTTTGGACCACTAAAAAAACCTCAACAAAAAATATTTAAAAAAATTTATAAAACAAAAAATTTAAAAACGTAAAAAAACCAAAATTCTTATATTTCATTCCGATTTCATAAAAAAAAACTTCGTGTTATACACATGTGTATAATTTCATTTAATCTCTAGTTACATAATGTACACATATCTACATTATCATTTACCTTAAATTGTACATGTGTATAAAAAACATGTATGTGCATATGTGTACATAGTATACATATATGTATAATTTAGCTAAACCGAGACGTTTTTTTCCTTTTTTTATGAAACAGGGATGATAAATAAGAATTTTGGTTTTTTTAAATTTTTTTATTTTTGCCTTTTTTTTGTTTTATGATATTTTTTTGGTTTTTGTGTTTTTTGTGATCCAATATGGTTTTCAAAGTTCTCAATTTCAAAATAGTTCTCACATGATCCAAATCCTATATATATATATATACATATATATATATATATATTTATATTTCTTATGAACGCTCTACGTTCATACTAACACATTCACTTATTACAAACATTTCACTTCCCAATAAACACATAACGGAACTAACGATGCTATAGAATATCTTATTCCTTCATGTAGTTCTTGATTTTATTACACTTACGGGGCAGTTTGTCGCCGATCTTCTTTTTCTTGCTTCCTTCAGTAGCAACTTTCTTCATTAATTCACCGTTTTCGTGTAAAGCCCGATCAAGGTGTTCCTCCTTAGACTGTGTTCTGATGTTTCGGTATCCATATTGAGGAGGTGGGTCGCGGTAACACATCATTACAATATCGTAATGATTTTTTGGATACAGGGATAAAGTTGTCTCGAATGGGTGATTGAAGAAAGCCTCGGCTGCTGCTTCCTGTTGTCTTATCTCATTTCCTTGCTCGAAAATTGTGGGGACATTACCTTGAAAAGGAGGGGAGTCAAGTGGGAACTTTAGCTTAATCCCTTGAATATATTGCACATATGGATCCTGATAAATCGTAGCATGGAGACATGTGGAAAAAAGGATGTTGAGAAGCTTCATGGGGTGGACAATTACATCTCGAATCGATTGACGGATATTCCCTTATGGTGCTCACCTCTTCAGAGATTTCTTCTTCTTCCTCCTTCATATCCATCGTTAGTCACTTTAGGTGTCAAAGTTGAATTTCTCATTCGGTTGAGTGACCCTCATTGTTGGCCTTCATGAAGGACCTTCATAGGAATTTGAAAGGGAGTCGGTGGGGTTGTAAACGGGTGTTCCGAAGTGCCATCTTTCTCGATCTGAATGACATTGCATCCAACTGGCAGAGTCGGAATCAGGTTCGATATTGATTTGTTTTTCGACTTGCATCTCTTTTGACGAATGATATGTTGGAATGTCGGAAGGATAATAATCTGGAATGCTCGATGGATAGTAGTTTTGGAATGCTTGAAGGGTGATATTCTTGAATTCTTGACGTTTGTTGTGTTGGTAGGGGTAGATCACTTGGTATGTTGATAGGTAGCTACTCAGGACCTGGAAAATACACCGGTTTAACGCGGACTATCGGGTGCTCTCGGCTGGAAAATTCTTCGTAGTAGTCATCACTCCTACTATCCTCAGGGAGTATCGGTTCAGGATAGCTCGCCTCTTTTATGTATTGGATAAAGCCATTTATTATCTTCTTGAATGACATCTAAGGGTGGTTTATAATGAGGAGATATAGAAAGGGTTACCAACCTATCTTATCCCTATTACATGAAATAAATTTATAATAACATTTATTTACTTGGATTGAAGCTTAGGTATTATTAATTAATACCTAATTCGCTAAGATCGATGGCTTTGATACCAACCTATCACACCTCCACTTACGGCCTAGGTATGTGACCAATAGTTGGTACCGTTTTTATAAATAAATCAGAGTTACTTTTTATTAGCGGAAATTTAGCGTGGATAAAATATTAATATGTACATATAATCAAAACACGTGATTATAAAAATACCCGTTAATGTTTACAAAAGATTCATTGATTATTAAAAATCACCATTCATATTTAATATTCAACAAAATATGTGAAGCCATCAGATCGCCTAATGGCCACTTCGTTCTCCAAGCATCTATTCTTCATTACCTGTAAAACAGTTTAAAAATACATCAAAAACACATGCTGGTGAATAAGATGACGCAAAAATATTTTATTTACTTAATTACCACTAAAGACATAACTTATGTCGTAGCCAATCGTGGCTTAGGTATAATAAGTTAAAAATTAAAACACAATTACAAACTTAAGTTCAACTCGAAACCGCTCAGCAAATACCGTAACGTTCGAGATTACTTAGCTACCATCAGTATACACATGATTACCCTCTCTCGGACATATCTTAGGTCTGACCCGTAATGGTAGAGGCATATCCAAGTGTGGCGTAGTATGCCCACCGTCTAACCTCATATGAAAGGATCCGGACAAATGTACACAACAGTCTGAGGGCCAGCGATTACTTTTGTTCACAATGTTTTAGGGATCCCTAATCTGAAGTAATTAATTTAATTGACTCGATTAAACTTAGTTATAAAAATTTGGGGTGTATTCACCTTTTGTTTACCAACTTCACTTCACTGATTTGATATATCTTTCTTGTTACCTCGGACCTGTAGTACAAGTATAACCATTTGTTATTACTATATCAATGATATAGCTTTAGACCCTTGGTCTTATTCGCATAATCTTGACCTCGATTATCTTTTCTTTTCGAACCTTAGTTCAAATCATCATTTCTTAACACTACGTTTCTTCTTCTCGAAGAAATGTATATTTAATTTATTTAAGAAACATAAATAATATTTTTATTATCAATATTTCTTATAGAAATATATTTTTCTTTGTTTATACTTTCGAGGTATCGAGTATACCCTCGACTAGGGTATAAGCCAATTTAATATAATATAATAACACTTTATTCAGGCAGAACTCCTACCTTGATTGGCCTAGTGATCACCTAGACTCTCAGACAGTACTTGGCACGCTAAACGAGGCGACATATGATGGTTGTCGTGTCATGCACGTACCTCAAGGTGGAATATCGATTTATTTTTAGGTGGCACAAACTTCAAGGAATCGTCGGTTTTGGGCACGGGTTATGAGGTAGAGAGAGAAAATATCCTAGAGAGAGAGTGACTTGGGATGATGAAATGAGAGGCGTTGATGCCCTACTTATAAAGCTAATTAGCCGAACCAATGCGGTACGCTGGGTCTTGAAATGGATCCATCCTTGGATACCCATAGCGTATTGCGATGCCGCCTTGTAACAGTGCAACGTCAGCACAAGCTTTGCCACGTATTCCATGTGGTCTGACACGTGGTGCCCCGTGGCCTGACACGTTGTGTCACATGGCATGACATGCGTCACATTATGTCAGACCACGTCATCGCGTTACGCGATGACATGTTGGTTGTGGGAGATCGCGTATTGAAACATTGCCTATTCTAGGTTTTGTGGGATGAACTTTATCTTTTTTATTTATACCCATGTGAAGGAGTTCCATTCTCTTCCTTCTTTCCGTGTGGGATGGACCCCATTTCCTTAATATGGAATTCTTCCAAGTTAATATAATCTATAGGTCAGCTAGTTAGAAGTTTTGTAAGTGTTTTATTGTGAAATATATCAAATAAAAAGCTTATTCAAGAAGATATACTAAAAGGGGGGGGGGGGTTCCCTTTTGTAGCCGCCAGATGCGAGGTCCCTAAGGGCCCCTACTTTGGACATTAGTTGTCTCGTTTTGTGTGCCAAGGTGAAATACTTAGTCCAAATTTAGTTCGGGTTCGGTTTTCGATGCGAAAAATAGTTCGGTTGCGACAAACAGCTCAAAAACGAGTGTTTTTCGATTCAACTTTGTAAAATAAGAAAAACTTACTAATTCGTAGTAAAACTCCAAAATATTTTCACGGATTGCTTAAAACATCATATATATAAGTGTTCTATAAGTCTTTTTTGATACAATGCTTGTTTTGGTACATACGATCGAGTTTAAACTCACAACGTATAGTTAAACGAAAATCTTTTCGTTTAAATGGTTTTGCACATACTAGAGCTATATTATCAATATGTTAGTAATTATAATACATATATCACTTGTATATGGTCCCCTAATGTATTTGGGTCGTAATCATTATAGTTCGGTTAATAGCTTACTCGATACGAACTAACAGGTTAACTATTTACTCATTACGTAGCAAATAAAGTGTACCTTGTTTTTTCACGAATGTCACATTCTCCCCCCGCTAAATATTTACTCAACGGCTCTCTTTTTGGGAAATAGGTGTGGGTATATCTTTAGGAATTCATCCTTTCATTCGGGTTCTCGTTGTGAGTACCACCGAACTTTTACCAACTAAATTTTGTGGTGTCGTAACTGTTTGGTTTTCTCTTCTGCTATTTCTATTGGCTCCTCCCAAGGTTTAACTTATCATTTACTTGCACATCGTCCCGTGGTACTATTTTTGTTTCATCAATAAGGCACTTTTCAGGTTCAATACATGGAAAACATCATGAATAGAACTCCATTCTAAAGGTAGTGTCGGTCGGTAGGCTACAGGACCAATTTTAGCAATAACCTTGAAAGGTCTAATGTATCTTGGAACTAATTTACCAATTTTACCAAATGTTATAACACCTTTCCAAGGGGACACTTTAAGAAACACTTTGTCACCTATTACAAAAGAAAATGGTTTCTACGAATATCAGCATAACTCTTTTTCCGGTCACGGGCGACTTTCAATTTTTGTTTAATTTTATGAATTTTATCGGTTGTTTATTGAATCAAGTCGGGTCTTGTAACTTGAGTATCACCTACTTCCGTCCAACAAAGTGGTGTTCTACATTTTCACTCATATAATGCTTCGTATGGTGCTGCTTGAATACTACTATGGTAACTATTACTGTAAGAAAAATCAATGAGTGGGAGGTGTTGATCCCAATTCCTTTTAATTTCTAGTACACAAGCGCGAAGAAAATCTTCTAATGTTTGAATGGTTCTTTCAGATTGGCCATCTGTTTGAGGGTGGGAATGTGTGTAACGAAGTCCATTGTAATATGTTCCCATTTACATTGGGGTATTTCAGATTGTTGTAACAATCAATGAGATCGAGAAAGGAGAATACTGTTACATTGCCGGAATCTGTAAATCAAGCTTCATCCATGGCAGATTCATCAAAACATCATAATTATTCATGAAAAGTTTACCGGAACACTCGGATTTTCATCACGAACATGAATCTATCATCAATTTAACTTAATATCTACTAAATCATCATAAATCCGATCAAACAGTAGCAACTTCTTCAATGTATCAACAATGGTGAAATCTTTAATTCAACATAATTGACCACCAAAATACATTACGAAGGTTTGGATTCCATTCATGAACACGAATCGACCTTTAAATTCCATTAGTAACCATTGATTCATTCAAATTTTGACCAAAACTTACCAAAACTTGAAGAACATGAATCAAAATCATATCATATCTGAACCTCATCAAATCGTTACATATCAAGATAAATTCCCGCTCTGATACCAATTTTGAAACGTATTATATTATCATCATACAGACAAGATCATATTACAGAACATGATACGTACACACGAGACGATACTGTAAACGAATACTTTATTTATACTTTAACGGTGAATACATTATGGGGATAAGTTATGTATAGAGAGAATCCGACATGGTAATGGTACCTTGATAAATTAAGCACAAATCTCTAAGATGATTGAGGTCAATCATTATGCGGATCAAGAAAACAGGAAGCAAGACAATGCGCGTGTAAGGGCTCATCGAATGACAACATTCAATCTTGTGAAGACCGTCAAAGGTGATATTGTGTCTTGTATTTATGGCTCCGATAATAAGGTATACTTCATTAAGTGGGAACACGGTGTATAGTACCACCAATACATCACCGATGTTCTTACTTTACCAAGGTGGGATGTACGAACGCTAGCAAATCGACCGTTTGTGAATCGTGCTGGTAATCAATTGGAAGGGTAGTTTCATCAACACCTGTTGTTTGAGCTAAATGATGGTTTTAAATTCTTTAAACCACAGGTTCCAAAAAGAAAGTACATCGACGACATCGATCCACGGACAGGTTGGAGGAAACAGGTGTTGAAGGTAAAGCCGCCTCGAACGATGAAACGAGTTCGTGTAAAGACTTTTCCCCAGATTCTTTACACGACATTCAATCGGTGGTATTACGACAACCGCGCCGGTGAAGCCGTTATCATACTAGGTACGAGATTGAAGATGTAATTCATACGGGTTATCGATCCGATGTGGTTGGTTAATTTCTCGAAAATGAATAATGAAGAATGATATCTATTTTTCCGAGATTAAGGATTATGATCATGCTATGCATTTCTAACGTGTCGTGCGTGTTTGCAACGCGTTTGGTATTCATAGTTGTGCGGATTGGAAGACAAAGAGGTTCAGATGAACGAATACAAAGAGCACGAGACGAGGGGGAGTTTGTTAGTGCATTGTTTAGTCGTCTTGGTCTTTTGTTTATCTTGTAATTTATCTTTATTTGTATAAAAGGGAATTTTGGTAATTACCAGTCCATTCGTGTATTTATGGGGTCATTCGTTAAGCATGTTTTACAAATGAACCCATACGTTTTGTTTAATAGCCATTCGTTAAGGACGTTTAACGAAAAAGCCTAATCGTTATTATTAAGTACCATTCTTTAACGCAAGACGGAGAGAAATTGAAAACACGTTTCTTAGGTGATGCATAGCCCAAGAAATACCTGACAATAGCCTTCACCACGAATTTTCCCGCATCTCATTTTAGCATTGTGCAAGGATACTCAAAAGTTTCAAGAAACTTTAAATTAGGTTTGCGATTGTTAAGAAGCTCATAACTCGTCTTATGTAGCTTCTTAACCGTCAGAACACGATTGAGCGTGTAACAAGTAGTGTTCAAAGCTTCATTCCAAAACATGACGCTTTGAATCTGCCAGCATTGTTCTAGCTACTTCAGTTAGTGTTCGGTTCTTCCGTTCAGCAACACCATTTTGTTGTGGTACATATGGAGCACTATATTCTCGATGAATACCTTTCTGAATACAGAAAAAGTCCAATACAGTGTTTTTGAACTCCGTACCATTGTCACTTCAAATACGTCTCACCTTGTGTTTGTAAAGTGATTCGATCTTCGTGATTAAGTTATGTATATGAACCAGTGTGTGATCTTTAGAACTCATAAATAACACCCATGAGTACCTCAAATAGCCATCAGTCACGACTAAACAATACCAGTATCCAGCAATACTCGCATGATTCACAGGACCCAACAAATCCATATGAAGTCATTTCAATGGCGTATTAATGGAATTAAATAACTTTGTTGGGTCCGACTTCTTCTTCTGTTTGCCCTTCTTGCATGCAACACAGTGATCGGTCAACTTGAAATGTTGTAGTGAAACCCCATCCACTAAATCATTTGCCTTCAGTTTGTTCATCTTTCTAACATGATATGGCCCATACGCCTATGCCACATAATCGAGTCTTTCTCGGTTTCTTTAAAGATAAAAACATGTTTCAACAGATGTAGAATTCGATACTTTTTACTCATGTTTAGTACATGAATATCATTTTACCCAGGAGACCGCATAACAACCATGTCTTAAGGAATGGCATATCCTAGTTTGAGTATTATGCACTCCTTGTCGGTAAACACGGTGGTATACTTTATAACAAAAATTTGAGAAACACTCAACAAATTGTGATCCACCTTGTCACAATAATTAACTCTTTCAAACGTAATACTACAGTTTGACACCCCCCCCTTGCTTAACATACCCCTTGAATTACCCACAAAAGCTACGTAACCCCTTTGAATATTCTCCACAGTGGTTAGAAGGTTAATATTGCCAGTGATGTGACGAGAGCATCCACTATCCATAATCCTCTTTTCACCCGAAATAGTCTTGGATAAACTCTGAACATTTAAGAAATAAGATTAGACCGAAAAGGCACCTGAGACCTCAGTCTTGGGCACCTCTTTCTTTTCAACAGAAGATTTAATATCAGTTGACCCCAATTTTGATCCATGCATTTGTGAATAAGTCACCAGTATCTTCGACTTTCGTCTCAGATAAGGGTCTTGGATCACCTTTGTGTCAATATTCTTGCAGAGTGGTTATGTAGGAACAAACACATGCAGTTTAATTTAACAAAATTTCCACTAACATGAACCACCTTGCGATGATTCACATTGTGAAACATTATGTGGGTCTCGTCAACATGAGACATTGGTTTCTTGAGAATCTCCTTAACCACAGGAACCTTTTTGGTTTGTTCCTTGGTAATGGATGAGCATTCTTCAATTTCCGTGTTCCACAATTCCTTACAACATGACCAAGTTTGCCACATAAGAAACATGTTCTCATATCAACGAACACACGTTGTGGTTTAATTGATGATTGTGCAACATTTGGTTGATAAGAATCACTTGAAATTTTCACATTATCTATATCGTCCAAAGTCACAGCCTTTTTCTTTTTGTAAAAGTCCAAGTTCAAACAATTAGAAAAGCTTTGAAAAGTGTTAGTTCCAGTAGAACTAACGAACTTAATAGCTTTAACAGTGTTTAAATGTTGTTTCAAACTAGGTTTAAGTATAGCTTGTTTAACGATCTAGATCTTGCGAATGCTTTCTCAAGATCATGTAAAATATAAGTCTCGTTTTGAAAGACACTCTCGATCAGTTCAGGTCTGATCAAGTGTATGGGAATGTCTTTTTCATCGAAAACTTTGTTCACCCCCTTTAATTTAAACACACGACCTGTGTTTACTTTACCATAGGAAGGATTAATGAATTGCATTAAATCCTCATCAGAATTCGTTCGTTTCTATGATTTCTTTGGTTTGATTATTGAATTTTTATTTTTAGAAGTATTTGAACCATACACAGCTTCCTCATATTCATGAGGCTTACATAAAATGTGATTCGAATGTGGAATATTTTTTTCTTTGTGTATAATTTGAGGTTCAAGCACATCTCTATTACAACCTCTTCATTAGTTTTGACAAATACTTTGTTGCTTTGAGTATGAGATCCTTGAGGAAAAGTTGGGTTGTCATGAGGAATTTGTGTTGGCTTATTCATATTAACAACTGATTCGATGTTAGCAGTTTGAACAACATTTTTATCTTTTCCATAAAATGGATTGTTTGAATAGTCATTAAAAAATGGCGGATGTACCTCTACAAATCCTAACCCATTCTTTGATTCCTTTTGTTTTCCCAAAATTTCAATTATTTAATTTAAAAGGAAAGATGAGTTCCTAAATTTACCCAACTTGTTCTCTAACACAGGGATGTCATTCTCAAGTTTAGTTATCTTAGCTCTCGATTTTAGAATCTTTTGAAATTGTTTGCCAACAATGATAAGTTTTCTTGAAAGTCCAGCTTTAAGATCTGATGATTATCTATAGTTATCTTTCACTGTAGCAAGTTCTTTCAGTAGTGATTTGGTTTTAGCATGAATTAGGTCATATTTTGATTTAAATTCCTCACAAAATGACATGGCACAATTTCAGTTAATTTAACTGATACATCTACTGAAATTTTAGATATAGGAGAAGCAGAGATAGGGTTGACCTCATCGATTTTGGCCATACATGCAAAAGAAGTTGGTTGCATGTTGATTGAGATATCAGAATCCGATTCAATCTCTGATTCTCTCTTGGTAACAAACCCTTCTCCTTGAGCATCTTAAAAATTCTCAGCAGATTCAAACAAAGAAAGATTTGCTTTATTTCCAGTACCATTACCCAACAACCTTTGATTCCAATGTATTCCAACAGCTGTGAGCAGTGCTAGTGAACCAGCAGACTTTGAAGAATCACCCCGGAAGCTTTTTCATCAGAGTTCTTCTACTTGTTACACGAGCTTCTATCTTGATTACGAGATCCATGTATTTTTTCTTCGGATTCTCACATTCTTTGGCAATGTGACCAAAGTCCTGACATTTTTACCACCACACTTTTAATATATCTAACCCATCTTTCTTGTTCAAAGTCGGTAAGTATTTTCCCATTCTTTGCATAAACCTGTTGACTTTTCTAACAATCATAGCCATATTCCACTTCAATTCCATGAGTTCCAGGTGATATGGATCAATCTGATCATAATCTTCATCAGTAAGCTCACTCGTGGAAATTTTACCACTCACCAAGTTCTCATATGAACTCATAAAGGCACTTAGAAAGGCAAAATGTTGTTCTGCCTCCTTCATGTTTACATTTGGTGGTAGAGTTGAAGCATTACCAATACCTGGAAATGAAGTATTTGATCCACTTGAATTGTTATTCGATCTAGAAGCGATAAAACAAACATTTGGTATTTGATCATTGATAGACGATGGCATTTCCGGAGAGGTTTGAGATAGGAAAGAATTAATTAGAGCTGACGAGCTGCTTAATGCTATATATCCTCCATATAATGTTGGATCTTGATAATCTTTCGATGATTTCGAACACTTTAAATCATATTCCATTTCCTCTATCTTTTGCATAAATTCCATTGTCGTTAAATCCTCAGATTTATATAATGAATTCTCGTTCAAAAGAAGTAGAAAGGTATAATATGAACTCGGCAAAGCTTTCTTGATAGTGCCAATCTGATCTGATTTAGATGGTTCCATTTTCTGTTTGTTCATTTCAGCAATCAGGTGATTAAAACAAGTCAACATCTTTTCTATAGTTTCACCCTTTAACAAACAAAAGTTTCTGAATTGAAACTTTAACATGACCTTTTTACTCTCTAGTGTATTACGCATGCTTCTCATGTTGATGTGTTGAAACAAAGAAGCACAAAACTTAATACTTCCCACCTGGCGGAAAATATTATCTGGTAAGGCCATTTTCAAAGTAGAATATGCTTTGTTTTCGATCTCTAAGGCCATTTTCTCTTCTTGGGTATAAGTAGTATAAGTATTTGGTTCATAAACATTAGTTGCATCGCCAAGCATAGGAGAATTATAAACATCATCAAGACATTTAGAGCAGTTGGGGTGCACAGATCCCAGATGTGCTCTGAATCTCGGTTCCCACTTAGCAAGATCACTATATTTCATATGTCGGGGACATTTGGAATGTGAACTAATCCCAGCGTCTAAGTGTAGCATTTGTTGCATCACCATATTTTGAGACACCAACGCGTAAAAGTTAGCTAATTAAAAAATATGGGTTTAAATGATCAGCAAGTCCAAGTTTAATACTTAAGGATGTAAAATGTAAAATCTTGTAACGAATGAAGATGGTTCTGGTAACGAATGATGAACAGTAACACGAATGGTATAAGGTTAAGGTAGAGGACGATTCCGGTAGAGAATGGTACCACGAGTCACTATAACAAATGATATCAAATGTGTAACAAATAGCTATAACGAATGTCTAGTTTTTGATTAACGAATGAAAACGAATCAGCAAACGAATAAACAAACGAATAGCATAACAAATATGTTTCATGAATGGGTATCTTGATAACGATTGAGACATTCATGAATGATGTTTTGATATTGAATGGTCTATAGTACACGAATGAGAAATTATAACAACATGCCACGTGTCAAAAACGGTTATATGTCTGTAACGAATGAGCAGTTACAGTATAACGAATGAATCTTTATACGTATCAAATGAGATCTTCAAATCTTTAACAAATTTCAAGATCTTCAAACAACCCAGATCCAAATGCAAATCCAAATATCAATGAAAAACGTAATACTCGGCCGTATCAATACCAAATTCAACAAGTAATAGCTCAAACAACTCATAAACACAACGCGAACAAATCCTCACCAATACGAACTTCTAATTATCCTCCAAACCTGTATGAATTCCGTAATAATCACAAACAGAATCCTCTGTTCCGTAAAACCACAAATTAACCTCAATTTCAACTAATTAACCAACAATAAACCAAGTAAAACTTACACGAAGCTTGTAAATCTGATTACGAACTGAACTCAAATCAATTTGATATATGTTATCCATTACTTATTGATTATTGATTCGAAATCAATCAACCAATTTCAGAATACAAACTATGCTGACTAACCAATGAATTCTCAGTAATTCACTTCAATTAAACATCAACTCACCTTAGTAATCGAACGTCTAGGCTCTAATACCACTTCAGATACCTATTACGGATGAATTGATTTCGGATCATAACTAATATACTTATCTAGTTCACTGATATGTTACAGGTGATTGATTGAATACGTTAATGAAGTGTGTGTTTGTTGAGAGGAATCTCGAACGGAGTAATAACACTTAGATAATTACAAATTATACTTGTTTAATTATTAATCGTGTTACAAACTATATATAGATGATGAGTCGCATTCGTTATACATCACATAACGAATGGGGATCATTCGTCTTCAATCCCTAACATAACTTAATAGTATAGCGAATGACTCATTCCCTATACCTCATTCGTTAACATTCCGTAACGAATGGTACTTAATAATAACGATTAGGCTCATTCGTTAAACATCCTTTACGAATGGCCATTTAACATAACATATGGGCTCATTCGTTAAACATGCTTAACGAATGACCCTATAAATACACGAATGGACTGGTAATACCAAAATGCCCTTATATATAATTAAAGATAAACTACAAGATAATGCACTAACAACAAGTCGTGCATTTACTTTCATACATGGCTATATCCTTCTTCATTCCAGGCCACTAATAAAATTCTTTCACGTCTTTATACATGTTATCCGTACATGTATGAATAGAATATTTGGATTTATGCACTTCATCAAGAATTAATTCACGAAGATTATGAAGAGCCGTAATCCAAACTCGGTTCTTAAAGTAAAGTACTTAATCAATTTTCCTTTCAATATTCTTTTCGTTCCCATATAAGTCTTCTCTTTCTAAGAAATTTTATCTTAAGGCTTCATTTTGGCCGATATGAATTTGCTCGGTAAGGCTACTTTGGACAATCATTTCAAATGCTCGAACCCTTAAAGGTTTAATTCTCTCTTTCTGGCTCAAGGAATCGGCTACTATATTAGCCTTGCATGGATGGTATATAATTTCACAATAATAGTCGTTCAACGGTTCTACCTATCTTTTTTGTCTTATATTCAGTTCCTTTTGATAAAATATGTGTTGTAGGCTTTTGTTGTCACACCCTCAATTTCCACATGCAGGGATTTACCACGAGGCACGTGACAAACCAGGATCTCAATCATTAGTTACAACAAACAACATCGAAATATTTTAACTAACTTTATTGTCCCATATTTGGGAAAACCATTTCAGAGTTAATGTCTATTATTTTAAAATGTGGAAGCGTAATATAGCGGGAAAGTTAAATCCCTAAACAAAAGAAAATAGTCTAAGGTGCAAAACACGTGCATGCCATAACATTATTAATTAAAAAGTTCCAAGTTATGATGAAATTTTTATGAGTGACCATGAATGCAACTCCTATCCATATACTTGATCTTAGTGACCTGAGAAAGACATGCTAAAACAGGTCAACAGAACGGTTGGTGAGTTCACAGGTTTGAGTTTAAAAACAAGTTTTTCAAACAAACCATTAAGTTGTAAACATTGTAAATGTTTAAGTATGGATAATGTATGCATTAGTAATACCACTAGTTAATTAGGCTAGTAATCATGCTACATTAGTTTAATTTCCATTGTGACCGAGGCTGACTTGTTAGTTTGTTTGTCACCCACTGAGTCAAATGTAAGACTACTGCATATTGTGTTTCTAGTAAATGAAGACACCCGGTGACTCCATCACCCGAGAGCCCCGATGGGGTTTGTCAGACCCAGTAGTACTACCTGTACTTACCCTTCCAATGTACAATTGTTAACGGTCCAATGTGTATAAGGGACTTCAGTTTAAGTTAACTATATACACATGAGGTATAAATAAAGTCTACAATGTCCAAAAAGTTTTGTATGTATGCTTGATCCCCCAAAAGGAGTAAGTAAAAAGAGGGGCAGTGAAACTCACCTTGAGTGCGGTTCAAATGAAAGTCAACTGCTTAAGTCAAATTTGTTCTAGTGTCTAAATCATACAAACACTATAAGTATTTGCTAAGAGATTCCTAGGATACTTAGTATCCAAACAATCCCATTGTTTATTAGAGGTTTGAACAAAGTTTGACTTTTTGTTGACTTTGACCAAAGTTTGATTTTTTTTTTTGACTTTGACCAAAGTTTGACTTTTTGTTGACTTTTGACCAAAAGGTCCAAGTTGTTGATCGTTGACTAAAAGTCCAAGTCTCGATGACCAAAGAATAAAATTTGAGTTTTGTTGACCGTTGACTAAAATATTGACCTTTGACCAAAATTTTGATCGACGGCCCGTTGGTGACTTTTGACCAATTATCTAGACTTAGAATAATTACATGATATTCCTAATCACAACTTTAACAACAATCACGTAATGTGCACTTAGCCACTTTTCATACAATCCTATGACTAAGTCCAACTTTTACCACTTTCAATACTTCACAAGTAAGACTAAACATTTAGTCAAATAGTTCCAAGTTGACCAACAAAGTTAAAATCCAATTCACTACAACAATCCTAGCACAAACTACAATTATCTTTACAAACCGTATGCTGATCAATCTAAATTAGTTTTAACTCATCAAAACTGATTTTTCCAACCAACCAAAACATGTAAATAAATAACCAAATAATTCACACATATACTTTCAAGTATGAGGTACAACTGATGCTAGATTGTCGCTATCTAGTCAAAAACACTTATAATCAGTTCCTAATCACCTAAGAAAGCTAGGGTAAGTAGGGTGTCGAACACAAGGAGTATGTGGTCAATGTGAATCGTGCAAACAAGTTTCAATATTACGAAGTAGTAAGTTTTAGTGCTGATCACACAAGCAAATAAGTTGGTTATAATAATGATTAAGCAAATTCACGAATTCAAACCATTAACAAAGAAGAATCATCCCCGAGGATCAAGATTGTTAGTAAACGTATTCTCATGCAAACTAACAGATTAATTATCACAGACTGACTAAAGAGTGATTAACAAGTTAAACTTTAGACACCAACAATCGCTAACACACGGCACTGGTTATCATACGGTCTCTGCCAGTGTGACTCAACTAAGGGCAATTGTGTGCTTCGTTGTGTTCAATCTAGTTAAACAACCCTTTGAGCAATTACTATAGCAACCGACAAACTAATCGTTATGATCAACGTAAACCTAAACCGATTGAATGCACGGCAATACTAAATATCAATTTTCATAGATCAATCAAAGATAATTACAAATAGTATGTTCTGTTTACATTCAAAACTGAAATAAATACAAACTCAATATCCCAGGAAAGAATCGGAGAGATTAGCTGGGCCTCGACAACATGGAATCTTCAATAGTGATGATATAGAACATGTATGTGGTCTCGGTATGATCCGGTATGGTAGAATCGCCCTCCGTGTGCTCTGGAAATCGCCTGGTTAAAGATAATGGAGAATATGATCGAGCTTGATGAAAATAATATAAAACCCTAGTTTTCCCATCTGCGACACACATTGCGATACGCGATGGGGTCTTTGGTGGCCCATCGCGTATCGTAATGGACTAGGAGTCAAACTTCATTTAACACCCATCGCGATATGCGATGGGTCTTCAAGCCTACACATCGCGTATCACGATGGGCCATGTCACCGGCAGAATTATTTATTATTATTTCTTCATTATGCGTGCTAGACGTCCTGGGTCTTCATCTCATGCCTCAACAGGTCGAAATTAAGTACTTTAACATTTGTGAACTGAAATCCAATAAACACGTATGAAGTATCGAAGTTCCCACAATATACAGTTAAAACTAATAAATAAACAAACTAAAGCATATAGAAATTAACCAACCATCACATCCCCACACTTATGTTTTACTTGCCCTCAAGCAAACACTAAAGTAAACATTAACCTCCATCATAGGTATGCGAATTATCGTCATTAAGACTAGTAAGGTTTAAGGTCAAACCCAGTTTCCAAGACTGACACTCTCTAGATCGACATACCCCAAATAAGGTTAAATGGTACTATAAAAACAATAGGGCCGCCCAGACAAGTGTACTTTGTTTCCGGTTAGAGCATATATGTTCATATCCCTCACACTATCAACACTCCTCTCGGTTTAATATCTGGACCAGCAAAAGATCTGCCAGTATATGTCTCTGCCCTCAAATACCAAGTATGAGTTACAAGTTAATAAGCTTGCAGGTCAGTCTTATCTCCACCCAACACCCACCGGTTGCATAAAGACTCGGACTAGGGTTTTGCTGGGGCTTAGGTTTGGGTGTGGGTTAGCCATATTTAGTGACTAAGGTGGATGAAACCCAATTTAACAAATACAAACAAAACTAATAAAAACAAAGAAACTTCTAATTACATAGCTGAATATAAACAAACTTCTTTTATGATTTTTGCTGAATTTTTCATTTTTTTTCATTTTTTATACTAAATAAATGATACACTGAAATAAATATATACAACTCTGACAATCACAAATCTACAAATCAACCGAGACGTACGTACATTGTGTACTATGCTCTACAACTGACTATGTACAACTCGATAACGAACTGGATTTCATCACACAAGGTTAAAATAAAATGAAGGCCAAGGCTGAATGGTGTGTAATGTTCGGTTTAGTAAATGAAAGGGAATATGGTCCAAACGGGCTCCTCGGGGGATAATGTTGGGTAGGGAAATTTATTTAGTTGGGGAAAATTGTATGTAAAGGTTTTCTAAAGTCCTAATCTCCATATACGTTGTGGTATTAAGATCTCAAAAAGCATGTGACAAGTAAGTTCTAATTCTGTAAAACATACTGGTTTCCCTCAATCAATGGTGTAAGACATGTTTTATATCTATTATATAATATGTGTATTAAGTATAGGGGCAACTCACAATATGTCTGGAATAATGGGTTGCCGATATGAAACATGTATACTCGTCCCCTTGACTCGTTATCCCCGCTTAAACGACCTCATTTTCAACTTTCTCTTTTTTTGGAAAACATTTGTGACAATAATTAACAGTTAATAACTTTGGTTTCCGAACACTCTTCGTGGTACTATCGGGCTAAAATTTACAAATTTCCCTCATCCCCACACTTGAGGTTTACACTGTCCTCAATGTTAAAATATTTAAACAATTAATGAACATTTGAAGAGCGGGATTGAAATTGACTATTTAACATTTTAAAAATTCAGGACTCTAATGTGATGGTTCTACTAGCAATTATACAATTACACTTTTAACATTCACACTAATAAAAAAAAAATAGATTATGAAACTGAAATCACCTGATATCATCGACAATAGAATGGAACAAGCGGCTTGTGAACTCTCGTAAACACTTGTACACACTCGTCTCAACCAAATACCAAAACTGACAACAGAACATGCAAAATCTCGAGACGTGTAGAAGCAAGCTTCTCACAAGTGTAAGACGTAGGTCTTTTAAGAGTTATAAAAATGATTTTCTGTGAATTTTTTTAAAACAAGTACCGAGCCGAATTAAGTCGTTTCATAATGAATTTTGTTAAACAAGTTAAAAACGTTAAAAGACCTAACACACTTTCGTATGAATCACGATTGCACTTAGCGTATGAAACAAGCCCTTTAAACTCCCCGGTAGCCTGGGTGGACGAGTGAGGTCTCGTGAGGGTTTATAGTGAACTACACCCTCAAAGTTCCAAATACAACAAAATATACATGTAAATCAACCCAACAGCCACAACAAAAGATATATATACATATAAGGCCAACCATTTACCCATACAATATTCCCAATAATATAATAATATAATACAAACCATGAGAATAAAAATAAAATAAAAGAAAAAAATATGGGCCCGTGTCTCCTCCATATGGGCCCGAACCTCCTTATGATAGGCCCGAGCCTCCTGTTGTATCGCCAGATGATGCTGATAAATCATAGCTAATGTGACTAGCTGCTGTTGCTGCGGTGGTGGCTGACAAAGCTCAAACTGCTGCTATGGCCGCATCATGCGAGGGATAGGGTTGTTCAAAAAGCTCGTGGCTCGCGGCACGCTCGAAATTAGCTCGAAAAAAGATCGGCTCGAAAAAGCTCGATTCTAAATGAGCTCGACTCGACTGAGCTCGATTTCTAAACGATCCGAGCTCGAACCAGGGTCAGCTCAGCTCGTGGCTCGGTCTTGGCTCGACTCGTTACCTCGGCTCGTTGGCTCATTTAGATTAAACCCTAAATTTTAATATCTATATGTAATTATATAATACCAAGAAATAAATAAATAAATAAAAATTATACATATATTATGCCACTCGATACCTAAAACCTTATAAAAGAATAACGAAAATAAAGCATATAAATTTATAAATTCTCTAATTTATACTAAGCAGCCATTAGATATGATTAATGTACTATTAATTAATAACTAGTGTTCCCCAAAACATGACATACCCCGTTATCAAGCAATACACCGAACCATCAACATAGGTGACTATGCAAAATTTCATCTGTAGGGCTTACATGTAGCGTGTCCCTTGTGGTTCGTTTCTTAATGGTAATGAGACGCGAGCAAGGGGACCCCACATGGCTAACAGCGTGGATGATCAAGTCAGTAGAGTATTTGTACTTTTGTACTTTGTGATCATGTTTATTGAGTTATTTGGCATAAATCTGCGGGTTTTCTCTTTTTTAGCTTTATTTTAAATATTCACAACCCCACTCAAGAATTGTGAATACCTAGATGAATAGACTGCATACAGACCCATAGTCTCCGGACCCGGGGCATCCCATCAATACAAGATTTAAGGTCATAAAACCATACGCCAATGATGTGTAAAACACTAAAACTAAGCAGTTTAAGTTTATATCACAAGTTACATTGCATACTCTAACGTTAAACCTACCCAAGCATCATATGATAACGTATTCAATTTAAAATTCATAATATTTATAACATTTTCACTTTTCATACCAAGAATTGAGGCTTGAGTATGGCCCAACCTTTCATTACTTATCTTCCACGGCAAAACGCTTTACCCACAAAAGATTTCCGTTTTAACCATTTTATCAAATTGCCCTTTCATTTTCAAGGATGAGCCTACCTACACATCCCAAGTTAAGTGTGCTTTCTTTTATTTATCTCATATTATTAGTAGTTGGAAAAACTAATTTCCGATAAATATCATCATCTCCCACTTTAACGCAAAAAAAACTGTAATCAAGGGACATTTTTAAAACTTAACTTTTTTTATTTTCTTTTTTTTTTTAATTTTTTTTTTATAAAACTCAAGTATGAAAACGAAAACAAAATTAAAATTAGTTAAAACACTTGTTCCCCATTCCCACACTGAAATTTTGCATTGTCCTTAATGCATGCACAGGAAACACGACTCGAAAAATTAAAAACAAAAGCTAAAATTATAAAAATAAAAAGCAAAAACCTAAAAAGATAAAAACAAAAACATAAAAATAAAAACATAAAAACAAAGTACAATGGAAAAGACTTAGCTGGTAATATGCGAGACTGTCAATGTGCCAGTCTATTTCCATGGGTGCTCTCCTTACCTACCGCTCAACATGATTTAGCAACTCATTCTCTCTTTCTGAACGGACACGGCCACTCCTTTTGACATACCTAAGTAACATCAAACACAATATCTAGAAATAAAGGTTACTTGTAAGTCTTAACATCCACCAAACTCCAACCCTCCAAACCCGACCAAAAAAGTCTAGAATAATATCATTACAGACCAAATAGAAATAAAAATATCATAAAAGGAAAATAAAAACATCCTAAAATATACGAACTCGTATGTTGACTCGTCATCCCAAGCTCAATCATCGTCCTCTTCCTCCTCCGACTCCTGCTCATAAAAGGGAAACGGCTCCGCATTATCGAATTCCGGATCACCAGGCCGCTAAATCGGCGCTCCATAACCATACCCCGAACCACCGAGGGCACTCAACCCGCTCGGACCCGCAACATCCAGCTATCGGAGAGAAGCATGCAAACTAATCCTTAACCCATTCATCAAATACTCCCTCCGTCCCATTATAAGTGTCATAGTTTGATTTTTCAAGTCTTTCTTGTTTAACTTAAACCGACAATATTTTTGTTTGTGTTATATAATACTTGATGTAAAATATATGAATAAATTGGGTTTTAAATGTATTTTACATTGATATAATTTTCATCAAGTATTATATGATACGGACAAAAATATTTATGGTCAAGGTTGCAAAAGAAAGACTTGAAAAGTCAAATTATGACACTTATAATGGGACGGAGGGAGTACCTCATATGATCATCTGCCTTTGTTGATTCGCCTTTATCATCTGCTGATTTTCTCTCATAATCTGTCTCAACTCATCACGCTGCTCAGTCACATAACCCCTAATCTGATCAAAACTGGACTCCATCCAATCATACAATGACTCTACAGTAATAGTCATGGGGCGAGGCTCTCTGACCGGAAACTGAACACCCGGCCTCTCAGATCTGTGTAGGGGCCTCTGATGACGTGTAATAAACCGGCTCGCATAGCCGCAGCAGCCTCGGTGTTCAGCGGTGGATGAACCTGTAGAGCCAACTTAACATCCTCCCACACTAATGTGTCACTCATCTTTAAAATACCCGCATTCCTCAAGTCTTTAACTCCAACATACTCTCTCACGGGCCCCATTCTCATGTATTTCGGTTTAAACTTCTTAAACACACCCAAATTTCTAGAAATGACTGTGATATATGGGCCAATGTCAATTTTAGACCACTGTTTAGTTCCACCACGTCTCATCCGATGGAAAGACCATGCCAAAAAAATCGCATTTTTAATCGGTACCTTTTCTACCATTGCCAGCAAACAAAAAATATCCAACCAATTAACCTTGCTATCACCCGATCCCCGACCAATCAACGTGTTCACCAAAACCCTATGAATAAAACGAAGCACCGGATCCCGAATATCCGAACTCACCATGCTGCCCGAGAGCGAACAAATAGCAATCTTATCCCAAAACGCAGCCACTTCATACTTACCAAAACTTACCGGTTGCATACCCGTGAACGCACCTCGTATACTCGTCTCAAAACCCGGTTCTTCCACCTCGTCTTCCGTATAAAACCCACTTGCAACCGCAAACTCTGCGATAGTCATCTAATGTGTCTTCCTCCCTAACGCAAACGAAACCGCGTTCGGTTGATCAAAATTACCATCTTTATAGTTAAAATTACTTAAAAACTCCAAAGTCAACTCATGATATTGCGGTTCGTCAAGACATAGCATAGCCTTAAACTTCGGGCCCAATAATTCCTCCACTCTCTCTTTTTGACAAATCACATCTAACAAATCCCAATCAATCGTTTTAAAGGTGAGAAGATCCGAAATGATGAGATTATTCATTCGAGTATATTCTTGTGAACTTTCCTCAAACTTAAGCAACGGATTATCAATAAGATGTGTAGATTTCCTATTCGCCATGATTGGCCCATCTTGATATTCAATAACACGAGTTCTCGGCCTCATAAAAATACCGGGTCCGGCTCGCCTCGCGGTCGCAAAACCGGGCCTCTTTTCCATTTACCTGCCTCTTTCGACATCCTAAAAACAATTAAACAAACAAACAAACAATGGGAGTAAGTAAATAAACTAATAAAACTAAAACAAAATATTTTTTGAATTTTTGGATTTTTTAATTTTTTTAATACTAAAAACTGAAAATAAATTAAATTCGGAAATCCGGGTTACAAAATAATTCAAACCGACTCATTTGAATGACAATTGAGTGCGCGCGAGCGGTTTTATTTTTCACAAAAAACTAACGGAAAACCAACATTTTAAGACTTATCTAGTTTACAAAAACCCCAAAAACATTTAAACCGGCTCAATAAACATTTCATCCTCCGGGAACTTTAATTGTTTCAATTAAACCCAAGTGCCAACAACCAAAAAAATTGAGTCGAAAACGAGCTGAAAACCAAACTTTGGTAAAATATATAATGTATAAAAGTGTTTTCCGGCTTGTTTTAAATCACTAAAAACATGAATTTCCAACATACTCTACTAAATCCCAACACTAGAGACACTCGGTGAAACCAAACCGACCCAACTGCAACAGCGAAAATAAATTTTCCAACAAGTTCCAACCCAACCAACCCCACCCAACAAACTAAAACAATCTTCCAAACCATACCGACCCGCACCAGAAAACTAACTTAGACAACCTACTTTTACTAAACTCAACAACAAAGTAACCAAAATCAAAGCTAAAACTAACATTAAAATATACAAAGATTACAAAAATTACAAGAAAGCATACCTTGAAGTGGTGTAAACCCGGATAAAACTTGCAAAAAGGTAAGAACTTAGGTGTGTGTAAGTGAGAGGATTAGTTAATATTAGGTTAAAATTATTGATGGGTTATGATATTAGGTTGATATTAGGGTGATTTTGAGATTTAATTTGGTGAAAAGTGGTGAAAAATTGATGAAATTAGTGAAGAATGGGGGTAGATCTTGTGGGTTTTGGGTTAGGGTGAACGAGTGGTTTGAAAAAATGATGAAGATGTGATATAATATGGTGAGTAGTTAAAAAAATTTTGTTTATACTACAAGGCGCCGCACGACCAGGAGATGAGTGCCTAGCCGCACGGCGCGGTGTCTCCCCTGCTCAAATTCTAGCCGCGTTGCGCGGCTTGGGTCTCGTATACCCGTCGCGCGGCGGGTTGCTTCAACAGAAAGTTTGCTTCAACAAAAGTTTTTAGAAAATTACCAACTCTTTGTTATGCCCATTTTATTTTATGTTATTTTTACGTGCAAAACTTACCTGGCATGTCACACCCCCATTCTAGGCCTAGGAGTGTGAGTCATAGTTGGTACCATGTTTGTAAATAAATCAGAGTAGCGGGTTATAGCGGAAGTCTTTATAAAAACATAAGGATCTATATTATAAATATTTACATTACAAAAGACGAGACAAAATTATCGTTTAGTATTTACTTGTTTATATGTTTTACAAAATCATCATACTTTAATATTTACACAAAATTATCATAGCCATCGGATTCTTGAGCTTCTTCGTCTTGCAAGCTCTATTCCTGATTACCTGCATAATGTTAAATAAAATACGTCAGCAACGAATGCTGGTGAATATGCTGACGCTAAAAATATTTTCTTTACTTAATCACCCCTCGAGACCACGTAAGTCTCGGCCCATCTTGGCTTAGGAATAATCAAGTTAAAACAATCATCATAAACTCGAGTCTCTACATTAGGTCACCTCAGCGAAACACCGCAGCGTTTATGACATAACTTAGGTACCATAAATATACACATGGCCATTCCCCACTCGGATGTAACTTAGGTCCGGCCCATCGTGGCTGGAGGTCGTGACCAAGCATGGTGCGATGTGCCCACCGCATTCCACATATGTAAGGATCCAGACAAACGTATACCATAGCCTGAGGGCTGGCTTATACTCTTATTTATAATGTTTTTAGAGACACATAGCCTCATGTAAAATTTTACACATAACATGTTAATTTGTTTGAAAACAAGTTTGTAAAAGTGGGGCGTATTCACCATTTCAGAAGGATCGGCTTCCAACACTGTCCGTAGATCTTTTCTTGCTATCTCGCACCTATAGTACGAGTATAACATTCATTAGTCGGATAGACCTCTAGGCTTAATTATCTCGATGAACCTTTAGTTCATTATCCCAAATTACTTTAAAATCTTTAGTTGAAAAGTAATATTTAATAAACTTTTAGTTTATAAAAACTCGACGTTTCTTCTTCATTAAGAAACGTATTCTTATCTTTATTATTTAAGTACACTCATTATACTTAAATAATATATTTCTAACAAAGAATATTTATATCTATATATATATACTCATATATATTTCTTATTTCTCTTTCTATATTTTCTTTGTTATTCATTTCTTTGTTTATCGAGAATAATATCGACTCGGGTATTAAGCCGTTATAATATTTTATTATTATTTTGGTCGGGCATTATTCCTACCTTTGTCGGCTTAGAAATACCCTAGACACTTGGGCAGCACTCCGACGCTACTCGCTTTTCAACTTTCACTTGATTAACACTTCCTTCCACACTTTGCACGTTTCTCGAGGCACCAATACTTCTTGTCACGTACTTCGAGGTAGTGGTCAGGATGTCGGGCAGCACCTTCTTCTAGTTTGGAACGTCGTCGGGACATGGCACGAATAACGAGCTACTAGGCACGGAAAACGGGGTTTCGGGGCACGGATTTCGAGGTGGATCGTGGGCACACTTTACGAGGTAGAGAGAGAAGCTAGTGAGAAAGTAAAGTGTGTGTTTTTGGTGTGCAAATGGGACGAGCCGGAGCTCGCTATTTATAGGGTTGATCTCGGACCCCATCGCGGTACGCGATGGGTCACTTGGCAAGCCCATCGCGTACCGCGATGTAGGCTTGCTGAGTCAGTTCCTAGACATGCCACGTGTCGACACGTGGCAGGCACCGCTTACACGTGGCGGACGTGCTTCCACGTGGTGACACGTAGCGTCAGACGCTGCCACAGTGTGCCACGTGGCACACGTGTCACGTGTGTCAGACATCCCCATCGCGGTACGCGATGGTGTCTCCTCTGACCCATCGCGTACCACGATAGGTCAGGAAATCCAGAAATTACATTTTGGTCCCTGGGGTTTAGATTTTGGCAGAATTGGACATTTGACTTTGAAAATTGACTTTTTTGGCCCGAATTTTACGTGATGTTACATCCTCCCTACCTTGAAATAAATCTCGTCCTCGAGATTGCTTATGAGAACAAGTGGGGGTATTTCTTTTTTATCTCGGACTCCAGTTCCCATGTGTACTCGGGTCCTCTTCAGGAATCCCATCTTACTTTCACGATTTTCAACGCTCGTCTTTTAAGTTTCTTAAATTTTGAATCTTCTATTTGAATGGGACGTTCTACGAATTTTAAATTCTCATTGATTTCTATGACTTTTATGGGCATTGAAAGAGATTCATCGGCTAGACATTTTCGTAGGTTTGAAACATGGAATACATCATGTATCCCTTGCATTTCCTCGGGTAATCGCAAACGGTATGCGACGGTACCAATTCGTTTGAGTACCTCGAAGGGTCCAGCGAATCGAGGAATTAGTTTGCCTATCTTGCCAAAACGGACTACGCCCTTCCATGGCGAGACTTTCAAAAGAACTTTGTCACTGACGCTAAACTCTAACGGCTTACGACGGACGTCAGCGTAACTCTTTTGGCGATCACGTGCCGTCTTAAGTCGTTCGCGGATTTGAAGAACTTTGTCGGTGGTTTCTTGGACTATTTTGGGTCTAGACAATTGATTATCTCTGGTTTCATACCAGCACACTGGCGTCCTACATTTTCGACCATATAACGCCTCGAATGGTGCGGCTTGAATACTCTTGTGGTAACTATTGTTATATGAAAATTCCATTAGGGGTAAGTGGTCATCCCAACTTCCACCTAAGTCTATCACACAAGCGCGGAGCATATCTTCCAACGTTTGAATTGTCCTTTCGCTTTGCCCATCGGTTTATGGATGATAGGCAGTGCTAAGGTTTAATTTTGTACCAAGAGCTTGTTGGAAGCTTTTCCAAAAGTGAGATGTAAAATGGTTGTCTCGATCAGAGAATATAGACAATGGTACTCCAAGCAAAGCAACAATGTTGTTTACATAAATACGCGCTAGTCTATCCATTGAGTACGACTCGTTGATTGGAATGAAGTGTGCGGATTTTGTTAAACGATCCACAATTACCCATATAGCATTATGTTGTCGAGTCGTCTTCGGGAGTTTAGTAATGAAATCCATAGTGATTAACTCCCACTTCCATACGGGAAGTTCGGGTTGCTGAAGTAGTCCCGAAGGCTTTTGGTGTTCAGCCTTGACTTTCAAACATGTTAGACATTTCGCAACGTGCGAAGCGATGTCCTTCTTCATCCCATTCCACCAATAGTTCGACTTGAGGTTTTGATACATTTTGTCACTACCGGGGTTCATCATATACTTAGACTTCTGAGCTTCGTTCAGAATCTTCTCACGTAAGTCTCCAATGATTGGTACCCAAATCCGGTTTCCCATTCTAAGGATACCATCGTCACCCTTGACTAGCGAGTCAATGGTGCCGTTACGTTTTTCATCGGAGATTTGGTTTTCATGGATAGCTTGAGCTTGAGCAGATTTGATTTGATCAATTAGATTGATTTGAAGTTCTAGCCTTAACGCTCGGACTCTTTTTGGCTTTTCGTGCTCTTTACGACTTAAGGCATCAGCCACAACGTTGGCTTTACCTTCGTGATAAACGATTTCACAGTCGTAGTCGTTAAGAGTTTCCATCCAGCGTCGTTGGCGCATATTAAGCTCTTTTTGCTCAAAGATGTGTTTCAATCTTTTATGATCGGTGTACACGATAAATCTAACTCCATAAAGATAGTGCCTCCATATCTTAAGTGCAAAGATTATGGCGCCTAACTCTAGATCGTGAGTCGTGTAGTTCTTTTCGTGCACCTTGAGTTGACGAGAGGCATAGGCGATTACTTTCTTTCGTTGCATTAATACACATCCCAAACCGGAATGGGACGCGTAACTAAAGACAACGAAGTCTTTGGTACCTTTTGGCAAGGCCAGTATAGGAGCTTGGGTAAGCTTTTGTTTAAGTATATCAAACGCCTTTTGTTGCTTCATTCTCCATTCATACTTGATGTTCTTGCGAGTTAAGGAAGTTAGGGGAATGGCGATTTGGGAAAAATTTTCAATGAACCTACGGTAATAACCGGTCAATCCTAAGAAACTTCGGATCTCGGTTGGCGACTTTGGGACCTCCCACTTAGAGATATCTTAAATCTTAGCGGGGTCCACTTGAATACCGTTGACATTAATGATGTGACCAAGAAATTGCACCTCGTGTAACCAGAATTCGCATTTAGAGAACTTGGCGTACAATTTCTCGGTTTTTAAAATTTCAAGTAAGGTTCGAAGATGATGTTCATGATCGTCCTTAGACTTAGAATAAATAAGTATGTCGTCTATGAAGACGATAAAAAATTTATCCAAATAAGGCTTGTAGATACAATTCATCATGTCCATAAACGCTGCTAGCGCATTAGTGAGTCCAAACGGCATGACCGTGAACTCATAATGGTCATACCTTGTTCAGAAATCCGTTTTTGGAATATCTTCGGTTTGAACTTTAAGTTGGTGATAGCCGGAATGAAGATCAATTTTTGAAAAATAGCTAGCACCTTGAAGTTGATCAAATAAGTAGTCGATTCGAAGAAGTGGATATCGATTCTTGATTGTGACTTTGTTGAGAGCTCGATAGTCGATGCACATTCGCATGGATTCATCCTTCTTTTTAACAAATAGTATCGGCGCTCCCCATGGTGATGAACTTGATCGGATAAAGCCTTTCTCGAGAAGCTCGTCCAATTGTTTCTTTAGTTCCTTAATCTCGGTTGGCGCGAGGCGATACGGAGCCTTGGCGATCGGAGCAGTACCAGGAATAAGATCGATCCTAAACTCTACTTCACGATCGGGGGGAATGCCGGGGAGTTCGTCAGGAAAGACATCGGCATAATCGGAAATAACAGGAACGTCTTTGATATCTTTGGGCTTTGATTCTTCGGTAACATAGGCCATGAATGCTAAGAATCCTTGATTTAGACATTTGTTAGCCCTTAACATAGAAATTAGGGTAACTCGGCCAGCGTCTTTATCCCCTTCAATTCGAATAGTTCGTTTATCAGGGGCTCTAAGTTCAACGGTCTTTTTATTGAAAAGGATACGTGCATGGTTATCGGATAACCAATCCATACCCAATACAACATCAAAACCAGTAAGAGTCATGGGTAGCAATTGAATAGGCAAAACATAACCGGCTAACAAGATTTTTCCATTTTCTAAAGCTTCGGTAATTTTAACAGTTTCGCTGTTAGCGGTCTCGACGCTTAGAGTTTTATTGAGTTCGTTTAATAGACTACAAAACTTATAATCTATAAAACTTAAGTTGGCACCCGAATCAAATAGGACTCTAGCATAAGCGTTGTAAACAAGAAACGTACCGGTAATTGTTTCCGGCATGTCGGCCGCTTTCTTTGTGTCTAAGACAAAGACCCTTGCATTGCCCTTCTTGGGCTCATTTTTCTGACCGCTACCACCCGCACCACCAGTCGCGGGCTTATTCTTGGGACACTCAAAGCTAAGATGTCCCATCTCCTTACAATTATAGCAGGTCATCTTCTTCTTCCAACAATCGGTCGTAGCGTGGCCGGGTCGGTTACATGATTCACAGACTCGAGAAGCAAAGTTGCATCTACCTCTATGGTATTTCTTACAAATTTTGCATTGACGGATGCCAAGATTGGAGCTAGACCCTCGTTGATCTTTACCCTTGAAACTGGTATCTCCACCTTTCCTTGCGTCATGTGTCGTTACCACCTTTCTGTCTTCCTCTTTATTGCGGATCATTCCGCCCAACAAGTACCCAGCCAACTCCATCGCGGAGTCAGCGGTTTGTGGTAAGTGCGATCTCACCATATCACGAATCTCTCGTGGTAATCCCCATATGTAACGCGTGACTTTGCTGGACTCGGGGGTAACCAACAGGGGAACCAAACGACAGTATTCGTGAAATTTTGTATTGTACTCACGAAGGTTTGTTCCAACAACCTTGTGAGCCAAGAACTTAGTTTGAATTTGATCTGTCTCGTGCATCGGACAAAACTTCGACATTAATAATTCCTTGAACTCATTCCAAGTCAAACTATACATCACCTCCCTACCTCTATTCATCATCAGCATGTTCCATCACTCGAGTGCTTCGCCTTTGAACATCAAGGCCGAGTATTGGATCTTCTCTTCATTTGAACACTTGATCGTAATCACAATCGTTTCAATCTCTTCGAGCAACCTCACCGTTGTGATGGCTCCCTTGTCGCCATGAAATTCTTTTGGCCCATAGTATTTAAAATCTTTAAACGGGCATCCACTAATTTTAAGTTTCTTAAATTCCTTTCTAACGCCCTCACCAGCGTTTGACTCATGTTCGCTCACTTCCTCTCGTGAAGGTCGAGTACGAGGTTTCGAAACAGATTTTCGAGAAGGATTTTCAGATTGAGTATGTTTTGTTTGTCTAGATCATGATCTATTTTCAGATTCTTCTCGAACAACTTTTCTGATCATTTTTTGTATTTGATTCATATATTTGTCGGCAATTGGTTCCTCTTTCTCGGGACTTTTCCCTTTTGCTTCATGTCATTCGGCTTCCTTTCGGGAAATCTCTCGATTATCACTTTGTTGAGACATTTTTTTTATCTTTTATTCTTTTATCTGAAATTTTAACATATTTCTTTTTCTCAATATACAAGTTTATTTATTTCACATTCAAATCATAATCGATATGTATATTATTTTACAACATACTTATATATTGTTTCAGCGATATAAAAAGTCTTATCCTTATTACATATGATACATACATCACACATATCATACAAACTATTTTACACACATAAACTTCATTCTTCGCCTACCTTTGTCGGCTTAGAAATACCCTAGACACTTGGGCAGCACTCCGACGCTACTCGCTTTTCAACTTTCACTTGATCAACACTTCCTTCCACACTTGGCACGATTCTTGAGGCACCAATACTTCTTGGCACGTACTTCGAGGTAGTAGTCAGGATGTCGGGCAGCACCTTCTTCTAGTTTGTAACGTCGTCGGGACATGGCACGAATAACAAGCTACTAGGCACGGAAAACGGGGTTTCGGGGCACGGATTTCGAGGTGGATCGTGGGCACGCTTTACGAGGTAGAGAGAGCTAGTGAGAGAGTAAAGTGTGTGTTTTTGGTGTGCAAATGGGATTAGCCGGAGCTAGCTATTTATAGGGCTGATCTCGGACCCCATCGCGGTACGCGATGGGTCACTTGGCAAGCCCATCGCGTACCGCGATGTAGGCTTGCTGAGTCAGTGCCTAGACTTGCCACGTGTCGGCACGTGGCGACACGTGGCGGACGTGCTGCCATGTGGTGACACGTGGCGTCAGACGCTGCCACAGTGTGCCACGTGGCACTCGTGTCACGTGTGTCAGACATCCCCATCGCGGTACGTGATAGGTTAGGAAATCCATAAATTACATTTTGGTCCCTGGGGTTTAGATTATGGCAGAATTGGTCCTTTGACTTTGAAAATTGACATTTTTGGCCCGAATTTTACGTGATGTTACATAGCATCCTTTGAATTCTCGTATAATCCTCTCGTTATGATGGTGATGATTCCTTGAAACGACTCGACGACGCAACGAAACTACAAAAAACTAAAGTTAGTGACTCAAAGAAATTAAAATAAAATAAAAAAATTATACAAACTCTACACTTGAGTTTTCACTCAAGAACCCCGTTGATGATTTAGTTCGATGGATCGAGGGGAGTTTCCTCCGCCTCGATTGAATCCTCTGGCCCTCCAAGATAATGCTTTAAACGATGTCCATTCACTTTCCACGAAGTTCCGTTGTCCGGATTCTCTAACTCCACCGCTCCATACGGGAACACTTCCTTCACCAAATACGGTCCCGTCCACTTGGATCTCAATTTACCTTCAAATAACTTCAAACGAGAATTAAATAACAATACTTTATCACCCTTTTTGAAGTCTTTACCTCCCTTTAAACGTCGATCTTGCAAAACTTGCGTCTTTTCCTTGATATCCAATGATCGAGAATATGCCGCATCACGGAGTTCCTCTAACTCATGAATTTGAAAATACCTCTTCCTTGCGGCCTCAGTAAGATCAACATTTACCGTCTTCAACACCCAAAACGCCCGGTGCTCTAACTCAATGGGAAGATGACATGCTTTACCGTAAGCTAACATAAACAGTGTAGTACCCAACAGTGTCTTGTACGCGGTTCTGAATGCCCATAATGCGTCATCCAACTTCTCTGACCAATATTTCCGACTTATTCCCACCGTCTTCTCCAAATTCTCTTCACCCCTCTATTAGCATTTTCGACTTGACCATTCGTTTGAGGATGGTAAGCGGTAGAGGTGCGATGAGTAACTTCATAACGAGCTAATTCCTTCTACATGACGGAATTACAAAAATGAGTACCTCGATCACTAATAATCGCCCGTGGAGTACCAAAACGAGTGAACAACTTCTTTAAAAACTTCACAACAACTCTAGTATCATTCGTGGCCAATGCTTGGGCTTCAACCCACTTGGAAACATAATCTATCACCACCAAAATATACTTGTGACCACCGAAAATAAGAAATGGTCCCATAAAATCGATGCCCCAAACATCACAAATTTCAAGAGTTTGTATGGAGTTTTGAGGCATCTCATTCTTTGATGAAATATTCCTAGTGCGTTAACAAGCATCACATGTCTTAACAAATTCCACCGCATCTTTTACAACCGACGGCCAATAAAAACCACTATCAAATACCTTCTGATATGTGGCATGCGCTCCATGATGACCTCCCGTTAAACTTCATGAACATGCTTTAGAATATTCATAAATATTTAGCATTATATCAAATATCCCCACACTTATTCTTTTCTTGTCCCTGAAAAAGTTTGATGCAGTTGGATCAGAATCGGAAAATACAGTCTTAAAAACATATAGGTTAATGTAGGTCCCCCCCGGGGCGTCGCCGATCGATACGAGATCCGCACGAGGTCTAGGAGTGCGGAATCCTCCTAGACTCGTTTATGGTGTACAGACGAATAACACAAACACGTACACGATCAAATACACAAACAAATACTAGAACGGGATAAACAAATCTGCAGATTCATATATAAAATAATCACGTTACATACCGTAACAAAAACAGAAAACATGACTGACCCGAGGTGAGCTCTACCTCGGGTCGTCTCACACGACTCTAGTCTCTTACTCTCTCTCAATAAACAAGCTGCTCAAACACACAATGATTTCTAGATTCCTAAAACTAAACAAGACACAACTATATATAGACAAACATTCACGGGCCTGGGCTTCAGTAGGCGAAGTTGTGCTAACTTCGCCTAAGGCGAAGTTGTGATAACTTCGCCTAAGGCAGAAGTTGTTACAACTTCGCCGTTGGCGAAGTTGTTCTAACTTCGCCTGTGGCGTTCCGCTGGTCAGAATTGCGTAGCGACGGTCACAAAATGCACCAACAGTCTCCCCTTTGACCGTTGCTCTCAATTCTAACAAACACGAAAGATCATCTGTTACAAAACATGCACCAACAGAATCCCTCTTAACTGATGATCTTCTGTTTGCAGTCAACCAGCCGTGTCAGAAACTGTCCTGTAGCTTCACAAATCTACCAATCACCCAGCGTCTTCCATATCAGGTCTCCCCTTCAGTGTAAGCTTCTCCGACTATAACGATTGAGGTCTTTGTAATGCATGCATCCCCGTGCCAATAGATCATCTCAACCAATCACGTAAGTCTATCTGACTTCACCAACACATGAAGTTGGGCTTCCTCCACAACTTCACCAACTCGTCGGCATACGATAAGGTTTAATCTTCAACTACTCAACATCAAGTGATCAATTTCATCACAAAACCACCCTGACAGAATCTAACACACGACCATTAAAAAAATCTGAAGCATCTTCAATCACCAGGGATAACGATCAGGAACATAAACATTTTAATTCCCGGTTAAATCCAACTTGTTCCAGAATCTTCACTCTAATAAATAAGCATCATGTTTCAGGATCCAATTCTCGAACGCCTTGAAGATAACATAAATAATATGCTCTGACCGCAATCCAGTAATGACGAAAAACCTTCAGTTCAATTTGACTTTCTTCGGTTGGTCACCACGAACAACAACAATTTCCTTTCCCACAAACACCCGAATATGTGTCACAATCCAGTTTCAAACAATAACCCATTCACAACCTCAACTCCAAATCAGAGTTGACACGTATTTGTTCACACGTAAAACCAAAAGATAACAAGATCACTCGTTGACGGAACAACATCTTCGGTCTCACAATAATCGTGTACTCCTGGCCATACAGACGGAAAATTCCAAAATACCCTTTTTTTTTTTTTTTTTTTTTTTCTCGTTAACTTCGCCGAAAGTTAACATCGCCTGGCTATAACTTTGCCTGGCTATAACTTCGCCGAGAAGTCAACTTCGCCTAAAGTCAACTTCGCCTAAAGTCAACTTCGCCTGTTCATAACTTCGCCGGTCCTTATATCTTCGCTGAAACCCTACGAACAGTGACGGCAACTTCGCCTGATGAACAATAACTTCGCCTGAAGAACTGTTCGGCCAGAAACGCACAGAAACGTGCCAGAAACACCAAAACGCAGATCTCGAACCATAGCGTAAGAGCCTAAGGCTCTGATACCAATTGTAGGCTCCTGGACGGATCGTACACGGGATGTCGCTATCTGCGCAGGTGCGGAATCCCTGCGTAGGTAGATACGAGTGCAGAATATGTATAAATCAAACACACGAGCAATAACCGAAACACGTTATATTGATAACCGAACACGTGACTCGAGGTCACTATTACAGACTCTGACTTGTAAACACGTAACTCACTGATACACGAAATGAACTAGCTCTCAAAACGCTCAACTGATTAAACCTAAACTGTTACGGCTGAACAGTTTAAATAAGCACGACAACTTCACCTCAGGCGAAGTTGTCCATAACTTCGCTTGTTCAACAAGTTCGCCTGAGCGAACTTGTTGACAACTTCGCACATACAAAAACATAAACATAATCATAAACATAATTACATTACAGACTCGATTACAAATGGTAGACTATGAACTACTGACACACATGTACCAACAGTTAATTTAAAGCTTAGATAAACGCAAAAACCGCGATCACCGATATTGTTGTCCACTTAAACCCATGCCTTAATCTTTACCGGGACAAATAAGATCCAACAATTATATTACTCAGTGGTTTACACAATTAAGACCCACTTATTTTCAGCTATTACCGGACCAGACCACCCCAGCTTGACTTAAACCTCAAAATTAGCAGATTTAAAACTTTTTTTGCTCTATTTTTCATGAATAGTTAAGACGATCAAGGGTATTGTTATCCACCTAAGCTTAGGCATCAAAGTCTACTAAGCAGCCATTAGATATGATTAAGGTACAATTAATTAATAGCTAGTGTTCCCCAAAACATGACATACCCCCGTTATCAAGCAATACACCGAACCATCACCATAGGTGAGTATGCAAAATTTCATCTGTAGGGCTTACATGTAGCGTGTCCCTTGTAGTTCGTTTCTTAATGGTAATGAGACGCGAGCAAGGGGACCCCACATGGCTAACAGCATGGATGATCAAGTTAGTAGTGTATTTGTACTTTTGTACTTTGTGATCATGTTTATTGACTTATTTGGCAGAAATCTGCGGGTTTGCTCTTTTTATCTAAGCTTTAAATTAGCAGAAATCTGCAGAAATCTGTGAGTTCGGAAATCTGCGACTCAAAACCGGGTTCATGTCCGACCAAAAACGAACCACTCGTTTAACTTGTTTTCTTAAATAATTTTTGGTTCGGAAACGAACCGAACGCATAAAAATTAACTAATAAATATTATAACATATATTTTTCCTAAAACAAAAATAATTTGACTATAAATCAAGTAATTAGCCTTTTTCGCGTAACTTACAAAAAGTAGAATAAAATATATTTTTACCAAACTTTTCGTTTAATATTTATAAACCGAATAAGTCGGCCACCTTTTTCTTATTTTTTTTTTCAAGCTCTTTTGAACCTAGTTATTTATTTATCTAGGGTCGCTCATTAACTGGACTTGGTCGGTTCACTCACTTAAGCTTTTCTCGCTTATTTGCTCGTTTTTGCCTCCCTAACATGTGAGTTTACATATCCCCGTTTTTCATCTTTTAAATTTTGGGGGTGGCATGTATACCCTATTTACATTACACATTTTTATTTACACATCTATTAAAAACACAATTCAATATATGTTTATGTGTGATTATTGCATGCTCTATAATAATGCTCTATGTGCTTAATTTTTTATTTCATGTTTGGTGGTTGGCATCTCATCCTCATCTGGTATGATCATTCATTTACCCAAGTACTTTGATTTCATATCAATAAGAATGGGTCCACATCTATTTAGTTGTTTACATTTTCATAAGAATTGTAATACTCACCATTTACATATGAATTGCGATTTATCTATATATGTAAAACTAAAACGTATGTATTCTCACCAACATTCGTGTTGACAAAATCTATTTTTATACATGTTACAGGTACAAGTAGTTGATATTATTCAAGTTGGAAGACAATAGTTTGACCTTAGGATATTATTTAACATACAAGAATATGATGTAATTGTTATAATTATTAAATTTGTGTTCGTGTTTAATGTTAATGAAATTAAATATTTATTATCGCTTTAATTAGTGTCTTTTGAGCTACTGTCCAATCAATACGTTACACCCCGGCCTGTTCCGCCGCCTTTGGTCGGGGTGTGATACTTCATCCGTCAACTTAGAAGAAACAATAACGGGCAAATTCGAGCCCTCTTCAAGATGCGCATACTCTAAATGTGACAGAAGAACCTTTAATTCCAACGGAGCGGGTTTTTCCAACCCTTTTTCACAAATAACCTCACTAACCTCCATAATCTCCGTCAAGTAAGAAACGTCATTTACCACTTCTTCCTCGTCATCCTCCATAATTTCCATCAACTCTTCATCCACATCCATCCTAAATAAATCGGCTCCACAAATATAATCAAGACATGTGTCGAAACCCAAAATGAAAGAATTAAGAAAATAGACCGAATGACATGGACCACTAAAATCATCATTATCACCCGGGTGCTTCATCGACTTTGCAATATCATAAGTAATATTCTCATCGCCAACCCAAAGTGTGATCGTCCCCTCATACACATCAATAAGAGCCTTAGCCGTTCTCAAAAACGGCCGACCGAGAATAATGGGAACCTTCTCGTTGGTCTCAATGTCAAGTACCACAAAATCAACCGGGAACACAAACTTATCAACTTTCACTAGCAAATTCTCAATAATACCTCGTGGATACTTAACCGAACGATCCGCCAACGACAATGTCATACGAGTCGGTGTAAGCTTACCCAACTCCAACTTCTCATAAACGAATATGGCATAGGATTAATACTCGCACCCAAATCCGCCAATGCGTGACTCATCGTATCACTTCCAAACGTACACAGGATTGTAAACACACCCGGATCCGATAAATTTTCCGGGACCCGATTCAACATTACCGCCAAACAATCTTCTCTAAGTGGAATAGACGAAACCTCTCCCAACCGATCTTTTCTCTTGAGCAAGTCTTTCAAGAATTTCGCATACTTTGGCATGTGTTGGAGAGCTTCAACAAACGGAAGATTAATCTTCAACTGTCAGAACATATGTAACGCCCTGAAATTCGATTGGTAAACTAGGATCGTGAAATCATCGGAAACTATAGACTTTGGGATTCTGGACGATAAGTTCGGAACCCATATCATTGGAAAAATCTGCTTTTATCATCTAAAATGTTTATTTTATAAAACGACATTTACGCCTGAAAAATATTAATTTTTATGCTTTCGAAAAATTAAATATTCTTATTTAAAAAGATTTCAAATAATTATTCGGAAAATGGTTTTATAAAAGTTTTGCTGAAAAAGTTTTAGTTTGTTTAAACACTTATGAACTCGACTAGTCTTGACCCGTCGGTAGCCTAAACCCGAACCCGAGTCACCCGAGTATTTAAGCGGAAAATCAAGTATTCTTACACCATCTCTTTCATTTCCACCAACACTTCCCACCCAAACACTCTCATTCTAGAGAGAGAAACTAGAGAGAGAAAGTCTTCAAACTTCAAATCCGAGTCCACAAATCTGTTTGTTGTTGTTCTTGGTAAGATCTTCTTGAAAATCATCCATTTTCATAACCATTTTCGGCCTCAAATCGAGCAAAAACACCCATTTTCGTTTCTTGAGTTTACGGGTCAAAAACCGTCTTGTTTTGGTGTCAAAATGCAGGCTTTTGTGTTTAAAATCACTGGGAATCGATAGTCCCTTCAATCCCGAGCATTTCCATGTCAAAAACTTCGATTTTGGGTCAAAAATCCGGAAAATCTGAAAAACCCGTAGGTTTCTCCGTCGCCCAGCTTGAAGGAGTCGAATCAGACTCATTCGATCGAATCAGTCGATCGAATCAGCCCATTCGATCGAACCAGTCGATCGAACCAGTCCGGTCGACCGAATAGGAAAGCAACCGAATGGTCTCCAACTCATTCGACCGAACGAGTTTCGTATTCGATCGAACGAGTGTCTATTCGATCGAATAAGTTCCATGTTCGACCGAACGAGTTTTCCCAACTGGTTCGACCAAATGTGTTTCTAGTTCGATCGAGTGTGCCTCAGATTCGATCGAATGTGTGTCTATTCGATCGAATGTGTGTCTATTCGATCGAACAAGTTCCTATTCGATCGAACGTGTTCCTATTCGATCGAATCAAGCCAGAACCAAGCTGTTTTCGTCTTTAAAACCCAGTTTTTGCTCGAGGTCACGTAAGCTTGTTTTCTTAGACTTATAGCACGTTGTTAACCTTATATATATGTCCAACTCTAGGCTAAGGAGATCTATTGTAGCACCATCCTAACCCAAGATCAAGGTGAGTTCATAGCCCTATTTAAGCTTTTCAAAACTATGGGGTGGAAACATGGTAACTTTACACGTTTGGATAAAATCATTTATGCAAACATTCTTTAAACTATAAACATTTGGATTTCTACACACGTGCGGAAATCCATGAGCTTCTTGGTAATCTATAAACTTTGGAAATCTATGAACATGGGGAAAACCCATTAACTCATGGAGATCTAAGAACATTGGAAATCAATGAGTATGGGAAATTCTGTGAACATTGACATCATGGGAACGGGAATCAAATTCATATCATCATAGTCATTGTGTCAGCATGGAAATCTAGAGATCAAAACATCATGAGTTGAATTGGACGCGAGAGTCTATTCTACTCTCGGTAGAACTCACGACCATGAGTGGCATTCTATTCTCGGTGGCACTCGTAACTCATGGGATTTCATACTAGTCTCGGTGAAATCCATAACTCTTGAGGACCTATACTATTCTCGGTAGGGACCAAGGGAACCCAGGATTCTTTGGGGTGTCTATCCTACTCTCGGTAGAACCTAGCTGAGTCCTGGATGGCAAGAACGAGGTAGTCTTGGTTTAA
Source organism: Bidens hawaiensis (assembly GCF_021521415.1). Classification (NCBI taxonomy): domain Eukaryota; kingdom Viridiplantae; phylum Streptophyta; class Magnoliopsida; order Asterales; family Asteraceae; genus Bidens; species Bidens hawaiensis. The sequence continues at coordinate 978 of NW_027492857.1, read as the reverse complement.
GTCTTGCGTGAGTTCAATCAAGTCTTGTGTGATCATTGGGTTTCATCATCATTCATCATCATCATCATTTGTTCACCATCATCTTGGATACTAGTAAACAATGGGATTTTGGTGTTGGTTTATCTAGTAAACTTAGCATGCTCAAATCTATATGTCCTTGTTTATGCTTAACTGTTATGTGCTACATGTACCGTTGGGAGACCGCAAATCTTTGAGTAATCTTATCACATACGACTCTAATGGGAGATTGATAAGCCCGTTGAGAGCCCAGGAGAACATTTCATGTTTGACTTACTACAAAAACCTCTGTGGGAAAACCAAGAGATCTTTTCTTACAAACCATTTTAAAAACTGGGAATTATACCCAAACATAGTAGTATAAGTTGTAGGAGTGGTGGGTTAGCCGCAGGTACACCCTATATATAAACCCCTACAACCTATACTAGTATGTTTGTGTATAAAACTCTTTTCTTTAAACCTATGAATTCACTCATCTACTTTATGTAGTTGACAGTTTGTTACATGTTTTCAGGAAATAATGCAGCAAGAAATCCCTAGCAAGTTTAGAGGCCTTAGAAAGATGAAGGCTAGACTAGGAGTTGTTGGAAACTTGATATTTTGTATTAAAACAATTTGTTTCATGTTACCTGGTTGATGTAATATTTGACATTTTGGTTATGTTTATGCATTTAGACTTTTATACTATTGTGCTCAACAATCACGACTTAGTCGCCGCACCTCGATTTTTCCGCCATCACGATCGGGGTGTGACAGATTGGTATCAGAGCCAATGGTTATAGGGAATTAGGAAACCGACCTAGACTATAACCTAGGATCCTTGACTCTAGATAGCTCATGCATCACAATCACATGTCTACACTTATATACGTGCTACGTGCTTATGTGTTGCATATTAACTGTTAATCTCTTGAGTCATGTCATTATGTGTTCTTGGTATAATCTATGTCCTCCTATCTA